>NC_142077.1:570000-933750 GCF_059756535.1 Pantherophis guttatus
AACCACAATGGAGCCCAAAATTTCTGTCGCTAAGCAAAACGTTTGTTAAGTGGTTTCTCCCCCCACCACCATTTTACGACCTTTTTTGCCACAGTTGTTAAGCAAATCGCTGCAATTGTTAAATTAGTAACTTGATGGTTGTTAAGCGAATCTGGCTTCCCACTTGACTTTGCTTGTCAGATAGGACCCTGGGACGCAGCAACGGTCATAAATACGAATCAATCGCCAAGCCCTTGAATTTTGATCACATGACCATGGGGGAACGCTGCCACGGTCATAAGTGTGAAAAGCCATCCTAAGTCCCCCTTTCCATTGCCATTGTAACTTTGAATGGTCACTAAATGAACTGTTGTTAAGTCGAGGACTAACTGTAATCCATTTCAGTGGGATTACGTCCTCCTTAGGATGGGCTTCACCTCAGCCTGTCTGATCCCCCCACTCCTTATAAGTCCATCCTGATTAAATGAATGCCCCCCCCCATCTCTTTTAAGAGTGGCCTTCCTTTGAGTCTTTATTCCATATTTATTACAATCTCACCAGATAATAACTTCGCCTCCTTTGTTTCTAATCTAAGATTATCTTCTTAGGCAGATCACTCAACTGTCCTTGGAGGGTATTGTTACTTCTCTTTTCCTTCTCTCACTTAAAAAGGGGGGAAAAAAAGGGAATTTATTCTTGACAACTCACTATTTCCCTTCCCTTCTTGACAAATGGTAGCTGGTGTCACCACGGAGGAAGTTTTTAACATCTTGTTGGTGTTGAAGTTGGACACACGATGGATAACTATTGTGCCCATGTGCCTCCTGCAACTCACAGAATGTAGAATCACAGAGTGGGAAGGGACCTTGGAGGTCTTCTAGTCCAGCCCTCTGCTCAAGCAGGCGTACCCACCACTTCTGGAGGCAAGTAGTTCCACTGGTGAATTATTCTCCTTGTCAGGAAATTCCTCCTTAATTCCAGGTGGCTTCTCTCCTTGATGAGTTTCCATCCATAGTTTCTTGTCTTGCCTTCCGGTGCTTTGGAGAATAAATTCACCCCTTCTTCTTTGAGGCAGCCCCTCAAATATTGAAAGACTTCTCTCATGTCCCCCCAGTCCTTCTCTTTCTTCGACTAAACATACAATCCATGTTAATATGGCTACCACGGAAACCATATGGATTCTCCTAGGTTGCCCTTCAGAGCTGAGGTTGTTACTTGGCATAAAAGAATCCACTGTGCAATACGACAATAAAAAGCAGATTTCCAGAGAGGGGGATGAATCTGGAAGCAGATGTTTCCAGCTCCCATTTATTATTTTTAAAGTCAAAACAACAACTTCAATTAATAATAATGTCACCAGGGGAAAGGAGGCTGGGTGGGCACCAAGGGAAACGTCCCAGATTCAAGCGAGACTCCATCATATTTAAAGCAGAAAAAAATAAAGTAAAAATCCACGGGAACTGAGTAAATCATGATTAACTGAAGGGCCATTCCTTTTCATGCTCTGTCAAAAGCAATATTAAGGTTTTTTTTTTTTTTTTGCAATCTTTCACTCGTTCTGAGTTGCTAGGGGTGCTTAGGCAGAATTCTTGCAAAAGGAATTCTTCTCACCCTGCAGAATAAAACTTCCAAGACAGATTAAATACAGGCGGTCCTCGACTTACGACCACATTGGAGCCCCAAATTCCTGTTGCTAAATGAGACATTTGTTAAGTGAGTTTTGCCCTGCTTTACGACTTTTCTTGCCATCGTTGTGCAGCAAATGACTGCAGCGGTTAAGTGATTAACATGTGACTCTGGATTCCCCATCGACGTTGCTTTTCCGAAAGTCAATTGCTGCAGCCGTCATAAATAGGAGTCCGTTGCCGAGTGTCTGAAGAGTGAAAAATGGTCATAAGTCACCTTTTTCATTGTAACTTTGAACGGTCATTAAGCAAATGGTTGTAAGTTTTAGATTTTTGACCTTCTGACAAATGCCTGCTGGGGAAGCCCTTCTGAATGGAGCCCCCATTTCCCCCCTCTTCTGAGCCAGATTCAAAGTTCACTTGTACGTACTGTAAAACTAGGTCAAGACACAA
Source organism: Pantherophis guttatus (assembly GCF_059756535.1). Classification (NCBI taxonomy): domain Eukaryota; kingdom Metazoa; phylum Chordata; class Lepidosauria; order Squamata; family Colubridae; genus Pantherophis; species Pantherophis guttatus. The sequence goes on from NC_142077.1 coordinate 572,058, forward strand.
TTGGAAAGAAAGAGAAGAAGAATTAAAAAAAACCTGACACGGTAGAATCTTGCAATTTGTGCTTGAATGGAATAAATTATGCAAAATGTTATTTTAACATTGGGATGTTTTTCAAAGAGACAACAGTGGAGACGTTGCAAATTACTTGTCAGTTATTTCGTTGAGTGGCGGGCCCCTTTAATTAGCCATTTCTGTATTTGAAGGAGGCTTCTCTTTAGAGAGAGTTTTAATTGTTGATCTTGTAATTCATTTTTAATATTCTGGGTGATGAGTTGGTTTTATGGTTCTCCCCTCGGAAACGGCCAAAAGATTTCAGAATGACAGAATGACAGAGCTGGAAGGCAGGTTGCCCATTGAAGAGGAGGATTGGGGGTGACATGATAGCAGTCTTCCAGTACTTGAGGGGCTGTCAAAGAGAAGATGGGGTCACCTGAAGGCAGGCCAAGAAGCAACGGTTGGAAACTAGTCAAAGAAGACATTTCCTGACAATGAGAAAAATCAATCAGTAGAACAGCTTCCCTTCAGAAGTGAGGAGTGCTCCATCACTGGAGGTCTTCACAACTAGATTGGACAGCCATGTAACTGGGATGGTATCTTTGCCTTGAGCAGATGGTTGGACTAGAAGACCTCCAAGGCCCCTTCCAACTCTGGTATTCTGGATTCTGAGATCCATACTCAAAATAAGGAGAAGTTTCCTGACAGTTAGAACAATTAACCAGTGGAACAGTTTGCCTCCATCACTGGAGATTCTTTTTAAAAGAAGAGAATGGACAGTCCTTTCTCTGAAATGGAATGGGGTCTTATGCTTTGGCAGGGAGTTGGTTTAGAAGACCTCTAGGATCCCTTCCAATAATAGGATCCCCTAGGATCCAATAATCCTAGATTCCCTAGGATCCCTGTTATTCTGCACTCTTGAAGCTGCTGTCCAGGCTCACGGTGCTGAAATTTTCAGAAGATGTCTAGAAAGAGCACCAGTCTATTCCACCTGTTTTAAGGACTTCTCTCTGGTGGGACGCTCTTGACATTTCCCCCTTCATTCTGGTGGATCAAAAGCTGGGTGCAAATCGGAGACCACTTCCTGTCTCTTCTTGGCCATTCTGACGGTCCCTTTCTTAAGCTTGTTTTGACATGACGGAAACACCCGGGTGTATCCATCTCCATGGAAGAGAATTTAAAAGAGGCTCTTTAATCTTTGGCAGACTGCAAACAAAGACGACATTCTTCTCGTGTTTCCTGTTTGATATTTCTCAACAAACAAGTCGTTTTCCTGTTTTTACCACCCCATTAGAATCGTTTTCCATATGGCCATTAGCTCAGGTTTACCAAACAGATGTAAATGAATTCCAAAATAGCTCACTTCCTTCCTCTTTTGCCAAGTCAGCACAGGGGAACGTATCCTCTTACAGCCTTTAATTGCACACCCCCTTTGCAAATAAGTTTTATATATATTTATATATATTTATACATTTTCTATAGGGGGCACAATTGCGCTATTAGATTGCAAGGCTTCTGTACCGTCATTGACAGAAAATAATGCGGATCTTATGAACAATGACAACAAAAGTGTCTTGGTGGATCAGGCCCAAGATTCCATTTACCTAGGTCTTTTCTTTGAGCCAGAATGTGATCCACCTTGAAATTTTAAGTGAAAAACAGCAGAGTGTAAAAGTGAGCCATTGGTCTCCCGCAGGATATTTGTAGCCTCTTGCTGTCAGCCTTCAATTGTATTGCACCACTTTGGAGAGCATTAGAGGTCAGGGGGATTCTTAAGAGTGTTGTTGCTCAGTTACTAAGTTGTGTCCAACTCTTCATGACCCCCATAGAATGCCAGGCCTCCTGCCTTCCTTTGACTCCTGGAGTTTCCTTCTCCTTCTCCTTCTCCTTCTCCTTCTCCTCCACCTCCTCCTCCTCCTCCTCCTCCTCCTCCTCCTCCTCCTCCTCCTCCTCCTCCTCCTCCTCCACCTCCTCCTCCTCCTCCTCCTCCTCTTCCTTCCTCATAAAGTCAGTGGGAGAAACAACTGTGTGATTCACTTAACAACCACAACAAAAAACATCCTAAAATGGAGCATGACTCATGACAATCACCTCACTCAGAGAGGCTCTGGTCCCAATTATGGCTGTACATCAAGGGTTATCCTACTCAAAGTGAGGACTAAGCCTTTCTAAGTAAGCGGCTACCTGGGGATTGACACAATCCTTCAGCACAAATGTTGGTTTCCAACTCCCTGAGATGCACAGTTGCATCTTGAGCTTGGACAGGAAGTCTTGGTCTCAGGTAGGGGGTCTCCAGACTTGACAACTTTATGACTTGTGGACTTCAAATAAAACTTTATGACTTATTTGCATCCTATGACTATCATTAAGTGTTGTACCTTATGATTCTTGATGAATGTATCTTTTCTTTTATGTACACTGAGAGCATAGGTACCAAAGACAAATTCCTTGTGTGTCCAATCACACTTGGCCAATAAAAAAATTCTATTCTATTCTATTCTATTCTGTTCTGTTCTGTTCTGTTCTGTTCTGTTCTATTCTATTTTTTCCTCTCAGATGTGGTTATGAACAAGGAAAGAAAATGAAAAAGAAACAACCTTTTACATTCAACTGAGATCAATTCTCTTTCATGGCCCCACCTCCACCGTCTTCCCTCTCCAGAATGATGGACGTTTGGGGGAGAAAAAAAGAGAGCCAATTTTAAGCCTTTGATTCTGGGCGGTTTGACATAGGGATGAACTGGCATTAAGCTGCATCCGGGCAGGGAGAACCGGAGAAAATTAATAAGGGAAGAAGAAAATGATTGTCAGTCCGCTGTAGTGTGTGGTTCCTTACTATTTTGGAGTGCAAAATGCAGAATAACTGGAGTGTAAAGCAGTTGCCTCTTTTATCCCATGCAATTCAGGGCTGAAATCCAGCAGGTTCTGACAGGTTCTGGAGGACCGATAGCAGAAATTTTGAGTATAACCGGCAAATACTACCTCTGGCTGGCCCCAGGAATGGGGATTTTGCAGTATCCTTCCCCTGGAGTGGGAATGGAGATTTTGCAGTATCCTTCCCCTGGAGTGAGGAGGGAATGGGGATTTTGCAGTATCCTTCCCCTGGAGTGAGGAGGGAATGGAGATTTTGCAGTATCCTTCCCCTGGAGTGAGGAGGGAATGGGGATTTTGCAGTATCCTTCCCCTGGAGTGAGGAGGGAATGGGGATTTTGCAGTATCCTTTCCCTGCCAGGCCCAACAAGCCACGCCCACAGAACCGGTAGTGAAAAAAATCGGATTTCACCACTGCCTCAAATTATTGACGAGCAGGAAAATCGTGGTTGGGAGACATACATTCCTTTCCTGAAATTTTACTGCTCAAGAATGTTTATTTAATTCCTCTTCTGAATTTGAGCGATTTCCTGGTTTGGCGTTTGGTGTTTTACCGACGGGCCCAGGTGCTGCTCAGAGAAACACCGAATCCATCTGCAGTCAAGCTCAATTTCCCTTCTTTTAAATGTTCTTCCTTGCAGAGTAAACATCTTTGGTAACAGAAAGCAGGATGGATAACATTTTAAGCAAGCAGACTCCGCACAAAAAAAATAGACTTGATGTGGCCATCTATACTTGATGCCTCGATCTGATGCGGCCATTTGTCCGGCTGTGGAAGCCAACCGTACGATTTTCAGACTGAAAAGAAAACAACAGATGGTGTGCAGGTCGCCCTTGACTTACGACGCCTCATTTAGTGACCATTCAAAGTTACAATAGCACTGAAAAAGCTGCCTGATCCCATTTTGATCATCCTCACATGATCAAAATTCAGACACTTGGCAACTGACTTATAGTTATGACGGTCACAGTGTCCCGGGGGTCACCTGAGCCCCTTTTGCGACTTTCTGACAACGGGGAAGCCAGATCCACTTAACAACCGTGGCAAGAAAGGTCGTAAAACGGGACAAAACTCACCGAATAACTATCTCATGTAGCAATGGAAATTTGGGGCTCATAAGTGGTCGTAAGTCGAGGAGTATCTGTCATTTTATTGTGGTGTCTGGAAGGATCATTTGCACAAACTCTAACGACCGTCTTTGGATGGGCCACGGTGGCATTTGGGTTTCACTTCTCTCTTCCGATTTTTTTCTTCTGGAGCGGTTTTATTTAACTTTCCAGCTCTACAAGGTCAGGTCTGCTAATAATCCTCCTGATTGAGGCCAATCCTTTGAATTCCCCCCAAGCCAGCGCCTGAATTCAAATCATGCTCATTAAAGAAAAGACGATGGGAGTCAGAGGTAATAAAACTGACAGCGCTACAGGCAAATCTTGAGAGGCAGCTGAAAACAACGTTTCTCCAGCTCCTTATTTGCCTTTCAATTGTTCCAACTTTTGAGCTCTTCGGCTGAGGAATTTTGAAAGCTCGGATGAAACTCTCCTTCCCTCCTTTTAATTTGAGTTGGCTGCTGTTCTAGTAATTAGCCTAGACACACCGCACGCCTTGTGGTTGCGCTCACAATATTGTCCTAACGTGTGTGGTTTAGCTGGGGTTGGTGGGTTGTCGTTTCCTTGCCTGGATTGACACAAGTTGTGGTTTGAGAAGGGTGGATGATACAGGTGGGCCTTGACTTATGACCGACTGTTTGGTGTTGAAGTCTTTCAAGGAAAGACTGGACAAGCTGAGATGATGATCTGAGATGATCTGAGGTCTCCTGGTTTGGACAGCGGGTTGGGCTAGAAAACCTCCAAGGTCCCTTCCAATTGTACAATTCTATCATTCTATCATTCTACAGTTCTATGATTCTGCAATTTTATTATTCTAGGAATCAGCAATTCTAGGATTTTATGATTCTATCTAGGTTTCTACAGTTCTAGAATTCTAGGATTCTATCTAGGATTCACTGATTTCAAGACTGCATAATACTACAATTCTATAATTCTACAGTTTTATGATTCTATCTATGATTCTACAATTGTATAATGTTATGATTTTAGGAATCTACGATTCTAGGATTTTATGATTCTGATTTTATGACTGTATGATTCTACAATTCTATGATTCTGTGATTCTATGATTCTATCTATAATTCTCTGATTCCAAGACTGTAGGATACCACAATTCTATAATTCTACAGTTTTATGATTCTAACTATGATACTACAGTTCTACGATTGTATGATATTATGATATTATGACCATATGATACTATGATTCTGCAATTGTATGATTCCACAAATAACCTTCTTGTCTGGGTCTGCCAACTGCAGTAGATGTTCTCAGTTTAATTTATTTTGGGGAGTCTGAATTTCTCTTCACGGTGTTTCTGAGTTTGCCTTGTTGGAGGTGAAGGTCTTTTTCTTCCTTGTTTCTCTAAGAAGACTCCAAAATTGCAAAACTAAATTCTCCTCCCTCAAATAAAGCAAAGTTTAGAAGGAAAAAATGGAGGATTGTTTTTGCAGGGCCTGTTCTAAACCCATTTCCTTCCTGTCTGGTTTCTATATCCTCCTTTCTTCCCTCTTGGCCCTCAACCCATTTTAAATTTCATTTTATTTATTTATTACATTACTTTGCAGCCCATCTCACTATATTCCCCTCTTTTAAGTGGGAATTACGACGGCACAGTTTTTTGAGGGAGGGTCCTGCGGAGAAAAACATTTCTTGGGGGAGGAAGAGAAAAGCTGACACACATAGAATTTTGCAACCAAAATTGATGTTTTCCTTTGTAATGAAATCTGGGTTTTATGCACTACCAATTACACAAATAACTGTCCATGGGGAGAGGCAAATCAAGTAATCTCCTTTTAATAGAATTTAAAGGAGTTGATATTCCAAACTATTAACATACGGTAATATAAAACCTATTCCTGGCAGCCGCCCAGTTCTCTGTTGCTTATTTATTTATTTATAAAAGGATTTATGATATGTTCTCTCTTCTTCCTTCTGCAAGAAAGATCACAAAGGAAGGCAGACAAACACACACACACACAACCTACACGCACATCAAGTTGTGAAGGTAAAAGTTCAGGGGTGTCTTCTCAAAACGAGGCAGACTGGAGAACGTTTTAGTCCATCTGTCACCAAACAGATGGTCCACCTAAGTCATAAAGGGTTTTCTTCACAAGTCAAGGATCCTGTGGCTTATTTCCGAATAGAATCTTAGATTCGGAAGGTGCCTGTGAGACCATCTAGTCCAACCCCTGCTCAGTGCAAGGATCCATGTCAAAGTTGTCCAACTTCTCTTTGATCGCCTTCTGTGATTTTTCTCGATCGTTAGTTCCCTTGTTACAAATGTTCTTCTAACATTCAACTCAAATTCCTCATTAAGCCATTTTTAAACCAAGCTCTTCACTCAAAGACGAGGAAGGACACATCCTGTCCTTCTCTCTGATGTCCTTCAGATGTTTTGTGGGTGCTCTCCCATATCTTTTCCCAGGGTAAATTCACCCCAACTTTTCAACCACAGGGGTTCATTTATAGCTGACTTGGACAGCGTCTTCCAGATGTTTGATTGATGGGCAGAAATGATGTCTCCAGGGTCTCTAAGGGGGGTTACCAAATTGGCTTTTTTGATGGAACCCAAGAGAAATTTCCTGACGGTGAGAAAAAAATAATCAGTGGAACAGCTTCCCTCCTAAAGTTTTGGGTGCTCCATTGTTGAAGGTCTTCAAGAAAAGATTGGGTATCCATTTATCTGGAACGGTACAACTTTTCCTGCCTTGGGCAGAGGGTTGGAGTTGAAGACCTCCAAGATCCCTTCCAATCCTAACATCATCATCTTTTAACGACCCCATAATCTCTTGCAGGGTGGAGTCTGGGCCACTGAATGGAGTTAGCAGAGTGTTTATTGGCCGGATGCCCTTCCTGTTGCCAATGCGGAGTTTTTGTTCAGCAGATATATTCTCAATGTGCCCAGAGAGAGAAATATCTGCCTCTACCTAGGATTGAACTCACAGCCTCCTGATTGTGAGGCAAGAGCTCCACCTCTTGGCCACCGCACCAGTCCCATCCCTTCCAATCCTATGATACTATCATTTTAATACCCCATGCCACAGATCATTTTCCTTCAAAGAAGCAGAGATGTCCTTCAAACTCTATGTTCTCAGAAGGTGCTTCAGATCTTCTTTTCTTTACAGACCTGGTCTCCTGTTCTTCCCATCCTAGTTTGGTCTGAAGGCCTTGGGTGGGTGGGGGCCTCACATTCTCTCCCCTGTGTGCTGCCAACAGCTGGGCTCAAGAATAGGTTCTTCGTGGACTTCCTAAGGCAGCAACTTGGGAAATGGAGACCCAACGAGATGGCCAGCTTGCTAAACGGAGGACATTTTAACACTTGGCTCGATCCTGCTTAAATCAAAAGTGGCAGATGGGGAGTTGCTAGGCCTGCTGGTTCTAAAAATATTTTTCTACATCCCGTATTTATTTGGGGGAAAGGGCAGAAATTCCACCAGGCAAGGATCCCTGGACAACTGCCCAGTCCACAGGGGCTCTCCAGCCTCGCCCCCAGCACCAGCTGAATCCCTCGCTCTCCTTGGAAGAGTTTCTCTCGGTAAGCAGTGACCAAAACGAAATGGAGAATAATGTTGGCTTTAATTAAACTCTTGGCTTGTGACGGCTCAGGCACCCCCTGCTTGCAAAGCCACGTGGGGTTCCTCAGCTTCGTTTTTGGTGGCTCTTAAGAGGTTCAACCCTTCCAAGATTGAGGGTTGAAGTTAACTGGCAATTTCCTTGTAACAGAATAACCAAATTGGAAGGGACCCTGGAGGTCTTCTAGTCCAACCCGCCGCTCAAGCAGGAAACCCCACTCCAGACAAATGACTGTCCAATCTCTTCTTAAAAGCCTCCAGTGATGGAGCACCACAACTTCTGGAAGCAAGCTGTTCTACCAGTTGATTGTTCTTGACTGTCCTTAGTTCTAGGTTCCTTCTCTCTTGGATAGGTTTCTACCTCTTCTTATCCTGCCTTCTGGGGCTTTGGAGAACAGAAAATCTCTCCCTCTTTTTTTGTGGCAGCCCCTCAAATACTGGAAGATGCTATGATGTCCCCCCAGTCCTTCTCTTCATTAGACTAGACATCCCCAATTCCTGCAACCTTCTTCATATGTTCCTGCAACTTTCTTCATATGTTGTAGCCTTCAGTCCCCTAATCATCTTTGTTGCTCTTCTCTGCACTCTTTCTAGAGTCTCTGGTGAAAGAAAAGTAAGGAAATGGCTCATAGGCTTAAAATGGATTCCACTTGCAGATGAGTCGGTCTAGAGTTGAGGCTGAGACCACTCACAACCTCTCTCTCTATTACGAAAACTCTTGCGTCTTCTAACCTTTAACTGGTGAAACCGTTGGCTGGAAGGGCAGCCATTTTTGAACCAATCTATCTCCGTTGCTCTAAATTGCAGAACGCATCCAAAATCCAGAACCTAGGTCTCCTGTGGAATTGAAATTTGGCCAAAAAAATAAATAAATCATAAAACACAAATTAAAAATGACCATGAAGCTTTTTATGACACAATACAAAAAGTCATCATGCCATTTCCTGTGGTCAACTTCTAATGTTTTGACTGTGTTATGCGGTTCAATATGCATTTCTTTTGAGGCAGAGAAATCTCCGGATAACTTTTCATTCTAAGAATATTTTTTTTCCAGTACATTAGAAGCTCTCTCCTTGTTGAAGATATTAAGGAATCTGATGAGGAAATTGCTCTGAAATGATGACCCAGGAGGTCACGGGTTGTCTAGTCGGAATTAAAAACCAACTGACCATGATCTGAACCTTACTGGGCACGTTCCACTGAGTGCCTCCAATCTTCTCTTATGTCTGGATTCGGCAGTCTTAAATTCCAGTGCAGTTACGAACCCTAATTTATCTTGCAGAGAAGTTGTGAGGATAAAAATTTGTGGGAACTTTTGTGACCTTTTCAGAGGAAAGAGGATAAAATACATTTGATAAGCACGTAAGAACGGCTCGGTTTCTGGAACGCTTCACCAAATTAAGGTAGTGCATACAAGACAAAAAAAAAATGTCTAGTCTAATGAAGAGAAGGACCAGGGGTGACATGATAGCAATCTTCTAGTACTTGGGAAGCTGCCCCAAAGAAGAGGGAGAGTCAAGCTGTTCTCCAAAGCACCTGAAGGCAGGACAAGAAGCAACGGGTGGAAACTCATCAAGGAGAGAAGCAAATAAGGAGAAATTTCCTGGCAGTGAGAACAATTCATCAGTGGAACAGAAGTTGTGGGTGCTGTTTCAAAAACAGATTGGACAATCATTTCTGTCAGAATATTCATGACTGGGAAGACATGGTAACAAGGTCAGCCAATGAATAGGCCTAGCAACTAAATCAGCCAATTGGGAGCCGAGACAGACTGGAGCCAGGGCGTGTCTTAGTCTGCAGCTTCTGAGTCTGAAAAGAGAAAGTGAAACCAGTGTCTGTGTGTTAAGCTCTGAGCTGTGAAGCTGCGTGTGCGAACTTGTCTGCAGATCTGAGCTGAAATGAAACTGTGGCTCTGCTGTTGGTATTGTAACCTTACTTCAGGTATTATCGTGTACATAAAAAAAGTCAACGAATCCTGCTGCATCAGTTTGTCTGTGTGTGCTTCTGGATTGGATTTTTGCAATTTCACTGGGATGGAATAAGCTCTCCTCTTGAGCAAGGAGTTGGGCTGCAGGACAGCTCTGTTATCCTGTTATTCTACAACCCCAGATCAATTCACCAGTGGGACGGCTTCCCTCCCGAAGTTGTGGGTACTCCATCATTAAGAAGAGGTTGGACAGCCATTTGTCTGGAACATTCTAAGATCTCCTGCTTGGGCAGTGGATCGGATTCGAAGACCTCCTAGATCCCAACCAGCCCTTTCCTCCATCTTCTATTTTTCCCCCAGACAGTCCTAGATTTTACATCTTCCGGGTTCCAAATATTTCAGCCCTGTTCCTCCCGAAAGAAACCTCAAAACCACCCAACAATTAAACGGTACAATTATAGTGAAAAACAGTTGGTTAAGACAATAAAAAGATACACAGACATTTTATGGAATCTAATATATATATATATATATAAAAAGAACCACGCAGAAACAGCATCAGGATAAATGCTTGCTCAGTGAAGAGGACATAAAAACAGCCATATAAAAGCTAAGAATCACAACAGCACGGAGGGAGTATAAATAACTTAGGAAAATTAACATTTTTTTGCTCTGATTCAAAAGGCAACCTCCACGGTGCCTGGCATGGTTGGGGACTAAAAAAGGCCCACTTCTAGCTGGTGGTCCTCAATTTATGACCACAATTGAATCCAAAATTTCTGTTGCTAAGTGAGACAGTTGTTAAGTGAGTTTCACTCATTTTACGACCTTTCCTGCCACAGTTGTTAAGTGAATCGCTGCAGTCGTTAAGTTAGTAACACGGTTGTTAAATGAATCTGGCTTCCCTCATTGATTTTGCTTATCAGAAGTTCGCAAAAGGAGATCACGTCATCCCGGGACACTGCAACGGTCGTAAGTCCATGCCAGTTGTCAAGCCTCTGAATTGTGCGATGTGGCAACCGTCGTGTGAAAAAACTTCAAACGGTCACTAAACAAATGTTTGTCAGTCGAGGACTTTCTGTATTGCATCTCAGCAGGGTGGGGGTGGGTGGGTGAGCGCAGCCTCCTCCTCAAGACAGCTGACAGAAGTCAGAACAGACGCAGGATTCCCATCGGATTCCCAAACGGCGAAGCGTTTTTCTACGTTACCCCAGAATTGGGACGATGCAAAATTCACAAAGGTGTGACGGGTTGAGCTCTCCCCTCATTTACTCTTTTAGCATTTTAAACATTTCTGCGCAAAGGAAGGAGAAGAAATAATTTCGGTATTATCAAGCTGGATTTTCCTCCTGGCAAGAAAAGGGGAGCTGAGGGGGTCATGTTTACACTAATGTTCTTTAATTGCCTTTCAATCTGCAATTGCAAATTCCGTATTAAAACTAGGTCAGCCGGAGAAAGGGGGGGGGGACACACACTGAGCTTGTGTGTGTGTGTGTGTGTGTGTGTGTGTGTATTTGTGTGTGTGTGTGTGTGTGTGTGTGTTCGGAGGAACTTTGCCAAGTGAAAAAGCTCTCGATTCTTCTGGAGAATCCTGGCGTTTATCCGGCGGTTTTGCCGCTCTTAATTTCCCAGGACAAATCAGCATTAATGCAAATTAGCGGTTTTCTGGCCCAAAGATGGATTTAAACTTTAGGAGTAAATATGGCAGGGTGACAGAGCAGGGCGAGGAGCTGTTGCTTGGGTTCAGCGTAGAACATAGAATCCTAGGGAATGTAAGGGACCTTGGAGGTCTTCTAGTCCAACCCTCTGCTCGAGAAGGAGACCCTAGACCATTCCGGACAAATGGCTGTCCACTCTCTTCTTAAAAACCTCCAACATCAGGAGGCAAGCTCTTCCTTCCTTCCCTCCTTCCTTCCTTCCTTCCTTCCTTCCTTCCTTCCTTCCTTCCTTCTTTCCTTCCTTCCTTTCTTCCATCCCTCCATCTTTCATGTATCTTATCTATCTCAGAATCATAGAATCATAGGGCTGGAAGGGACTTTGGAGATCTTCTAGTCCAACCCCCTTCTGGAGCAGAAACCCCTACACCATCCTGTCCAGTCTTTTTCTGAAGACCTCCAGTGATGGAGCACCCACATCTTCTGGAGGCAACCCAGAAGTTCCAATTCTTCTCACCATCAGGAAGCTTCTCCGTAGTTCCAGGTTGCTTCTCTCCTTGATGAGTTTCCATCCATTACTTCTTGTCCTTCTAACTTCTTCTAGAAATGCCAACCCTTCAGGGTGAGGACCTCTTGCCTATCACTTTGCTTCCTTTGGCACCTTTGACAATTTCCTTCCGTAGACGTCCTTTGAAGGCAAGGCAGAAACCTAAAAACCCACTTCTGAGCCTCACGAGAGAATAACTGTCACTCGGTAAAAAACGGAGCCACCTCGAGTGAACTCGAATTTGTCAACAAGATCCGAAGAGAATAGGCAACTCTGCTCTGACAGAAACGGGGTGGGTGAGAGCCGATACATCTTCCCGAAAAGCAAGGGGTGCTTAATTAGAACCATTATTCAGCTCAGCTTTGGAATTAAAATCCTCTTTTTCCTAAAGGAACCATTGTTCCTTCCACTCCATGGGGTGAATAGAGCCCTGGCTGGCCCCAGAGGATTCTGGGTATTCCGTTTCAGATTTGCTCCACAAAAGAGAAGGAGACATAAAGGTTTCTCCCATCCTTTTGAAGGAGCTGCCTTTTGTTCAGAAGGGAGAAAGGAGGGGAAAAAAGGCAACCGGGATTATTATTTCCTTAATTGCAAAGAATGTCACATTTTTTGTGAAGTGGTGATTGCATCGAGGGAGGTTACACCCAGGGAGTTGGGTTCAAAGACTTGAAGACATTTTTCCACCTAGGAGTAGTGGAGAGGGCGGGGGAGAGGAGAGAATACGTCCAAAAGAAATCCACCTAATTGAATGTAATTTGTAATTGGAGGAATATAATTGCTCTGGGATGTGGTTTGGGATGTGACGGAACTAAGCCGAGCACGGGAGGTCTCTGATTGGCTCTCCAACCTTTTCTTCACAACTTCTGGAAGCATGTCCTTCCACTGATTAATTGATCTGGGATTATAAAACAACAGAGTTGGAAGGGACCTTGGAGGTCTTCTAGTCCAACCACTTGCTCAAGCAGGAGACCCTAGACCAGGGTTCTCCAACCTTGGCAACTTTAAGACTTGTGGATTTCAGCTCCCAGAACTCTGGGAGTTGAAGACCACAAGTCTTAAAATTGCCAAGGTTGGAGACCCCTGCCCTAGACTATTCCAGACAAATGGCTGTCCCATCAATTTCAATTCCATCTCTCATTCTCGTAGGAAGGAGTTGGGTTTCGGACTGTTTTCTCCACAGCCAGAAATGACAGTCGCCTAAACATCTCAAGAACTTTGCAGCCACATCCATGGCTGTCAGGAGAGGTGACACAAAGGTCTCATATTCCCAGGGACATGAATCATGGGTGAAGAAATCATTCCCCATATCTTCAGGTTCTTCCTCCTTGTATATTTTTTAGTCCAGGTGACCCACTCATCGTTTTGATGAGTGAAATTATGGTGTTCCATCTCACCCTCCTTGCTTCTTTTCAATGCTCGGAGTCATTTTCCTTGGCTGGGGATTCATTTAAACCCAGTTTATTAGCATTCTCTACCCAGGATGGAATGCTCCATCCCTGGAGGTCTTCAAGAAAAGACAGGACAGTCGTTTAACCAGCATGGTATAAGGGTCTCGTGGACGAGCAGAGGGTTGGACTAGAAGACTCCAAGTCTATGATTCTATGGTTTTCCTCCAGATCCATGGATCTTGTCAACATTGTCATGGGACTATTGAAGGCTGTGCTTAATCCAGCCTCAAGAAGAGCAGTTTGGGGTTCCTTCCTTCTCCAGAGAGCTGGCAGACACCTGATGGGCATCTCCTGCCGTGCAGCAGATTGAAAACAACTCAATTAAGGAGCTAGGTGGGAAGATTAGGTCCAATTCGATTTCTTTATATCAATCATATCCTCCGAGAGAGAGCAGAAAACCAAGCAGAGACCTTATTTCTAATCAAGCCACTTCTATTTACTTGGAAATAAGGAAGAGGTGGAAGCCAGCGGTGATCGCCGGCGTGTCATAAATAAGTCTGCCAGCTCTGTCTCTTTACTATAAGTAAATAATTGATTTTTTGAAGGGAGTTCTACTTAAGCAGAAGTATTTCAATTACCCAGGCAGTAGCAAAGAGCTCTTTGTGAGGTTAACACCAGCGAAATACAAAAATATCCTCTCCCGTTTTCACCGCTTTTGCAATGGTCCCACCAAGAGAACGGATGAAGAAAGGTGAGCGAATAACCCTGGGACAAGATGGAAACAGGCTTGGCTCCGGGTACAATTTGTATGGAGCGTTGCTCTTTTAGGGAGATGGCTTAGGAGGTACCACCTCCAGGTGGGACCTAAGTAGGACGTTCTTCAGATGTTTTCTGAAAAACTAAAATAAAAAGGATGGAGGCCGCATGCAAGGAGCATCAAACTTTTGTTGTTGAGTCCAAGACTAACTGCTAAACGAGCAGCTTTGTATTGTCTACCATCTCAAGGAGATGTCAACTATGTCAACCTTCATGGAGCTTCTCACTTGAAGAACCTTTGGAAGCAGCCTAAGATTCTGTGACAAGAACATACTATAGAAGGGGTTGGAAGGGACCTTAGCGGTCTTCTAATTCAACCCACTGGCCAAGTAAGAAATCCTATACCATGCTGGACAAATGGTTGTCCAATCTCTTCTTGAAAATCTCCAGTGATGGAGCAGCCACAACTTCTGAAGGCAAGCTATTCCATCCACCAATCCATCCACCAATCCATCCATCCATCCATCCATCCATCCATCCATCCATCTTTCTGTCATGGATCTTATCTATCTCAGAATTATAAAATCCTAGGGCTGGAAGGGACCTTGGAGGTCTTCTAGTCCAACCCTCCGTTCAAGGCAGGTGACCTTATACCATCCGGGATAAATGGCTCTAAACGGGGCTATTGTTTCTCCTCCTTTCTCCCTTACTGGCCTTTCCCACCCTCAATGTTTGGGTTTTCTTCCGCATGATGACACGACTACCATAAAGTTCCCAGTGATTGGCCGCCTCTTTGGTGGGTTTTAATGCAAAGCTCTTTTGCAGCCTTAGGAGGATCGTGAATCAGTGAATCTCCAGCCCCTTTTCTGCCAGCACATCAGATTTATATCTGGACTTTTAATAAAACAACAGGGTTTAAATTTGCAGCTGTGTTTAGAGAAGAGAAGGGCTATTTGGTTTTAAAAATGCATGAGGGGATGAAGGCTGTTAGGTTTTTTTTCTTACCTTCCATATGTGAAATGTTCTTTAGCAATCTGGAGTCTGTTGAAGTGTGCAGTGTTTCTTTCCAGGAATGGGACTTTTGTCAAACATTAGTCCATCCATCCATCCATCCATCCATCCATCCATCCATCCATCCATCTTTCTCCATCCATCTTTCATCCATCATCCATCTATCTGTCCATCAATCAATTCATTCATTCATCATCCATCCATCCATCCATTATCCATCCATCTTTCTCCATCCATCCATCCATCCATCCATCCATCCATCCATCTTTGTTCATCCATTGATCAATTCATTCATCATCCATCCATTGATCAGTTCATTCATCCTTCCATCCATTGACCCATCTATCAATTCATTCGTCATCCATCTTTGTCCATCTATCCATCAGTTCATCCATCTTTCATCCATCCATTCACTCATCACCCATCCATCCATTCATCCATCTATCTGTTCATTCATTCATCCTTCATCCATCCATCCTTGTCCATCCATCCATTGATCAGTTCATCCATCTTTCATCCATCCTTTCACTCATCATCCATCCATCCATTCATCATCCATCCATCTATCCATCTATCCATCTATCCATCTATCCATCTATCCATCTATCCATCCATCCATCCATCCATCAATCAGTTCATCCATCTTTCATCTATCCATTCACTCATCATCCATCCATCCATTCATCCATCTATCTGTTCATTCATTCATCCTTCATCCATCCATCAGTTCATCCATCTTTCATCCATCCATTCACTCATCATCCATCCATCCATTCATCCATCTATCTGTTCATTCATTCATCCTTCATCCATCCATCAGTTCATCCATCTTTCATCCATCCATTCACTCATCATCCATCCATCCACCCACCCACCCTTGTGCAACAATGAGCATCAGCTGAATGTTTGTTTTCCTGGCTAGTCCTCCCTCTGAACTGGACCTTCTTTTTCCTCCTCCAGCAGGACCCAGGATGAAGCTGGGCTCCTCCCCTCCAGGCCTGCTGGAGATCCGTCTCTTCCTTGCTGGTCGGGACCCTCCTTTGCCAGCTGTGCAGCTTCTTGGGAACTTCCGTTCCAAAAGTGGACCAAGGGACCAAGGAGAAAACTTTTGTCAGAAAGACTCTCGGCGTTTGAGCTGCCTCTAACAATGCCATCGCTCAGCAAGGAATTCTTTGATTTCATTTTTGCTTTGTAGGAAGAAAAAGGGTTTTTCCTTTTTTCCCCTGGCTTTGTACTTCAGGTGCACGTTCACACATCTGCGAGAGAACGTGTGTGTGTTTTAAAAGACGTTATTGTAGCTGGAAAGTTTGGCTTCGTTGTGTTTTAACTTCCTTTTTTTTTTCTCTCTTTGGTGTAGGATTTGATCTCATTCCATATGGGCCCAACTTTTCTTTCTTAATTTCATTTTAATTTTTTTTCCCTTCTTCCGTAAGAGTGCAAGATCAGATTTTTGTTCTCTTCTTTTGTAAAACGGTGAGATTTTTTTTCTCTTCTGCAAGAGTATAAATTTCTTCTTCTTTTGTAACGGTGTTAAGCTTTTTTTCCCCTCTTCTATAACAGTGTAAAAAAACTAAGCTTTTTTCCCCTCTTCTTTTGTAAGATTTTTTTTCTCTACATTTGTAAAACCCTCTTCTTCGGTAAGAGTGTAAATTTTTTTCTTCTTCTTTTGTAAAGTTATTTTTCCTTCTTTTGTAAAACTATTAGATCTCTTCTCTTCTTCTGTAAGATTCTTTCTCTTCCGTAAAACTCAGTTATTTTCTCTTCTTCTGCAAGAGTGTAAAACATTTCTTCTTTTCTAAGAGTGCTAGATTCAAACATATGGAAGCTACACTTAATTGTAAGATGCCCACAAGCCCCTTAACACCTCTGCATTAAGATTTTTAATGTGATGCCTCTGGAAATGCTTAGACACATGATGAAATGACCTCAGAGTAGAACTGGATGCATCTCATTTTAATTATGTTAAAATAAAATCCATCAAATCCCATTTCCGCTTGTGCCCTGCCCATTTTGGGGGCACAGCATGCCAATTAAAACCCAATTATTTCCCTTCTACGCCCCAAAACATTAGCATCTGATTCCCCCCACCCCCGATACAGTAGTTTTCGACTTACGACCACAACTGAGCCCGATATTTCTGTTGCTAAGTGAGACAGTTGTGAAGTGAGTTTTGCCCCATTTTACAACATTCTTGGCACAGTTGTTAAGTGTGTTAAGGCAACCTTTTTTCAATGATTAATTATTTTCCCTGCCAGGAAGTTTCTCCTTAATTCAAGGTTGCTTCTCTCCTTGATGAGTTTCCATCCATTGCTTCTTGTCCTGCCCTCAGGTGCTTTGGAGAATAGGTTGACCCCTTCTTCATTGTTGCCTCCAGAAGTTATGGGTTCTCCATCACTGGAGGTCTTCAAGAAAAGACGGGACAACCATTTGACCAGAATGATATAATTGTCAGGGTTCCAATAGATGCCCTAATTAAATAATGAATCTTGAGCCAAGCTTCAAAAGAAATCCAGTCATTTATTAGGAGCTTCATGTTGGCATGTTCCCAAGTGAAGCCAGCTCTGACCCTACGTAATTTACGCTCCAATTATGACCCTGTTTCCCCGCTCCCCCCAGGGTGTGTCATCTATCACATTCGCCCAATGGAGCAATTTCATTCCCCTCCGGCTTCTGTGGGTAACCCTGGGATATAGCCTTGAGAGAGATAAGCGTGGAATGTGCATCTGTTTTTGGCTGCTGTGCAGTTTCACCAGTTTCCCATCACCCCCTGGCCTATGGCAACTCAAGAACAGGCCAGGGATGCCTTGCGAGTTGACAATAATATCTCCTGCCTTAAGCAAGGGGTTGGGCTAGAGGACCTCCAAGGTCCCTTCCAGCCTCTGATTCTACGATTCTAACACCGCCCTGAATATCTTCCCCTGGTGAGTGGATCATCCTAAAACCCTTTGTCAGCCCGGATCTATTTCTTCAGCCACATGAAATGGTCTGGAAAATTGGAACAGCCTCGCACAGGGAGAGTGAAATTGTTTCCTCCAGACAGCTTGCAAGGATTCTGGCTTTAATGCCACTTAAATCCCTGCTTTCTACCACAAACTCCCTTCTGGTGCTTCACGGATAAAAATAGGGAGAATCACCAAAGGATTTTTGCTTCTTTTTTTTTTTTCCCTCGAGTCACCAAGCTCAGCCCATTAGGCCAAACAGCTGCAAAATCTGCCTGGCTGGCTTGCATTTATTTAGACGGTGGGAGCCCTCCCTCCTTCCTCCCCCCCCCTCGGATGGAAGGCTCAAGGGCTCTGTGTGTTCTTGACATGCCTTGAAACACTCACAAGAGCTGTCCAGGGAGTTACCGAGCATTGAGAGGCAACGTTGGTCAGTTCTGACACGTAGAACTGCCGGCCAAGTTCAACATCATTTCTTCTAATAACCAAAGGTGGTGCTAGAAACTTCAGGTCAAAGGAGACCTCCTCAAACAGGAAGGAGAGATGTCACTAGCGCTGATAATGTAACCTATCTGGGTCATGAAACGTCTGCAAGAAAGCTACCAAGGTCAGAGAGCACCAAGGACCCCTCGTTTCAACCCTGAACTACAAAGTTTCTCCTTGAGAGATGTTAAGAATTGGGCAGATTTTCGAAACGTTTGAAGAATGTGAGAAAACTGTGCCCCCCCCCCCAAACAGCTATGTAATGACGTTGTATGGGAAATGGAGCCAGGCGGCTTAGTGGAAATATATTGTGGTTCACTTAACCTTTATTTCTGAAAAATATTGGAGAAATTGCATCATTGCCCTTCAGGAATCGGTGCCCAATTTTATTTTGCAACTCTGGAGGGTTTTGGAAGTTGCAAAAAGCAAGCAAACAAACTAAGGAAGGGAGATTAAATGTGGCCTGTCTGCTCTTCTTTCCCCCTTCTCCAAGTTGTTGTAAAATTTCCGAAGAAATCAGTCTGAGATACGGGATGTTTTCCCAAGCGTGTTTACTCAGAAGTAAGTCAATGCGATTTCCTCCCTGGCAAACTTGCTTAAGATTTCAAGCTGCCAATAAAATCTCTACCGCTGGCCTCTTTCCCTGTGCAAATATATATATACTATCTTATTCTGCTATTGATTCCTTCTGTTATTGGCTCGCCCACAAGGAAAGGATGGCGGCCAGGGATTTTCCCAGCCTGAACACCAATTCTTAGCCTGTTTGGGGGAACCTGGCCTGAAATTTACATCGGGTGAGAAAGATAATCTATGCGATTGGCCTGCTGGCTAATGATCTAATCATTTCTTGGCTGGGATACAGTGAAAATCTTGCAAAGGAGCCTTTGGATTTCCTCTGGAATTTACGAACTGCAGCAAAAGTACAGGTCAGAGGTCAATAGCCTTGCAGTTAAAAAAAACAAAAACAAAATGTGAATTTTGGGGGAAAAAAAACTTAGAGAGGAGTTGATCCATGCAAGTCTCAGGAAGGGCAGAGATGGGATAAAGAGACCAGAGAAAAAAACAGAAGATCGTTTATTTTGCAACCTTTGGCTATTCAGGTCAGTTTTTGTGTGTGTTTTCATCATCTCCAATTGCGGCCCGCTAATGGAGCTGTGACTTTCGGGAGAGAGTTGGCAAAGAAGCAAGTAAAACGGACACACTGAGGCTCGGATGGGCCTAAAGGGGCTAAAATGCAAGAAAGACAGGAAAACAAATAAAACGAAAAGAAAGATGCTTTTATTTACACAGTCAGGATCACACACACACACACACACACACACACACAATCCCTTTTTCAAATGTTTGGAGCGGTTTCCACAAGTCCAGGCAATCCTCGTCTTACGACCATAATCAATCCCAACATTTATGTTGCTAAGCGAAACATTTGTTAAGTGAGATTTGCCCCATTTTACAATCCTTCTTTCCTTCCTTCCTTCCTTCCTTCCTTCCTTCCTTCCTTCCTTCCTTCCTTCCTTCCTTCCTTCCTTCCTTCCTTCCTTCCTTCCTTCTTTCTTTCTTTCTTTCTTTCTTTCTTTCTTTCTTTCTTTCTTTCTTTCTTTCTTTCTTTCTTGATTTTCTATTAAATACAATTCTTAGTGCTTTATAAATATCGTGTTGTCCGGGTATTTAATTTGCTTAATGATACCAATTACATTCTTCATCTCCACTCCTTTTTTCCCACCATTGGTAAAATGAATTCCATGTTTGATAATATTTTACATCCTCTTTCTGCTTAATTTTCAATGTCAGTCTATCCATTTCTGCACAATTCTAGTAACTATCCCTTCGTCCCGCGGTATATCTTCATTTTTCCAGTATTGTCTGAAAACGATCCTCGCTGCTATTAAGACACGTAATATTAAAGACACACTTTTCTTGTTTACGACCTCTCTTTCCATGGTTGTTAAGTGAATGGCTTCAGGAGCTAAGCCGTGAACTGAACCATTGACTTTCCTTGACAGACGGTCGCAAAAGGTTCTCATGTGACCCCGTGCAACAGTCATAAGTACATGTCAGTTGCCAGGCCTTTGGCACAACGGTCGTAAGTGTGATAAACGGTCCTAAGTCCATTTTTTGGGTGCTGTTGTAACTTCAAACAGTCAGTAAACGGACTGTGGTAAGTTGAGGACTACAGAAGTAACTCTGTGTGCTATTTTTGGTTCTTTGGGGCTCAAAAAAACATGGTATAGAAATTTAATAAAATAAATAAAATAATAAATAAATAAATAAATAAATAAATAAATAAATAAATAAAACCCCTGGAGACTTTCAGATCTGGCTACGACTGTGTCCTGGGAAGTCCAGCGGATGTGTGGTTGTGTCTGTTGTTTATTTCAGGGGGAAAATCAAGGGTGTTTTAATAATCCTGTTCTTGCCAGCTTAATCCGGTGCCAATTAAGCACTTCCACCCCTTTTGCCAAGATACAGGATCAAAGATTTGGCAGCCTTTGCAGAAGGAAAAAAAGAAAAAGAAAAACCAGTTATGAGGCAGGCGTTCTCAGCCAGCTGCTGGTTGATCCCATCAAATCTCCTAGATCCTATTTAATCTCTTTGGCTCGCCTCTGAATCTCTCTTTGCACAAAGGACTTTCTCTTTGGGCCAAATCCTTCCGAGCAAGATCCTTCCAAAGGTGTGCATTTCCTCCTCCAAAAACCAGGGTTTTATGGTTCTTAAACTTCCTGAGGCTTTTTCTGTAGGGTGTTAGCAACACACAGGGAATGCCCAAGAATCTCACCTAGAGACATAAAAGACAGGATAAGAGGGTTGGAAGGGACCCTGGAGGTCTTCTAGTCCAACCCCCTGCTCAAGCAGGAAAGCTGGAGTTGGTTTATACTCCCCCCCCCAGTTTACTGATTAAATTATTTGTAATTGAATGACGTGCCAAAATCACCTTCTTGAGTGCAACTTCCTAGGCCATTTAGAAAAGCAGTCCAATTGCAAAATTAAACCCTAAACAAATGAAGGTTTTCCCACCAACTTAAAAGACGGCCCCCGTTTGCAGAGAGCCTCGATTCCTTGTGGGGAAACTGCAAAGGTCACAGCCCAGGAATTTAACTTGTCCAGCCATTTAAGTAGTCAGTGGCAACTTTCCTGTAATTAGCCTGTTCGTACCAGGAAGGGGAATTTTGTATTAACTACAGAAATGCTTGTTCAAGCTTAACTGGGCTTAATGATCAAGCTGCCTCCACAGACCCTGGACGGCTGATTGCTTTGAGGCACATCAGAGAGAGAGAGAGAGAGAGAGAGAGAAAGAGAGAGAGAGAGAGAGAGAGAGAGAGAGAGAGAGAGAGAGAGCAAGTCTATTTATCAGTTTGGATCTGGTAGTCTCTGTGGGGTCCTGGGTGCTCTCCAAACTTGGTGGTTTTTCTTGCAGGCGTTTCATGACCCAACTAGGGAACATTATCAGTGCTAGAAGGGAGGCGGTTTGCAGAATAGATGAGGAGGAGGAGAAGGAGAAGAGGAGGAATGGGAATGTGGGGTCTCCAGGTCTGGTGGTTTTTCTTGCAGACATTTCATCACCCAACTAGGGAACATTATCAGTGCTAGGGAGGAAGGTTGGAGGAGAAGGAGGAGGAGGAGAAGAAGAAGAGGAGGAGGAGGAGGGAGCGAGAGAGGGAGGGAGGATGGAGGAGAGAAGAGAAGGAGGAAGACAACGACAATTGTGGGGTCCTTGGTGCTCTCCAAGCTTGGTGGTTTTTCTTGCAGACGTTTCATGACCCAAGTAGGGAAGATCATCAGTGCATTAGTGAAATCCTTTGTCTGCAGGGTTCAGCCAGCAGATGGGATCCTCCCATCGCAGGGGAGGGGAAAAAAACCAACCCCAAAATCAACACATTTTTAAAATCTTGAATCTGGCTGCTGGGATGTGAGCTCAGGTGATAAGAAGGGAGACGGAGAAAAGAGGCCAGGAATTGTCAAAGGGTGAAGAAAATTCCTTTTTGTGCTATTAATAAAGCGATGAAAGGCAGCCATTGAAAAAGTCTTATATATATATTTTCCCCCCCACAAAGATCCTTTTGTTGTGGCTGATGTAGGAAAGGAGAACAGAAGTTCCTCCTCCTTTTATGTCCTCGGCTTTCTGAATTTAAAGAATTAAAGTCAAGAGTCTCGCTGCATCCAGGTTGTGGATGAGAAAATTAAAATAGGTAAAATATTTCACCGCTGATGCTTTGCGGGCCTCAGCCAAGCTCATTCAGTGGAAATGGGACGGTGGAAAATACAATTTCATCCGTGTTTCCTCTCTGCCTTGAAAGATACACGAGGCGCAATTTGGAGAATCGATGCCGGGAATGTACAGTTCATTTTCTACAATTCATTAATGGCTTGTTTCTTAATATTTCTGCCCCCACCAAACGCGACAGGAGCGAGCGGGATGATTGTGTTTCTTTCCGAGGGTCCATCTAGGTGTGAAAACGATCCGTGTCCTTATCGCACAAAAACAGAGGGATGTTTAGCACGCTGTCAACAAAACCTGTCAGCAAGAATTGTCCTTGTTGGTTATTCTTGCAAAATAATAACATTGCAGGTGAGTTATCCAGATGTTTGTTGGAAATATCTTCATGTCTCCAGGGGGAAAACCAAGAGAGGCTCAACACATGAGGCTTCCAGTGAATAACGGAATAACACAGTTGGAAGGGACCTTGAAGGTCTTCTAGTCCAACCCCCTGCTCAAGCAGGAGGCCCTATTCTATTCTGGACAAATGGATGTCCAGTATCTTCTTGAAGACCTCCAGTGATGGAGCATCCACAACCTCTGGAGGCAAGCTGTTCTATCCATCCATCCATCCATCCATCCATCCATCCATCCATCCATCCATATCTCTATCATGTACTTTATCTCTCTCAGAATCATAGAATCCTAGGGATGGATGGGACCTTGGAGGTCTTCTAGTCCAACCCTGTTCCTCAAGCAGGAGACCTTAGACCATTTCAGGAAAATGGTTGTCCAATCTCTATCTTAACAACGTCCAGTGTTGGAGTGTTCACAACTTCTGGAGAAAAATTGTTCCATTGATTAATTGTTCTAACTACCCTGTTTCCCCCAAAATAAGACCTCCCCTGATAATAAGACCAATTGGGCTTTTGAGTGCATGGCAATAAGGCCAAGTGCTTATTTCAGGGTTCAAAACAAAATATAAGACAGGGTCTTATTTTCGGGGAAACACGGCATCAGGAAATTCCTCCTTAGTTCCAGGTTGCTTCTCTCCTTGGTTAGTTTCCATCCGTTGCTTCTTCTCCTGCCTTCAGGTGGTTTGGAGAACAGGTGGACCCCCTGTTTTTTGTGGCAGCCCCTGAGATATTGGAAGAGTGCTCTCAGGTCTCCCCTAGTCCTTCTTTTCTCTAGACTAGACATCCCCAATCCCTGCAATCTGCATTTTTCTGGAGAAAAAAGCGAGATATAAATCTTAAAAAAATAAAACAAACATTATCCTCTCTTTATTTAGTTGGAGATCCTGTATTGATCATGTGCTGCTAATTTTCCTGCTCCTGGTTTTCTGTTCTTCTGCTCCTCTTTAGACTAATAATTCCAGTTTTTAAGTCACAAAAAAGTAGATTTTCCTTGTCTGGGAATTGTATTTATTTATGGACGGTTGTAGTTACCACAATTTGGGCTTTCTTCAGAGAGGATGCTTGTACTTCCCATCTTTTAAATCTTTCTTTGAAAAGAAACTCTTTGCCATTCTGGCTTTCCGACAGTGTTTTAAAAGAAGGGCAAGCAAGCTTTTTAAAAAGTTTATTGCCCTTTAATTCATTGGGCTTTTTCATTTGAATTTTGCTGACAGGGTGCAAAGTAGCTCCTTTTCCTGCCTAGTTAGCTGGGACATTGACAATTTATAGTTCCTTTCAGCTTTAATCAGAACATTTCCTAAACCCGGCATTAATAATACAGTGGTTTTTTCCCGATAACCTCAAAGATAAATTGGGGTTATTTATGCTGCGTGCATTTATAATAGTTTCGAGGTGCATGTCATAAGCTGCTTTCTTAGGCTGGAGATTCAGAAAGGGAAAAGAGGTCCCAAACTCTGGCACAAAAGAGACTCGGATAAATTGGATGCTTGCAAAAAGCATGGATGACTTGCCTCTGATTAGAAGCAACGATCATGTGACTAGACCTCATGATGCCTCTGAGCTGCACAGCGTTCCTGGCTTAGTCACCAAAAGATTCTGCCCTATTGCAAATCGTCAAAACAACCCACCTCAGAGAGCACCCAGGACCCTGCTGTCCTCCTCTTCCTCCTCCTCCTCTCTGCAACCCCCACCCCTCCTAGGACTGATGAAGTTATCTAGTTGGGTCATGAAACGTCTGCAAGAAAACTATCAACCTCAGAGAGCAACAAGGATCCACAGTCTTCCTCCTCTTCCTCTTCCTCTTCCTCTTCTTCCTCTTCCTCCTCCTCCTCCCTCCAACAAACCACTTCCTTTCCAAAAATGTGAAATAAATTTCTCCATGAAAATCAGGAGCCTTTCCCTGAGGAAGACAACTTTGGAGAAATGGCAAAACATTGGAGTTTATCAAAGGAATAGAAGGATGGAGAGAACAGAGGGTGAAATTGTGAATGATTTTGTTCTTGTTTTGACAGCAGAAATCTGCTCATTCATAAGTCCATTCAGTCGCATTGTTGTTTTCCTTTAAGTTTGAATTTATTATTTTTCATTCTGGGTGTAATTCTTGAGCCAGGGGCTGCCATCCAAAAGAAATCTATGCTGTAGGGGAAAAATATATATATCCTCCAAAGATGGACGAAGCCCACAGATCGTTTGATAGGAGAGGTGCCATTTCCCTGATAATTTTACCCTTTTTTTTTTTACAGATAATCCCACAACCTGTATTTTTATTTCATATTTTATTTGTTCTCGTGCAAGCATAAAGCAGCTGTTGTCTTCACCTTTTCTTCCTGCTTTAAAATAAGCACACCAATTCAACCAAGCTGCATATATTTCTCACCAGCTGAATACAAAATAAATTTTCTTGAAAATCTAATTTCTGCCCGCCCCAGAATATACTTCACGGTGGAAATATTACTTACATAATAGGAGAGGACTGTTCCTCATTCTTTACCCCGGCCTATTTCCTTCTCACTCAGATGTGGTCGCAATAATTTCTAAAGAGATTTTGAAGTGGGTCTCATGCAATTTTCAGCTTGTCTACTTAATTTGCAAATTTTCCTCCCCTGCATAGAAGTTCCTCAGCGTCTTCTCTGTAGCTCCCTTTGATGTAACTGAATATTGTCTTTCCCTCCATTTTCTTTGCTCTGGAATGAAGGTCCCCCCATTAAGATAATAAGAAATGTACTTCTATACCATTAAGCAGCCATATTGAATGTCAAAAAAAGACAATTTGATCCAATGTTTTACCCTCCGTTCTTCCTTCCTTCTTTCCTTCCTTCCTCCCTCCCTTCCTCCCTCCCCTCTTTTGTCTCTGTCCCCCTTCCTTCCTTCCTTCTTCCCTCCCTCTCTCCGTCCCTCCCCTCTTTTGTCTCTGTCCCTCTTCCTTCTTTCCTTACTCCCTCCCTCTCCTCCCTCCCTTCTTCCACTTACTTCCTTTTTCCCTCTCAGTTCCTTCCTCCCCTCCCTCCCTCCCTCCTTCCCCTCCCTCCCTCCCTCTCCTCCCCTCTTTTGTCTCTGCCCTCTTCCTTCTTTCCTTACTCCCTCCCTCTCCTCCCTCCCTTCTTCCACTTACTTCCTTTTTCCCTCTCAGTTCCTTCCTCCCCTCCCCTCCCTCCCTCCTCCTCCTCCCTCTCCTCCTCCTCCTCCTCCTCCTCCTCCTCCTCCTCCTCCTCCTCCTCCTCCTCCTCTCTTCATGTCTTTTGGCCTTCACACCCTTGCTTCACATTAGTAAGAATACACCAAATAATAATTGGCAACTCTTGAATCTGTAAATTTGGGGCTACATTTTTGGGGGGACCATTTTAAAAATAGATATGAACTCATTGAGAGGGACCTTGGGGCCTTGGAGGTCGTCTAGTCCAACCCGCCACTTGGGCAGGCGACCCTGTGCCATTCCAGACAAACAATCCCCTCCTTTAGGCAGAGAGCTCTCTCTCCCCATCAGCACCATTTCCCCGTCGAGATTTCCTCCCGCAATAAAGAATTGGCATCGGGGAACTAATAAGTAATATTGATTTACTGGGAAGGGAGGGAGGGAGGGAGGGGGAAAAAAAAGAAAAGACGGAGCCCCTGCTTTCCATCTTCCGGATGTCGGCTTGTCAAGCCGAAGGGGAGAAGGGGAAGAAAAGAAAGAGGCAAATCAGCCTGCAATGTGGAGAGAGCGAAGCAAACCCGCACAGCTGCCAGCCCACGCAGGGGAAGTTCACGGGCGCTTTAATTAGAGGCTGAGCCGAGCAAGGGCGCCTTGTGCCGTGTCCAGGGAAAAAAAGGAAAACAGAGGACCCGGGGGGTGCCGCCCACGCCAAGCACCTGCCTGCCTGCCTGCCTGCCTGATGGGCTTTGTAGTCTTTTCATCCCGGCAGAAGGGAGGGCTTAGCTTAGTGATTAGCTCTCATCCCCGAGACGAGATGTCGGCAAGCCGAGATTTTAATGACCTGCCAGGCGGTTCTCCAGGATCTGCGTGACTAGCGGAGGTGGGGGAGTAGGGGGTGTCAGGTTGCTCAGGGCTGGATCGGGGGAGGGAGCAGGTTCTCCTCCATCCATCCATCCCGCCTTCTTTCCTGCTTTCTCCTTCCTTCCTTCCTTCCTTCCTTCCTTCCTTCCATCCATCCATCCATCCATCCAGCCTTCTTTCCTGCTTTCTCCTTCCTTCCTTCCATCCATCCATCCATCCATCCATCCATCCATCCATCCATCCAGCCTTCTTTCCTGCTTTCTCTTTCCTTCCTTCCTTCCTTCCTTCCTTCCTTCCTTCCTTCCTTCCTTCCTTCCTTCCATCCATCCATCCATCCCGCCTTCTTTCCTGCTTTCTCCTTCCTTCCTTCTTTCCTCTGTTCCTCCCTCCCTCCCACCCATCCATCCACCCATCCATCCATCCTGCTTTCTTTCCTGTTTTCGCCTCCCCCCTCCTCCCCTCCCTCCCTCCCTTCTTCACCACCCACCCTCACCTCCTCCTTCTCCTCCTCCTGCTCCTCCTCCTTCCTGGTGATGTTCCCTAGTTGGGCAATGAAACATCTGCAAGAAAACAACCCAGCTCAGAGAGCACCAGGCACCCCTCAACTCCTCCTTCACTTGTTTTCAGACACCTTCTGCAAAATGTGGGGCTTCCCCTCCCCACAGAACCCCTTGCAAACAATCTCCAAGCTTTGGGTTTCTCCATCCTCTTTTCTTGACTCAGTTTCCAATCAATCAATTAAATGGTGCCACATTTCAAAACCCGGATATATTTATTTATTACAACTTCACTTCATCGTGCATCCAGATCTCTTGGGTTTGGTCCATGCATGTCCCTCTTTGATTGATGTCTTTGTTTATTCCAAAGCATCCTTTGTTTCCAGCCAGGACTCCCTCAAGGGGCCATTACGTAGAACAAGAAGATCAACTAACTCAATTATATTTATTAAATAAACTCCGGGCAGCAGAAAATTGGAAAGCTACCTTTAAAACAAGAAAGAACACCAGCAAATAAGGTGAACGCAAGCCAAAAGTTAGCTAAAATAAGTTCGTGTGTCAGCAGCCGAGCGGGAGGTGAGAACGGAGGTGGCCCCAGAGTTTTCTGGTGGGAATAAATTGACGATAAGAGCCTCCTTCGGAAAGACTCCTGACTCCTCTTGACTTTTAAATATGGCAAAGAAATTCAAATATCACAGATGCTGGAATGTTCATGTCTAACCATGTCTAGTTTATGCCTAGTTTAATGAAAAGAAGAATTAGGGGGCAACATGATAGCATCTTCCAATAGCTCAGGGGTTGCCACAAAGAAGAGGGGGGTCAACCTGTTCTCCAGAGCACCTGAAGGCAAAACAAGAAGCAACGGCTGGAAACTAACCAAGGAGAGAAGCAACCTAGAACCAAGGAGAAATTTCCTAACAATGAGAACTATTAACCAGTGGAACTGCTTGCCACCAGAAGTTGTGGAGGCTCCATCATTGGAGATTTTCATGAAGAGATTGGACAGCCATTTCTCCAGAATAATAGAGGGTCTCTCTCCTGCTTGAGCAGGGGGTTGGACTAGGAGAACTCCAAGGTTCCCCCCAGCTCTGCATTCTGATTGATGATTGATTGATCGATTGCATTGGGGCTTTTGGCCACCAGCAATAGAGAATTCAGACTCACCAAGTAACAGCTTGGTGACCCCAATCTGTTTACGTTGCTGAGGGTTCTCCTAGTGGTTCTAAAAGGGAATTAGGTGTGCCTAATCTAACAAAGAGAAGAATTAGGGGTGACTTGAAAGCAGTCTTCCAATATCTCAGAAACTGCCCAAAGAAGAGGGAGTCAAGCTATTCTCCAAAGCCCCTGAGGGTAGAATAAGAAGCAACGGATGGAAACTCATCAAGGAGAGAAGCAACCTGGAACTAAGGAGAAACTTCCTGACAGCAAGGACAATTAATCAGTGGAACAGCTTGCCACCAGAAGTTGTGGCTGCCCCAACCCTGGATGTCTTTAACACAAGAGCTTGCATTAATTTTGATTTTCCTTTCCAAGCTGCTTTCAAAAGTCTTCTTCAGCCTCGCCTTTGTTTAATAAATACAAATGGATGGAGCCTACTCGGTGCTTCCAGGAGGCACGAAATAATACCCACACTATCCACCCTGCTTAAAAGAGCAATAATGCATGCTCATTTAATAAGATTAATGCTTCCCTCGCCGTCGGATAGGAGAGGACAAGGGTTCTCGGGCAGAGTGCCCGGTGTTATATGTTGGGGTACTCCAGTCAGCCTGATTGCAACAGCTTTGCTATGTGCCCAGAAAATTAAGAAAGGATTTCCAGTTTTTAATATGCAGGAGTGGGAGGAGAAAAAGGCTGGCATCTCCAGCTTTTAATATATTGGAAAGAAGGAGGAAAAGATTGAGGAATAGTCTTTTAGCAGCAAAGGAAAAAAAAAAAATACAAATTTAGCCATTTATCCAAGAAATGAACTGCAGGCAGGAAAGTCCAGGCCAAATTGCAATGCCCATAAATGCTAAATCCTTCTCCTTTTCCTTCAATTAGAGCACATTTTCCCTGTTAACACTGTGTAGAGGCATGTTTTAAAGGTCATAACTATAAACAACATTAGGGATCAGATGTTTGGCTTATTTTTTCTTCTTCTTTTCCTATCCCTTTGGTATTTTGGGAGGGAGGGCGGGAAGATCTGTTTTGATTTGGCTTCCCTCGGGAGAAAAGCAAGACGGATGGATGCTTGCAAATGCCTCCCACAGGCAAATTTTGGGGGTGAAGGTGGCCCCCAGGCGAGGAACGGAGAGGAAGAAGGTGGGCCGTGTGTTCACGAATTCACTTCCAGCTGGGGAGGCAGGTGATGTCCTTGGTTGCCAGGAGGCATTAGTGATTAAATTAGGAAATATTGCCACCAATTAGAGATTTCTCTTTCACTCTGGCTCCTTTTCCCCAGCTCTACGTCTGTCTCCCCGTCCAATTCCATATCATTTGGCCAAATTGGGTTAAAGCTCACCCCAATTTTTCTGCATGGTTTGAACTGCACTTATAGAGGGAGTCCTCAATTGATGGCCGTAACCAGGAGCAGAATTTCTGTCGTCACGTAAGTTGGTTGTTAAGGGAGTCGGGCCTAATTTTATGACCCTTTTTTGCCATAGTGGTTAAGCGAACCACTGCAGTTCTTAAATGAATCATGGACGTTAAGTGAATCTGGCTTCCCCTTTGACTGTCCTCATCAGACGTTCCCAAAGGGGGAATCACGTGATCACAGGATACTGCAACCGTCATAAATACGAGTCAGTTGCCAAGTATCTGAATACTGATCACGTGACACAACGGCAGACGTAAGTGCGAGGAACGGTCGTAAGTCACCTTTTTTCAGTGTCATCGTAATTTTGTAGCTGCTAAACAAAGGAGGACGACCTCCATTTTTAGGGCTATCCATTTGCAAAAACGCAAGTTGAATAAGTAGAGAGGTCTCCTCCAACTGTCAATCTTCTGAGCAGGAATCCTTTTCTTGACGAGGCTCTGACGGGGGGCTTTGCTGAAGTCAGGATAGGCTCCTCAATTAAAGGTGCTCAGGTGCCATCCCTCCTGCTATTCTGTTATTTTATTCTGTTATTCCTCCTTGAAAAACCCATGTTGGCTTCTTCCAAGCAATGCATTGATTTCCACAGACTTTCCAAGAGGTTTTCAAGCAAAGATTAGACAACCATTTGGCCAGAATGGAATAAAGTCTTCTGCTTGAGCAGGGGGTTGGACTAGAAGACCTCCAAGGTCCCTTCCACCCTCAGGACTCTATGATTCTATTAGTGGCCTTTGTCCAATGATGTGCACCTTATCGCTATCTGTGGTCCTGAAAGCCACCGCAGTTACTTGTGGAGCTATCCGTGGTCCTGAAAGCCACCGCAGTTACTTGTGGAGCTATCCGTGGTCCTGAAAGCCACCGCAGTTACTTGTGGAGCTATCTGTGGTCCTGAAAGCCACTGCAGTTACTTGTGGAGCTATCTGTGGTCCTGAAAGCCACCGCAGTTACTTGTGGAGCTATCTGTGGTCCTGAAAGCCACCGCAGTTACTTGTGGAGCTATCTGTGGTCCTGAAAGCCACTGCAGTTACTTGTGGAGCTATCTGTGGTCCTGAAAGCCACCGCAGTTACTTGTGGAGCTATCTGTGGTCCTGAAAGCCACCGCAGTTACTTGTGGAGCTATCTGTGGTCCTGAAAGCCACTGCAGTTACTTGTGGAGCTATCCGTGGTCCTGAAAGCCACCGCAGTTACTTGTGGAGCTATCCGTGGTCCTGAAAGCCACCGCAGTTACTTGTGGAGCTATCTGTGGTCCTGAAAGCCACCGCAGTTACTTGTGGAGCTATCCGTGGTCCTGAAAGCCACCGCAGTTACTTGTGGAGCTATCTGTGGTCCTGAAAGCCACCGCAGTTACTTGTGGAGCTATCTGTGGTCCTGAAAGCCACTGCAGTTACTTGTGGAGCTATCTGTGGTCCTGAAAGCCACCGCAGTTACTTGTGGAGCTATCCGTGGTCCTGAAAGCCACCGCAGTTACTTGTGGAGCTATCTGTGGTCCTGAAAGCCACCGCAGTTACTTGTGGAGCTATCCGTGGTCCTGAAAGCCACCGCAGTTACTTGTGGAGCTATCTGTGGTCCTGAAAGCCACCGCAGTTACTTGTGGAGCTATCTGTGGTCCTGAAAGCCAACTAGGTTACAGCTAGTCCAGGGGTCAGCAACCTGTGGCTCTGGAGCCGTATGTGGCTCTTTCACCCCTCTGCTGTGGCTCCCTGTCACTCAAAATATGTGTCACCACTGCCAATGTGAGACACCCACTGGCACGCAATTTATTGAGCTTTTCGACCCCCAGTAGGCCAACCATGAATAAATCCAAGAAAAGAAAAGTTTCAGAAGAAAGTAGAACATTTAATGGTATGTGGGCAGATTTATTTGCTTTCACTGCTGACAAGACTTGTTTACCAATATGCTTAATATGTGGTGAGAAATTGGATATATGCAGTGCTATCTTCATTTTAGACGACAAAAGGGTTTTGTGGCTCCCGGTGTTTTCTTTTCTGTGGGAAACGGGTCCACTTGGCTCTTTGAATGTTTAAGGTTGCCGCCCCCTGAGCTAGTCCTTGACTTATAACCATAATTCAGCCCAAAGATCCTGTTGCTAAGCAAGACAGTTGTTAAGTGAGCTTTGCCCCACTTTACAACCTTTCTTGCTACTGTTGTTAAGTGAATCATTGCAGATTGTTCAGTTAGGAATACAGTTGTTAAGTCAATCCCGGCTTCCCTCCTTGACTTGGCTGGTCAGAAGGTCGCAAAAGGGGATTACATAACCCCGGGACACCGCAACCGTCATAAATATGAGTCGGTTGCCAAGCATCTGAATTTTGATCATGTGACCACGGGGATGCTGCAATGGGCATAAGTGCGAAAAATGATCATAAATCACTTTACTCAGTGTCATAAATGTGAACGGTCACTAAACGAATCGTCATAAGTCGAGGACCACCTGTACTTGCAAGGCTGTCTGTGGTCCTTGAACATCAACGCCATTCCAAACCCGGTTTATATCAAGCCCAGTCAATCATGGTTTCCCAAACAAACCAAGTTTGTTTGTTTGCTCAACTGCTTCCAGCAAGGAAAAAAAGCTACTTAAACATCCTTCGCTTCCAGCCAGCTTTTATTTCCTTTCAGAGAGGGGGAGGGGCGGGTTGCAGCTTTCCATGCAAATCTTTAGCTCTTCTGTCCCTTGGCAACCCCCCTTCTCCTCCCCGCACCCACCCGTGCAAACCCAGATCCCCCATGGAAAGCTTTTCTCCCAGCATAGGTCAGGTGGGAGAACTGGGAGGAAAACCCCTCTCGGGCGGGGCAGGTGATTGATTTCAAGGTGTGCAAAGAGATGCTTTCAACCTTGGGGGAATGGCAGCTCTCTCCTCTCCGTGCCCCATGCTGGGAAGGGGGAGACACACGAGAACAGAGCACCTGCCCACCTGCTTCGAATGATTCCCGGGGCCCAACAGCCGGAGCAGAAGACGGTTTCTATAGTAATACTTCTCCAGCTCCCACAAAGGAGAAATCCGGGCCCCCTTTCTTGCCATCTGGGGCTCCCAAGGACACCGTGGGGTCTTCCAACACAGCAGCAGGTTGACAGGCGTGGGGAAAAATGGGGTCCCTGCTTTGGGGGAGCCTGCAAACCCGAACTCAGTCCCACCCCTCTCTCCTTTTCATTGCCTGCTCTCAGCTGCAGAGGAAAAACCTACAGCTCCCACTCCCTTTCTGAAATTCCCAGAGGCTGTCCAAAATATCTTGTTTTTGCCGGGAGGCAGATCGGAGTAAATGAGCCTGCTGGTATGAACAGGTAGTCCTCGACTTACGGCCAAAACTGGGAGCAGAATTTCCATTACTAGGAGAGGAGGTTGTTAAGGAGCCATGCGGTCTTTTTAATGGATTTTTTATTACACGTAGTCCTCAACTTAGAACAGTTCATTTAGTGACGGTTCAAAGTTACCATGGCGCTGAAAAAAGCAACTTATGACCATTTTTCACACTTACGACCATTACAGCATCCCCAGGGGGGTCACGTGATCACAATTCAGACACTTGTCCACTGACTCGTATTTATGACCGTTGCTGTGTCCCGGGGTCATGTGATTGCCTTTGGCATCCTTCTGACAAGCAAAGTCAATGGGGGAGCCGGATTCGCTTAGCGACCATGTTACTAACTTAACATCTGCAGGGAGTCACTTAAAAAAAATGTAGCCAGAAAAGTCATGTAACAGGGCAAAACAACAAATTTCTCTCTTAGCAACATAAATTCTGGGCTCAGTTGTGGTCGTAAGTCGAAGACCCCCTGTAAATCTGGACCTCCTTCTCCCTACTCAGTGGTGGAGTGTGGGGGGGGAGGGTGGAAATGCATGGTACCTCTCAAGGCCCCGTCCCTTATGTCCATTCTGACCGTGATAAACTCGTATTTCTTTTTATAAAGAGAAGCAGAGGAGAGGAAATACACTGTGCAAATCAAAGACAACAGCTACGGCGTTAGCCATGAGAGATGCTGATTTATGGCGGTTTCCATCCTGGCTTGAAATAAACACTGGCTCCCTGGGCAGGCACCAGAACAAAACAAAAAGGATTTTGAAAACAGAGGAGGCTCAAAATGGTTTTTCTTCCAGCAGTCTGGTTTTTTGAGCTCAGTTTACCTATGCAAACATCCAGGAGATAGATAGATAGATAGATAGATAGATAGATAGATAGATAGATAGATAGATAGATAGATATATATATATATATATATATATATATATATATATATATATATATATGTATA
This sequence comes from Pantherophis guttatus, assembly GCF_059756535.1. Classification (NCBI taxonomy): domain Eukaryota; kingdom Metazoa; phylum Chordata; class Lepidosauria; order Squamata; family Colubridae; genus Pantherophis; species Pantherophis guttatus. Next base: position 606,233 of record NC_142077.1, read on the forward strand.
TTTCCTTTCTGGGTTTTAAAAGCATTTCTTTCCCTGCGTCCGTTTCTCTCGTTGACATGCTCATGATCTACGACTATGGAGGGTGGAAATCCAGGCCCTGGAAGGGACCCCGGGGGCTGTGAGGAGCCATCAGTGATGGCCGGGTGTCAGCCTCACCGACAACATGCCATGAATTACTGCTGGGCCGCTGGGATCGGGGAGGGGGTCAGCCTCTCCTCTCCCTGTGGGTGAGACTCCCGAAATATAGGAGATAAGCCTCCTAGCTGTCTGTCTGTCTATCAGCTGTCAATATTATCTCTCTCTCTCCTCTCTTTTTCTATCTATCATCTGTCTATCATTTATCTCTCTCTCTATCCATCCATCCATCTTCTCTTTCTTTCTCTCTCTCTCCCTATCACCTGTGTCTGTCATCTATCTCTCTATCTCTGTCTGTCTGTCTATACCTACCTACCTACCTACCTACTTGCCTACCTCATCTCTCTCTTATCTCTCTCTATCATCTATCAATATCCATCTCTCTCTCATCTTTCTCTTCCATCCATCCATCCATCCATCCATCCATCCATCCATCCATCATCTATCCATCATCTATCTATCTATCTTCATCTCTCTCTCTCCTTTCAATCATCTCCCATCAATCCCTATCTATCTATCTATCTATCTATCTATCTATCTATCTATCTATCTATCTATCATCTATCTATCTATCTATCTCATATCTCTCTCCTTCTTTCTCTCTCTATATATATCTGTATCATCTCTCTCTCTCTCCACCTCTCTATCTTTAAATTTAATAAACATTCTCATAAAAGAAGATACTTAAGAGAAGTCACACGTCCGATTTCTCCGCCCATAAATTGGGTGGGGAATTTCAAAAAATCTGTTTGCAACCAGTTTTAATTGTTGTTGTTTGTGTGGTGTTTGAGCAAGAGAAGGAATTAAAATTAAAGCCAGGCCCCCAAATAATCTTGTTGTGTCCTGAGACGACCAGATGAAATTGATTGAGGGTGGACAAGGGAAGGTTGAGGAGAGGTGAAGTTTCTCCTCTTGTTCTCCAGGAAATCCTCGCAGGCCAGTTCAGGACCAGGAGAGGCTTGTAGGAGAGAGCTAAAACCCAATATTTGGTCTAGGTTTTCTTGATCCCTTGGCCCCAAAGTCACAGTCCCCCCCTCCCACTTTGGCTTTCTTATCTTCTGGTGCCATGTCCAGCTGTGGGAAGGAAGTAAAAAAAACCCTTCACTTTTGAATTTTTCCTCTCTCTTTTTTTTAAGGACTCTCGTCCAGCCCTTTGAGATTAAGAGCTAATTGCCATAGCAACCAGAAACTAGGATTAGCCTGCCTCCATTTGTGGTTAATAGGCTGATAAAAATCTTGGAGGGGGTGTGTGGGAAAGTGGGGGGGGGGGTTGAACCATTGTCCCTTGCAAACCCCAAAGGTCTCCAGAGCAGATGGCCAATTTGTGCAATCTTTGCTCTCTTTTTTTTATGCGGCTTCTGGAACGGCTAAACCACAACACAATTCTGATAGAAAATGTTATTTTTCTCTCTTGATTTTTGTACTTGTTCTGTCTGGCCCTTTCCTTTGGCAAGTATAGTCCTCAACTTACAACCATTTGCAACGTCCTCAGAAAATGTGTCTTACCCCACATCTTCAACCGTCACACCGTCCCTGTGGTAGTGTGATTGGACACTTGGCAAGTGTCTCCCTTTTAACGATGGGCGCAGCTTCTTCTGGTCACAATTTGCAAATTCAATTAAGGATTCTCTTAATGACCATTGGTGAGCCACTTAATGACAGTGGCCAAACTAGTTGTACAATCTGATCCAGTTGTGTGATGATTCACCTAGTGATTCATGGTTAAATTCCAGTTCCAATTGTGGGTCATAAGTCAAGGACCAGCTGTAAAGATGGCTCACCCACCAAAGTTATGAGTTATGACATCACCTGGCTGGGAAGGATGCAGAATGATAGATTAGATGGTCTGGTTTTGGTTTGATCCAGCCCAGATCTGCTTTTATTGAGAAGGTTCTGCTTTTTAACCTTAATGTTAACACTTGGTTCTTAATAATAATAATAACAACTTTATTGTCATTGTACGTGTATACAATGAAATTCACTTAACACCCAAAGACCAGGTCCAACACGCCTAACAATCCCCAAACACCCCCCCACCCACCACAAATCCCCCATCCCTAAACCACCCAAACATCCACACAACAGACCAAGTAATGCTGTCCAACAGCTCCCTTCAGCTCATTGTTGAGTGCAATTATAGCTCTGGGATAAAAACTATTCAGCAAACGTGTTTTGAAAACCTATTAAAAAACAAGCCAGTTCCACAAACTCAGAGTTCCACGAATCACAGAGTTGGAAGGGACCTTGGAGGTCTTCTAGTCCAACCCCCCTTCTCTAAAACCCTATAAATGTTTCAGGAAAATGGTTGTCCAATTTCTAAAAAGTCAAACAACTTTCTGGCTAGAATAAAGAAAAAAAGTTGTTGGCCCTGGAAAAAAATAATATCTCTCGGGGGAGACACTTAATTTTTGACTTCCCAACCTAGCATCCCAAGCTGCTCCAAATTGGTACCTTTTTTCTTCTTTTTGAAATATATATATATATATATATATATATATATATATATATATATATATATATATATATATATATATATATGTTTTCTCAGGTTTTCGCGGGTGTTTGTATGTAGGTCTTTGGTTATTCGGGTCTTCTCCCACGTAAAATTGGAAGTGTCTTGGCGACGTTTCGACGAAGTCTCATTCGTCATCTTCAGGCTGGTGTTCTCGGCTTCGTGCTTCCAGGAAGCACGAAGCCGAGAACACCAGCCTGAAGATGACGAATGAGACTTCGTCGAAACGTCGCCAAGACACTTCCAATTTTACGTGGGAGAAGACCCGAATAACCAAAGACCTACATATATATATATATATATATATATATATATATATATATATATATATATATATATTTGCACAGGATTCGGCTGTACGTGAGGCAGCCGGGAGTCTTCTGCAGTGGTTTTTCCTCTCTCGGTTAAGTGGGATGACTTGTTTAAAAGTAGAAGCCTCGTCTTATTAGCAGAAAAGAGCCAACGCCGAGGTCTTTACGGCTCTTGTGGGATGTAATTTGTGTATGCAATTGTCTTTTCTCATTGTCGGAACGGCTAAAAACAGAGAGAAGTAAATTGCTCGGGAGCTGTTAAGAGGTAAATGATGGACGGTGTGGTGCTTAAACGGGGAGGGGAGTTTGCTTTGGGCTCTCATTTTTCTCGCACTTTTCCACTTTCCTTGCAAAAGAAAGAAAAGGAACAATCAGGCTGCCCAGAAGTCACAAGCAATCCTTCTCCACAATTACAGATGTCAAACATTTTCTGAGAGCGAACAGGAGACAATATCCCAAGCTAAGGGCTACCTTATCAAGCTGCCTGGCTTTTAGGCAGCCTCTCCGTAGTTCTGCTGTGGTTCCTGTTGTATTTTTTAAAATCAGTGCCAGAGTTGGACCAGTCAGAATTCTGACAGACAAGCAGAAAGAGAGAGAGAGAGGGAGGGAGGGAAGGAAGGAGAGAGGAAGGAAGGAGAGAGGAAGAAAGAGAGAAAGGAAGAAAGGAAAGATGAAAGGAAGAAAAGAAAAACAAAAAGAAAGAAGGAAGGAAAGAAAGAATGAAAATGCGGGTGGACGGATAGGATAGAGATAGGATTGAAGGACAGATAGCTGATAGATATAAGAGAGAGAAAGAGAAGACAGACAGATGATAGATAAAAGAGAGAGAGAAGAGAGAAAGATAAGAGATAGATAAATGATAGAAAGAGAGAGAAGAGAGAAAGATAAGAGAGATAGATGATAGATAGATAAAGAGAGAGAGAAAGATGATAGGTAGATAGATATAAGAGAGAGAGAAGAGAGAAAGATAAGAGAGATAGATGATGGATAGACTGACAGGGTGGATGAATGGACAGACAGATAGGGATGAATAGGTATATAGAAATAGAGATATAAAATATTTAAAAAGGAAAAGATGAGAAAGTTAGAAAGAAAAGGTGGAGGGAAACAAGAGAAAAAGTTGGCAGACTCAAGAGCTTTAATGAAAGGGAAAAAAAACTTTCTCTAACTTGTTTCTACTTGGAAACCAATTTCGGATTATTATTTTTTTGCTTGGAAACCGAAAGAAATGAAACTTTAACCTTGGGCTCTGATGACTAGAATGGCTGTGCAATGGCAGAAGTCCTGTGTGCTGTGATTTACTTTAATTCCAAAGGTCATTGCGTTTCACGCTGGTATCCATCCCGAAGAAAACGAGAAGTTATTATTTTCTCTAGCGAGTTTTTCCCCTCCTCCTTTTTTGTTATTGTTTGGAGTTCTCTAAATTTCTTTCAGCTAGAGAAAATCCCCCGCCGTTTCTTAAAGGCAGGATGCCCCATTACCAGCTAAGAAAGCCCAACTGATAGAATCATAGAATCCTAAGGCTGGAAGGGACCTCGGAGGTCATCTAGTCCTACTCCAGCAGGAGACCTTAGGCCATCCTGCTCAAATGGTTACCCCGTCTACATTTATACTGTATATAAATTTCCCTATTCCGAACTTCCCTGCCTGGCAAAATGAACCAGAATTTAGAAGAAAGAAGGTAGTCCTTGACTTATGACCACAACTGAGCCCAGAATTTCTGTTCCTATGGTAAGCGAGACAATGGGGTAAGGTCGCAAAAGGAGATCATGTGACTCCTGGGGGACATTGCGACCGTCATAAATATGAATCGGTTGTGAAGCATGGGGATGCTACAATGATCATAAGTCCTTTTTTCAGTGCCATTTTAAAAAGGTCACTAAATGAACTGTTGTAACTTGAGGCCTACCTGTATTTTATATTTATGTAATATTCTCCATAAGTAGCAATCAATCGATCGAAGAAAATAAATAATCACAACCTTGGGAAGGACTCGATCGTTGGGCAAAAATGTCAAATCCAGGCTGTATAATAAATATAAATATTTATAATAAATATAAGAATTCAAAGAACAAAATAAAAATAATTTGAAGAACAAAATGGCCGGGGAATGCTTTTACCCAGAGCAGAAGCCACGATAATGGGGTGTGGGCTGGTTTTTTTTTTTTTTTTTTGGGAATATTTTATTAATTTTTCTTTATGAAGCTGTGAGCGGAGGGGGTTTTGTACTAAAAGACCCAGGGAGGGAAACCATTTGTGCATTGCGCTGCAACTTTAAAACTGCGTGAAAATTCACATGAATTTTCTTGTATGCATTTTCCCCTAAAAGGCACATTTATTTGGCTGTGAATTTGTCGCGCTGCACACAAAGGAATATTCCTATGCCTGGGGGACATTTGAATTGTCTTGGCTCACTTAAAAATATGATTGGCACATTTAATATTCAGGTTAAAACTACCCAACAACCGTGGTGTAGAGATTCTTAAGTGAGCCTACAAGGCTGAGTTGAATGAGGGCCCTTCTGTTCACAGGAGTTTGGCTCTTTTTTTTTTTAAAAAAAAGAGTTATTCTTTAAATACCCTATCTATCTACCTACCTACCTACCTACCTAATAAAATTTCTTTCTATGTCAGAATCATAGCATCCTAAGAATGGAGGCTACCTCAGAGGTCTTCTAGTCCAACCCCCTGCTCAGTCAGGAGACCCTCTACCATCCCAGTCAAATGACTGTTCAACCTCTTCTTGAAGGCCTCCAATGATGGATCACCCACAACTTCTGGAGACAACCTCCGTTCCACTGATTAATTGTCCTCACTGTCCAGAAGTTTATCCTTAATTCTATGTTGCTTCTCTCCTTGGTTAGTTTCCATCCGTTGCTTCTTATCCTGCCTTCAGGTGCTTTGGGAAATAAGTTGACCCCCTCTTCTTTGGGGCAGCCCCTCAAAGATTGCTATCTTTTCACCCCTAGTCCTTCTAGACATACCCAATTCCTGCAACCGTTCTTCGTATGTTTTAGTCTCTTCGTATGTTTAATCCTCTTTGTTGCTCTTCTCTGCACTCCTTCCAGAGTCTCAACACTTTTATATATTGTGGCCTCCAAAACCGGATGCAGTATTCCAGGCGTAGCCTTACCAAGGCCTTATAGAGTGGTACTAATACTTCATGTGATCTTGATTCTATTCCTCTGTTAATGCAACCTTTATTTTGGACTCGGTCTATCCTCTCCTTCTACGGTTCTGTGATCTGGTTTCTACATCCTCCACTTCATCTTCAGCTGTACATCTCCACCCCGGACCACCCCAACGATGCCCTTGAAGTGATGTCCCAGTGCCTGGAGGCCGTACGGATCTGGATGGGGAGAAACGGGCTCAGACTCAACCCATCCAAGACCGAGTGGCTGTGGTTTCCGACGTCCCGATATAGTCAGCTGATGCCATCGCTGGCTATTGGGGGCGAATCACTGGCCCCCACGGAAAGGGCTCGCAACTTGGGCGTCCTCCTGGATTCACGGCTGTCTTTAGAAGAACACCTGACGGCCGTGACCGGGAGGATTTTTCATCAGGTTCGCCTGATTCGCCAGTTGCGTCCCTTTCTAGATCGGGACTCGTTACGCACAGTCACTCATGCCCTCGTCACCTCTCGTCTGGACTATTGTAACGCTCTCTACATGGGGCTCCCCTTGAGGTGCACCCGGAGGCTCCAACTGGCGCAGAGTGCGGCCGCGCGGGTGGTTATGGGAGCAACATGGAGCTCCCATGTAACACCTCTCCTGCGCGAGCTGCACTGGCTCCCGGTGGTCTTCCGGGTGCGCTTCAAGGTTCTGGTTACCACCTTTAAAGCGCTCCATGGCTTAGGACCTGGTTACTTACGGGACCGCCTACTACCATTAACAGCCTCCCACCGACCAGTACGCTCCCACAGAGAGGGGCTCCTCCAGGTGCCGTCGGCCAAACAATGTCGGCTGTCGGCCCCCAGGGGGAGAGCCTTCTCTGTGGGGGCCCCGACGATCTGGAATGAGCTCCCCCCAGAGATACGGAGGATTCCGGATCTGCGCACCTTCCGCCGCGAGTTGAAGACGCTTTTATTTCATCAAGCCGGCCTCGCCTAAATCTTCTCCCTTTAAACTGTAAATTTTAAATTTTTAAATGTATTTTAAAATTATGGGTTTTAATTAGTATTAATTCAGCCAAATTTATTTAATTCGTTTTTATTTGATCTTAAATTTTGTATATTTATGTGTTTTATTTCATGGCTGTGCACCGCCCTGAGTCCTTCGGGAGTAGGGCGGTATAGAAATTCAATAAAATAAATAAATAAAATAAATAAATAATCTATCCGCGCGAGAGGGACATCATTTCCCGTCTTTGCTGTTTTTTCCTGGAGTGTCACATCCCTGACGGCCATTAGCGCCGTCTCTCCTCTCCGACTAAGCCACATACTGCTGACAAGTGTTTTATTTCCACACCATTCGGCTGACTGGTCGTTGTCTGTAAATGAGCCACCTCTGATGACAAGTCTTCGGGGGAAAATTACCACCGTTTTCAACAGTCTCCAAAATCACAGAAGCCGACCCCAGGGGCTCGCAGGCAGAGTTAGCTCCCGTCTCAACAGCTGCACAGCCTCCTCTGTGGGTGCTTCTTCTCCCCCCAAAAAACCCTTCTCAACTCTTAAGTGGAGGTGTGGGTGACCCTGGGGGACAAGAGAGAGTTGCTAGAGACAATTAGATCAGAGAGGAAGGAAGGAACCCTGAGCGGTTTAATGGACAGAGGAAGAAACTTAGAAAGGAGATATCCAAAGGGTTCAAGCAGTTAAAAGTGGAGGCAAGAAATTCCTCCTTTCCCACTTGCAGAATTGTGTCCACGTGGTCTTACAATAAAGCAGAATGAGGTCATTCGGGTGTGTTTCACGTCCACTTTACCTGGGAGGGATGACATCAATTTTGCACCTCTGAAAGGTCCAATGCATATCAAAAGGCTTTATAATGTTTTGTTAGAAAGGGATTCAGAAACTGAATTAGTTAAAGATTGTATGATTAAGTGGGCACAAAATTTTGAAGAACCAGTGATGTTGGAAACATGGGAAAAAATTTGGGTTCAGAATGTTAAGTTTACACAGTCGCAAAATCTGAGAGAGAATTTTTATAAAATGTTTTATAGATGGCATTTAGATCCTAAAAAGTTGTCATGTATGTACCCTAATGTTCAGCCAAAATGTTGGAGATGTGAATGTTTAGATGCTACATATTATCATGTTTGGTGGACTTGCAAGAAAGTTAAGGCTTTTTGGATAAAAATTTGGTGGGTCATGCAGAATGTTTTGAAGAAAAAAATTCAATTTTCTCCACAACTGTTTCTATTGGGTATAGTTAAGGGTTTTACACGGGGTGAAACAAAATTGATATTGTATATGATAACAGCAGCAAGATTGTTGATAGGTAAATATTGGAAGAATGAAGCTTTGCCCTCTATTGAGGAATGGACTTTGAAGATGGCTAGTTTTGCAGAGATGGCGAAGATTTCAGCATACTTAAAAGACTGTTTACAAGAGACTTATGAATGGGAATGGAAAAGGTGGATAGAATATGTTCAGAACAAATATCAAACTAGAAAGTATCAAATAGCTTTTATTTGAAAATAATGTATTAGAAATATTTTAATGTAAAGAGACAAATAGAAAAAATTATACAGGGGGAGGGATGGGTTCAAGCTTATATATATATATCAGTGTTATTAGTTATGAGGATATAATAGGGAAGTCTGGGGGGGGAGGGTTAGGGAGGGTTAGGGAGGGTTAGGGAGGTTGGGAAGTCTGGGGAGGGAGGTGGGGGGGTGAAAAAAAAGGGGTGAAAATGTAATTGTAAAACTTTTGCAATAAAAAAAAAAAATTTTGCACCTCTGACATGGACAGACTGACTTTAAAAATAAAAGGTAAAGAAGACACAGAATATTATTTGATGTGGAATAGATTTTACGAATGGTTAGAGATAAGAGGTAGAAATTAAATGAAGAAAGATTATTGTTATGTATGAATGAAATATAAAGATGGTTTATAACTATAAACATGCCAATATATTTAACAGAATTGTAAATAAGCTAATATAAAAAGAAACTTAGCCAAAACTATTCTGTTACGTTATTACTATTGTTATCAGCATGTGTGTTAATATCTTATATTGTCTCTTCGTTGTTTTTCTTTTGCAAATGATTTACCCTGACAATACACTGTATTCAAAATGTTTATGAATAATAATAATAATAATAATAATAATAATAATAATAATAATAATAAAAATTGTGCACCTGTAAATACAAACTCTCAGCAGAAAATGAAAATAAAAACGCTTTTTAAGAAAAGATTGGACAGCATCATCAGTCAGAGCACCCAGCAAGTTCTTAAAAGTCCAGAGAGTTTTATTCCTGGGATGTAATCTCTGTTTTGCTCTTCTCCACCTCATTAAAAAGAAAGAAAAAAAAGAAAGAAAGAAAGAACTTATTCTTAACGTCTGAGGGCTAATTGTAGTGAAGAGCAAGAAGGCACTTCCAAGATCTTTTGACTTGGAGCGGCTAATGGGACATTTAATTGCCTCGTGCCTCTTGCATCTCCCCAGCACTCCGCCGGCCTCTCTGTCCATGCCAAACTGACGCATAAGTTGGGCTCGTTTTGATGTCTCTCGCTCTCTTCGCCCTTAACTAAATGTTCAGTGAAGCCTTTCCAACAAATGGTTGGCCTCTAAATGCACAGTCCCTGCCCTCGACAAAGCCGTGTCTGTTTTTCTCTGAAGTCCTCCTTTGAGTTTTCTTGACTGGAAGCACCTTGTCAGCCAGTATTCGGTCCATAGTATCTTCTTCCTGCAAAAATCCAAAATATTAGATGGGGAAAAGAACCATTTGGGGCTGATTTTTGGAAGAGGTCAAAGCCCAATTGGGAGCAGACTTCAACCATCTTAAAATTTCATTTTATTCTTCTTCAAAAAAACCTGAAAGATCTGGAAGGCTTTGCAAAGAACAAATGGAAGTTCTCTTTTTGGACAAAGAAAATGAGGGGATATTTCTCTGAACTTCTCAAGCAGGAGAGGGGAATTTTCCAATAGCTTCTAGAAAGTTGAATTCAAGTTTTATTTGTAAACTGAAGGATGCCACCACTGCAGGGGTGAAATCCAGCAGGTTCTGACAGGTTCTGGAGAACTGGTAGCGGACATTTTGAGTAGTTCGGAGAACCGGCAAATGCCACCTCTGGCTGGCCCCAGAATGAGGAGGGGCTGGGAGGGGAGGAGCGAGTAGAGGCTGGCAAGGCACCCCTCGACGTGAGTGACATCGCATTGGCCGCGCCCACCCAGTCACATGACCATCTAGCCACGCCCACCCAGCCGATCATTAGGCAGATCATATTAGTGGTCTGAGGGATTTAAAACTATGATTTAAATTTAAAACGTAGTGGTCCCTGAGGTCCAAAAAGTTGGTGACCCCTGAATTCTGTCTGAAACGATGTAGGGTTACCTGCTTGAGTAGCGGGTTGGACTAGAAGACCTCCAAGGTCCCTTCCAACTCTCTTATTCTGTTCTGTTATAGGTAGCCCGTCTTGTCAAACTATGGGAAAGAGAATACATGACTCTCTTAAATAAAAGGGATCAGATTCAGCAGTTAGGGATATATATCGGTTTCATTTTGCTCTTTCCTTCAATGAATTTAGTCGAAAACCCCAGTTTGCCTCTTTTACAACTCTGTTTCCAGCCTCTCGGTGTTTTCCTGACTGTTTACGCAGAACTGCTGGAATGGCTCTCAGAAACCCGATCGATGTTTTGCTAAAAGCCAATGCTTGTATTGTGACATTTGCCATGGAGCTCAAGAATCGCTGTAATGGGAGGGAGGGAGGGAAGGAGTGGCCTTGGGGGACGAGGGGAAGAGGCGCTGCCCAGGAAAGAATTAGAGAAGAGACGCGGGAGCCCTGAGTGGCTTAACGGAGGGAGGGAGGAAGTTAGGAAGGATCCATCCTGAGAGATCGGCTGGTTAAAAGAGACAGGGGCACGTTGATCCTGTACATGACGGCAGTGGTCATGCCTAGCTAATGAGAGAATTGCAGAATTATAGAATAACAGAATGATAGAAAAACAGAGAGTTGGAGGGGACCTTCGAGGTCTTCTAGTCCACCCAGCTGGCTGGCGTGTACATACCTGTTTTTGGGGACATTTTCAGGACGTTTTTTTGGGCCGTTTTCAGGGTTAGGGTTAGGGTCAGGCCTGCCAACTGGTCTTCAGCTTTCTGGCACTCTGGGGTGCACACATACATGCAAATGCACACATGTTCCAGTTTGGGCACTCAGTGCTGAAAAGGTTCGCCATCACTGCCCTAAATCATTACGGAAAAATGGTTGCCCAATCTCTCCTTAGAATGGAGAAACCTGCATTTTGGCTATTTCCACTTCTTCTGAATGTTGCTATGTTTTGATATCTTCCTTCCTTCCTTCCTTCCTTCCTTCCTTCCTTCCTTCCTTCCTTCCTTCCTTCCTTCCCTCCCTCTCTCCCTCCCTCTCTCCTTCCTTCCTTCCTTCCCTCCTTCCTTCCCTTCTCTTTCCTTCCTTCCTTCCCTCCTTCCTTCCCTTCTCTTTCCTTCCTTCCTTCCTTCCTTTCCTCCTCCTCTCACTTTCCCCCCCCCTCCTCCTCCTCCTCCTCCTCCAACTTTAGACTGTCACAATGAAGCCACCTTCTTGGCTGGGCCATTGGCCCAAAAGAAGCCATTTTGGGCCTGGATGAGCCGAGCTCTGCATCTCTCTGCATCCACCACTCGGGCGCTCCAACCCTCAACCTCCTCGGAAGAGAAGAAGCAGCAACCTGGGAGTTGTGGTGTCGACCCCGCCTGGAGAGCCTCGAGTGGGGTGACCGGGTGAGTGAAGAGAGGCTCCCCCCACCCGCCGTGGACTCAACGGAGGCGCCTGCCTGCCTTTCCGCCTTCGCCACCTCTTCCGAGCGCTGCTCTGTTTTGACACCTCTCCGAGATACTTCTGGGTCGGTGAAAATAGCCCTGCTCTCACTGCGACGGGGATGCTCGGCTTGTGTTGGCGGCTGCCCGCGTAGGTGTCTGCCCCGGTGATGCCCTGACATTTAGAGGGGTCGTGGCATTTAGCGGAGCCTCTGTAATTGCTACCGAGAGGGAAACCGGCCTCAGCAAAGCACCGCAGAGCCTCAGGGACTCTGGATGCAATTGGTTTGGCGGGAAAAAAAAAAGTCAATCGAAAGAGGAAGGGGGAAAAGCAGGGAGCAACTGCAATTGGAAAGCTTCTCCTTCTCTCTTTCTTCCTGTGCAGGCAGTCCCCGACTTACAACAGTTCGGTTAGTGGCGGTTCGAAGTTACGACGACACTGAAAAAAGTTGGCAATGGACTCATAGTTACAACCGTCGCAGTGTCCTGGGAGGGGATTGTCACGTGATCCCCTTTGGTGGCCTTCAGAGGAGCAAACTCAACAGGGAAAGACAGATTCACTTAACGACCGGGTTACTAACTTATCAACCGCATTAACAGTGGCAAGGAAGGTCACAGCAGGGAGCAAACGTCACTTAAGAACTGGCTCAGTTAGCCATAGAAATTTTGGCCTCAATTGTGGTCGTGAGTTGAGGGCCACCGGTAGAGGATCTTCTGCCTTGAGCAGAGGGTTGGACTAGAAGACCTCCAAGGCCCCTTCCAGCCAGTGGTGAAATCCAAATTTTTTTGCTACTGGTTCTGTGGGCGTGGCTTGGTGGGCGTGGTGTGACTTGGTGGGCGTGGCTTGGTGGGTGTGGCAGGGGAAGGATACTGCAAAATCCCCATTCCCTCCCCACTCTGGGGCCAGCCAGAGGTGGTATTTGCCGGTTCTCTGAACTGCTCAAAATTTCCGCTACCGGTTCTCCAGAACCTGTTAGAACCTGCTGGATTTCACCCCTGCTTCCAGCCCTGTCATTCTATATTCTGTATATTTTCAAATCACTGTAGCCAAAGGTCTCCATGGTTGTTCCTTTCTCTTGTTAACTTGATGGAACTTGATGTGTTCAGCTCAACTACCCCCAAAGCAAGACCCCCGTTTACCCCATGCCCTGCCCCACATCCAGCTGGCCATCCTTTCCTTGTAAGAAAAGCGGATTTCGGACTTCATGGAAGGCTCCCGTGTCAGGCTAAAGTATCTCACCACGCTCTCCGCTTCCTTATTTACTCTGACACCGCTCAGACCCCACTCTGCATGCTGCAGAAGACGATCAATGAGCTAAAACCTCTCAAACAGAGATCAATATGCATCTATTGATCCCAGCAAATGGAAATCGTGCAAGCCAGATCCCAGGCAGGGCAGTTAGGAAGCCAAAAAGCAGATTTTATTGCGCCGAGCTCACAATTATTTCCAAACCTCATGATGGATGTAATCTTTGGCTATGAAAATGTTCCTTTAAAAATTGCTGGGTTTTTTCCCATCTATTCATCGGCACGGCTGATAAATACGGATCCCTTTATCTGTATTCCAAAAATAAAACTGGGGGCGCGCAGTCCAAACGTCGTTGCAAATAATTCCGAGGATTTGCTTGGAAAAAAACCCCCCACAAAACAGGAGCTGTCAAACCTGAAAGGGAGAATTTGAGCTGCACGTAGACGAACCTTTATAGGAAACGGCGTTATTTTCACACGATCAAATAAATTTTGCAGCAGCCAAAAGCTTGCCGGAGCAGCTAACAAAGGCTAGATTTAAAACGGCAACAATTATCACAAAAACAAGTTGGCAGTTTTCCATCGGGGAACTGGCCAAGAATGAGAATAAAAAGTGAGAAGCACAAAGGAAGGCGTTCGTTCACACCCATCTTCTGCAGCCTCCAGGCCCCTTAAAATCTCAGGGTGAACGCTCGGGAGCTACGGTAAATAAGATGAACCAATTTGAAGTTGGAATTCGGCCATCTCTGAGACCGAAGGTACAAGGACAAAAAAACTGGCTCGAAAACAGGAACTGAGAGAGGGACCTTAAACCTGAGCCAGCCTTGTGCGGTGGCAGAGAAAAGGCCAATACAATCCTTGGTTGCATAAACAGAGGCAGAGGTGGGTTGCAGCAGGTTCTGACCAGTTCTGGAGATCCAGTAGTGGAAATTTTGAGTAGTTCAGAGAACCGGTAGTAAAAATTGTGATTGGCCCTGCCCCACATCTATTCTCTGCCTCCTGAGTCCCAGCTGATCGGGAGGGAATGGGGATTTTGCAGTAACCTTCCCCTGGAGTGGGGAGGGAATGGAGATTTTACAGTATCCTTCCCCTGCCACGCCCCCAAGCTATGCCACGCCCACCAAGCTATGCCACGCCCACCAAGCCACACCCACAGAACCAGTAGTAAAAAAATTGGAAACCCACCACTGAACAGAGGCAGAGAATCAAAATCACGTGAAATATTAATGCCACTTTATAGAGCCTTAGTTAGGCCACACCTGGAATGCTGCATCCAGTTTTGGTCCCCACATTACAAAAAAAGAAGTTGAGACTTTGGAAAAAGAGCAGAGAAGAGTAACTAGGATGATTAAAGGCCTGGAGACAAAAAATATATGAAGAACGGTTGCAAGAATTGGGTCCGGTTCATCTAGAGAAAAGAAGGACCTGGGGGAGACATGATAGCATCTCCCAGTATTTGAGGGGTCTCCACAAAGAGGAGGGAGGGGTCCACCTATTTCCCAAAGCACCCGAAGGCAGGACAGAAAGAAATGGATGGAAACTCACCAAGGAGAGAAGCAACCTGGAACCAAGGAGAAATTTCCTGACAGTGAGAACAATTAACCAGTGGAACAGCTGGCCACCAGACGTTGTGGATGCTCCATCACTGAAGGCTGTTAAGAAGAGATTGGACAGTCACTTGTCTGACATGGTTTAGGATTTCCTGATTGAGCAGGGGATTGGACTGGGGGACCTCTCAGGTCCTTTACAACCATATAATTCTGAGATGATAGATAGACGGACGGAAGGAAGGAAGGAAGGAAGGAAGGAAGGAAGGAAGGAAGGAAGGAAGGACTAGACACAAGAACAGTTTTTCCCCCAACGCCATCACTCTGCTCAACAAATAATTCCCTCAACACTGTCGAACTATTCACTAAGTCTGCACTACTATTAATCTTCTCATCGTTCCCATCACCCATCTCCTCCCACTTATGACTGTACGACTGTGTTGCTTGGATCCTTACGATTTATATCGATATTGTTTCCTGATTGCTTATTTGTTCCCTATGACTATCATTAAGGGTTCTACCTTATGATTCTTGATGAACGTATCTTTTATTCTATGTACACTGAGAGTGTAGGCACCAAAGACAAATTCCTTATGTGTCCAATCACACTTGGCCAATAAAAAAGAACTATTCTATTCTATTCTATTCTATTCTATTCTATTCTATTCTATTCTATTCTATTCTATTCTATTCTATTCTATTCTATTCTATTCTATTCTATTTCCTCCAGAAGTCAGTGCTCCATCACTGGAGGTCTTCAAGAAAAAAAGCAGGACAGCCCTTTGTCCAGAATGGTATAGGATCTCCTGCTTGGGCAGGGGCTGGACTAGAAGACCTCCAAGGTCCCTTCCAGATTTATTCTGAATCCGAATCCGAAATAAAACCGACGGTGCCCCAATATTGCTTGTTTTGCTTTCCTTTGATCTTTTCCATCCTGTGTGTGTGTGTCTTTTTTTTCCTTTCTCTTTTTCTAACACACCGGCGCCTGTGTTTTAGCCTCAGGTACACGCTCAGTTCTCCGTGGCAAGGTTTACAGATTGGGCAGCATCTGCAGTTTTCCCAGGAAGTTGTTAAACATGATTTACTTCCAGGAGAAAATTGTAAACGCGAGCGCCAGTTTTGGTTCCATCTGCTCGGACTTGGCATCTCCCCTTTGGAGGAGGCCTCCTGGGCCGTGTTTACAGCAATTCAGCTGCGACCGGATCGGCTTTTCCTGCTGACGGCAGCGAGAATTTGGCCGCGGGGCTGTTTGGTGAGGTCGGGTTGAAATAGAATTGAATTTAGGGTTGAGACTCTGCTCTTAACTACATTAAGTGTCATTGCGGAGGGAAAAAATATATTTATTTGTTGAATTTATTGAATTTTTAAAAAAATCATACTAAGCGAAGCATCACGCCATCATGTTGTAGTCAGTACAGGGCTGTTAACAGAGGAGCAGGGTTGGAAGGGACCTCAGAGGTCATCTAGCCCAACCCCCCTGCTTGAACAAGGAGACCCTGTGCCATTCCAGACAAAGGGACGTCCAATCTCTTCTTTATTTCACTATTTCACTTTGTTTTGTTATGTTTAATTTTCATTGCTTAATTTTATTTTAGAATAGAATAGAATAGGAGAGTTGGAAGGGACCTTGGAGGTCTTCTAGTCCAACCCCCTGCCCAGGCAGGAAACCCTACACCACTCCAGACAAATGGTTCTCCAACCATCTTCTTAAAAACTTCCAGTGTTGGAACATTCACAACTTCTGGAGGCCACCGATTAATTGTTCTCACTGTCAGGAAATTTCTCCTTAGTTCTAAGTTGCTTGTCTCCTTGATGTGTTTCCATCCGTTGCTTCTTGTCCTGCCTTCAGGTGCTTTGGAGAATAGCTTGACTCCCTCTTCTTTGGGGCAGCCCCTGAGATATTGGAAGACTGCTATCCTGTCTCCCTTAGTCCTTCTCTTCACTAGACTAGACATACCCAGTTCCTGCAACCCAGTTCTTCATATACTTTAGCCTGCAGTCCCCTAATCCTCTTTGTTGCTCTTCTCTGCACTCTTTCTAGAGTTTCCACATCCTTTTTACATCGTGGCGACCAAAATTGGAAGCAGAATCCCAAGTGTGGCCTTACCAAGGCTTTATAAAGTGCTATTAACACTTCACGAAATCTTGATTCTATCCCTCTGTTTATGCAGAACTGTGTTGGCTTCTTTAGGCAGCTGCTGCACACGGCTGGCTCATTTTACTTTATCTGAATTCAAATTTCATTTTTATTTCATCTCAATCTTTTATTTGGTCAGCTTCTTCATCTCGACCGCCCTCCTAAAACTGGGCAACTTTGGCTCTTAAGGCCGTGCCCCGTAGCGTTGCCCGTCGGGAGATAAACGGTTCCAAAACAAGACACGCGGAAGAGCGAAATCCTCCTTTCACGAAAACCCTGTTGAACGGCTGCCTGGGAGAGAGAAGCCTTTTTTTTCCAAATCCGTTGTATAAAATCATTCTCCCAAGGAAGCTGGTTAATAACGGCGACATTTCCCCCATCCGTCAAGTTAATTCACAGTGTAACACTTTGCACAATCCAATTATGTTTGTGTGATGAGTGACACGCAGTTTCAACATTGCTGCTCATCAGGAAGCGAAGATTAAAAACAGGAGGGAAAGAAAGAAGACACACAAAACCACAAAGCTTCGCAGCGCTCCTTAGAGAGGAGCGACACACACCGACTCGCAAATCTGACTGTGGTGAAGCACAGGGACTGCCGGATTGAGCTTCCCTCTCGCATAACCCCTCCCCCCCGCTTCCAAACAGATCAGAAGGGAGGTAGTCCTCGACTTACGACCACAATGGAGGTCAAAAACTTTCCTTTGCTCAACAAGACCATCGATGAGTGCAGTTTCGTCCCATTCTACGACCTTCCTTGCCAGTCAGATGGTTGCAAAAGCAGATCACGTTACCCCGGGACGCTGCCACTGTCATAAATGTGAGTCCGTAGCCAAGCGCCTGAATTTCAATCACATGATTGTGGGGACGCTGCGATGGTTGTAAGGGCGAGGACCGCTTGTAAGTGTGAGGACCAGTCATCCATCCCCTTTTTTCAGTGCCTTTGTAACTTTGAGCAGGCGCTAAACGAATGGTCATAAATCGAGGCCTGCCTGAATTGATGCCTCTTTCTTCTTTTCGCCTCTTTCACTCCGCAATAGGAGGAGAGGAAATTTCAGAATTTCGTTTTGGCAGGATAATAAGGTCACTTTTTCTTTTCCAGGACTTTTTTGCAAATCATCTTGGAGCCTTGGTCTTTTCCCACCCAAACTGCCTTCCCGAACGCCGTGATTTAACAGAGGAAAATATTCACAAAGAAGAGACTGGACTGCCTTTTGTCAGAAATGGTGTAGGGGGTTGGACTAGATGACCTCCAAGGTCCCTTCCAACTCTGTTAATCTATCTCTCTAACGAGGGTGAGTTGTTTTCCCACTGAGTCTCCACAACGAGCCTTATTTCTCCACCGGATGCATTAAAGCAACATCTCGCCCCGAGAAGGAAAAGAAACACAACCCACAGGATCGCCTGGTTTCCCCCCAATAAAATAAGGTTTTCTTATCCGAGAATCTGACAGGACTTTAATTACTTCCAGGGTCCCCGAGCTCATTTCTGGAGGGTCTCACAAATCATACAGGTTTTGTGCTGGGGTTTATTTAAAACAACCTTCTCCAGCCGGGAGAAATTCTGAACTTCCCCACCAAATTGGCTGAAAACACTCAGATTTGGGGTGCAAACACATCACGTTGGAAACATGGTGCCGAAGCTCCCCAAAATTGTGAGACAACAACAACAGAAGTTGTGGCTGCTCCATCGCTGGATGTCTTCAAGAAGAGGCCAGAATGGGAGAGATTAGAATCTCCTGTTTCAGCAGGGGGCTGGACTAGAGGACCTCCAAGGTGCCGTTCACCTCTATTCTGATTGATTGATTGATTGATTGATTGATTGATTGATTGATTGATTGATTAGGTCTAGGGTCTCCTGCTTGAGCAGGGGGCTGGACTAGAAGACCTCCAAGGTCCCCTCCAGTCCTAGGATTCTATGATTCTGAGATAAACAAATAAGAAACATGACAGACAGGCAGACAGACAGAGGGATGGATGGATGGATCACATTCTCTCCCCCCTCCCTCTCTGTCTCCCACATTCATAGAGAAAGAACTTGGAGTTGATCTAATCCATCTTTGCAAAAACACTGGATTAAAATCTCAGCTCCGGAGTCCCATGGCCAGAGCCATCTCTAAGGGATATTCTCCAAAACGAGGGAAATTTTCTCCCCTCCCCCCTCTCTCTTTCTCTTTCCCTCTCCCTCCCTCCCTCTTATCTCTCCCTCTCTCTCTCTCAGCCAGGCACCAATTCCTCTTAACGCATGCGGAAGCACGCTTCACAATTGGTTGCTCATTTCGGTCTCTTGTCGAGAGGGCTTTGCTGAAGAGCCATTGCTGTAACCAAGAGCCCAAATCCTCCGGGACCTTAATTCTTCCTGAGCTCCGAGCTTGGTAGGAAATCTCCGTCGCAAATAGACTCACTCCGGCTTGTTGGAGAGAGTTCATTTCAAGTGAAGGGCTCCCAGGAAGCGGGCCAGAAGAAACTTGATGAGCTTGTGTGTTGCGTCCTTGGATGAAAGTAGTAGAGGTAGCCCACTTGGCGGAGAGGAGGAAGAGGAGGAAGAGGAGGAGGAGGAGAACTATGGGGTCCTTAATGCTCTCTGAGCTTGGTGGTTTTCGTGCAGATGTTTCATTAGCAAACTATGTAACATAATCAGTGCTAGAGGGAAGGGAGATTTGTGAGGAGGAGGAGGAGGACTGTGGGGTTCCTGGTGCTCTCTGAACTTGGTTATTTTCTCACAGACATTTCATGACCCAGCTAGGTGATGCCATCAGTGCTTAATGACTGTGGAGTTTTGCTTAACCAACGTGGTCATAAGGCCAGAACATGGTGAATTAATTAATCTTAGGGCGTCTACTTCGCCCCTAACACCTACATCTTCCCTCCCCACCCCAAGTTCTGCACCCACCCATTTTTGGGCCCCACCAAGAAGGCTGTGGGTCCTATTCTGAAGCCCACCCCCGGAGCCTTGGACGAAATCTGAAGCAAAGCAGACAAGCTGAAATCTAAATTATTTTCCTCTGAGCTGCTGCCAGGGATTCATTCTGGGGGGGAAAAAAAGAGAGAGAAAGATTTAGGAAAGCAGCAGCTCGGAGATGTTTGGTAAGCATTTCCCAGCTCGCTGTGCTCTTCCCTTCGCCAGGAGTGGAGATTGGCTAATTTATTCCACAAGAACCGAGAGAGGGGAAAAGGGCTGCATGTCAGCACGAAGAATCATTCCGGCACTTAATTCCACACAAAATGCTGGGATTTAACGGCAGCTCCTCTGAGTCAAACGTCACGGTAAACAGTTCATTTAATGAAGTCCTTGCGGGTGTTTTCAGAAGTTTCTTTCTTTCTTTCTTTCTTTCTTTCTTTCTTTCTTTCTTTCTTTCTTTCTTTCCTTCCTTCCTTCCTTCCTTCCTTCCTTCCTTCTTCCCTTCCCTCCTCCTTCCTTCCTTCCTCCTTTCCTTTCCTTCCTCCTTCCCTTCCCCCTCCTCCTCCACTTCCTTCCTTCCTTCTTTCTTTTTTCCTTCCTTCCTTCCTCCTTGCCTTCCCTTCCTCCTTTCCTTTCCTCCTTCTCCTCCTTCCTTCCTTCCTTCTCCTCCTCCTCCTCTTCCTCCTCCTCCTCCCCCAACCTAGGCTCATGTCCAACTTTCTACCTTCACAACTGAAGATTGGGCCCCCTAACTAACCCTCCCAAGGTCCCTAGACTACAGTTCCCAGAATGCCTGACCATCAGCCACAGGATCTGGGTCTCTGAGGGTTGAATTGGGTGGGTGAGGAAGTTGGCCTGACTCAACCTTTCCATCATCCACTTTATCATGTCGATTTGCAGTTTCCTTCCAAGAAGAATGGAATTGCGATGAAATCCTAATGCTCCTCCTCCTGCTGGTTCACAGTTGTTGGAGGGTTCCTTCTTCTCCAGAAGATCTTTGAAGAGATGGTCCCACCAAGTTCTCTGCCCCCAACCCGGGTGGATGTCCACCTTTCTACATTCACTGTTGTAGAGATGGGCCACCCTAACCCACCCAACATCCCTGGACTACAATTCCCAGCCTCCTTCACCATTGGCAACCCTAATCTGGATCCCTGAGAGTTGAGTTTCAGCAGTATCTGGAAACTTCGAGTCTTTGATCAAGGCATTAATTAGCTCCTTCTTATCTCCAACTCGGCCCATTCAAACTTTAACCAGATGATCTGCAAAAAAAAGAGAGAACAATATTAAACATTTATCCCTAGTTTCGGCCTGAATTTCCATTCTGTAATTAAACTCTTTATCCTCAGAAGAACTTGGAAATTAGATGCTTTTAAAACCCCGAGCTAGTCAGAAACATTTTGCATGGGGAATGAATCCACAGCTCCTGTATTTATAAAGACTGGAGAGCAGGCTCTTTTTAAATTTATTATTTTTTTGTCCTCCCCTTACACGTTTTGATAATTCTTCCATTCCTCCGTGAGAAGCTCCACATTAAAAAAAAAAAAAAAAAAAAAATTTCTTCGCCGTTCTTTATTCTCCCGCTGATCGAAAGAGAATATTTGATTTTTAAAACCTGAAATGTTAGGAACAAAAACCTACAAAGCTCTGCTTGTAAAAGTGTAAAAGGTATAATTTGTCACTCGATTGTTTTGTGGGGTTTTTTTTTTTAAAGATATAAACAGAAAGAGGAGAAGCCGTTGAAGCTCCAGATTTTGAACATTTTCTTATTATATTTTGACGCGTAGAATTTTCCCTCGCAGAGATTCATTTTCTTATTCTATTCCTTTACATTTTGTCTCTGTCGGGGATGATTCTTTTTCCATTTCTGAGTAAAATAGTGTTTTTATTTTTCTAGATGGGTGGAGATAAATTGCAGATAAACGCACTGTTTTCCTGAAAAGCTTTCTCTCTGCAGAGAGCCCTCGACTTACGACCACAAGTGAGCCCCAAAATTTCCATTGCTAAGCGAGACATACCCCACACTCCATATCAGCAACAACACCATCAACACTGGAGGTTTTCAAGAGTAGATTGGACAGCCTTATGGCTGAAATAGTTTAGGCTCTCCTCCATGAGGAGGGAGTTGGCCTAGACTAGAGGGCCTCCAAAGTCCCTTCCAACTCTATGATTCCATGCTCTAAATCAGCCATTTTGTGGCCTCCAAAAACCACATTTTTAGGGCCTTTCACAAAAGCAACAGGGTAGAGAGCAACTAGGGATGATGTTCCATAGAAAAGGGATCTCCACCAATAAGGTCCTTTTTTGTGGTCTCACTAGATTTTATCCCTAATCGATGGGGCCCTTAACATGCTCTCCCTCCATGTCCTGGTGGGCCATGTGGGTGTCCTAAGGCAGAGGAGCCCACCTGTAACTTGGTTCCATTTGGACCCAACCAGAAGCCTTGTGGTTGTGTGGCAGTTTTGTGACATTTTCCTTCTGGCGGTCCCACCCAGTCTGGGACGTGGCCGTGTCTGGAACGAAACCACCGAAGTACAGTACATTCAGCTGCCTGGCGACATACTAAATTAAAATCCATTTTCTCAAAAATGCATTCGACTGCATAGAGTGTGCGATACCACTTAAACTGGAGCTGATAAAGAGGCCGAATGAGGAAGTCAGAAACTCAGACAGCGTTTCGCAAACATTTCCTAATGCGACTCCGCTGATCTGCTCGCAGAAAATTGAGTATTCATAGCAGAGGAGCCCTTTAATGGAACCAGGACTTGATGGAATATTTGGCTGGCTCTCTTAAACCCCCCCTCCCTCCTTCTTCCTGCTTTTTACTAACTTTGCTGAAAATTAAAAAATAATTGAACCAGATCCAAGGCCTTCATTTATTTCTCCCGCGAGGGGCTAAGCAAGGCTGCGGAGTTGCGAGGCGCTGCCTGTGTGTTCCTTGTCACTTTGATGAATTCTTTAGTTGCAACCGACTTTAATGCAAAGAGAGGCTGTCACTTAAATGCCAGATGCGACAATGGCTTCCGTTTGAAATCAGAAGAGCTAATTTGGAGGGGAGGGAGAGGAGGGGGGGAGAGGAGGGTGAGATAAGACCCCTCTTCATTTTTTTAGCTAAATCAGCTGCTTCTCTGAAGGCAAATTACGCATGACAACAACAACCCCAAAAAAAAAGGGAAGGCGAAACCACATTCTCGCAGACAGGAAAAAGACGCCAAGCGAATTCTGTGCCAACTGTCAACCACAGAATTACGACCTTAAACAGGAAATGCCCAACTTATTTATTTATTTATTTATTTATTTATTTTGTCGAGTACATATTAGATAATATATATAAGTATGAATTGAATACATAAACTGAATACGGTTAAAGGGAACCTTAGGACAGGGACGGTAGGCACGCTGGTACTCTTATGCATGCCCCTTACAGACCTCTTAGGAATGGGGTGAGGTCAACAGTAGACAATCTTAGGTTAAAGTTTTGGGGGTTTTGGGATGAGACCACAGAGTCAGGTACTGCATTCCAGGCATTGGCCACTCTGTTGCTGAAGTCGTATTTTCTGCCATTGAGTTTGGAGCAGTTCACTTTAAGTTTCTATCTATTGTGTGCTCGTGTATTGTTGTGGTTGAAGTTGAAGTAGTCATTGACAGGTAGGATGTTGTAGCAGATAATTTTATGAGCTATGTTTAGATCAGACCGAAGGCCGCATAGTTCCAAATTTTCTAAACCCAGAATTTCAAGTCTGGTGGCAGAAGGTGTTTTGTTGCGAGCAGAGGAGTGGAGGACTCTTCTCGTGAAATATTTCTGGACGCGCTCAATTGTATTAACTGTTAGTCTATATTCTATGTGTCTCAAGAATATTCCCAGAGAGCATTAGAAAAGGTGAGGGTGTTGTCATTTCAACATGAAACGGCTGGATTTGTGAAGGAACTCTACTTCCATTGGACTTCTGGGCCCCTGTCTAGGTAGCCGGCCAAGCCCCAATGTCTAACGCCAAGACCTTTTCTGAGGCATCTAGGACAAGGGTCTCCAACCTTGGCAACTTTAAGACTTGTGGATTTCAACTCCCAGAATTCCTCAGCCAGCTTTGCTGGGAGCTGAAGTCCACAAGTCTTAAAGTTGCCAAGGTTGGAGACCCCTGATCTAGGAGACCTTTCCTGAGATCTGTTAGGTGACCTTTTCTGAGAACTTCTAGGAGGAAAATTCTGCTTCTCCGCTTCTGATGGTGGCCGAAAGAGAGCTGCGGAGAGAACAACTCTCCCAGCAGACTCCCTGGATCTTCACGGATGCTATTCTTGGAGAACTCTGGAGATCATTAAATGAAGAAGGAGATAACACCCCTGATCTTCCATTGTGGGAAGAGAGAGACATGAAAGACAGAAGTTGTTTTCTGAAGGTGAACCACAAAGCTCAGGAGACAGATTGTCAACTAATTACAACCACTCTTGAGCCTTCCTTGTCTGATGCCCCTCTGTCCCCACTGATCCAAGGAAGACAGCTACTCACACGTTGCTCCCTATCTACGTCAAGAATGTCTTCTGCTCAACAGCAAAGGCTTCTCCTCCTCTCTGCCTTCAGCTGTATCTCTAAGGGAAGTGACAGTAATTGCATCTGAAACCTCACCATCCCTTCAGTGCGGGGCGGATGGGAAGCCCTCTTAAATCACCCGTAGGGAACCGTGTGAAGATCAAGATAATAATAATGTCCAGGGTGAAGAAGGATATTATTTAAAGTCTCAGATAATTTCTTGGGAGGATAAAAATGGCTGGGAACGCACATGCCATTCGTTTCTATTTGGAATGACGTTGCCAAAGGAGACGGGGTATTATGGGTATCACGTAAGTTGGGGGTCTCTGGGGTGGGGGTGGGGGGGCAGTTGCCCCTCCCTGCAGGATGAACGTGGGTTATCCTTACCATCGGAACCAACATTTCAGTTGCTAAACATGTTGGCTGTTATGGGATTCACACCACAATTTTATTACCTTTTTTTTTTTTTTTTTTTTGGCCATGGTTGTTACGTGAATCCTGCAGTTGTGAAATTGAGGACTAGCTGCATTTAGGGTTCTAGATCAAAAATTAAGTCAAGTATCTTTATTATGGCCTCTGACCAGCCTTTATGGACAAATATTTTTCCAACCAAATGCACCCCATTCTCCCTCTTCCGCCAACCCCAATTTTCTTCCTCCCCTCCCAGGAGACATTGAAGGTTTGATTTCACAGGGACTCTTCGACCTACGAACGCAACGGAGCCCCAGATTTATATTGCTCAGTGAGACGGGCGTTTCGTCCCATTTTACAGCCTTTCTGGCCATAGTGGTTAAGTTGTTAAGATAGTAACACCGTCATTAAGTGAATCTTGCTTCACTCTTGACGTTGCTGGTCAGACGGTCACCAGAGGGGATCACGTGACCCCGGGACACTGAAACCGTCGTAAATATGAACCAGGTGCCAAGGGCCTGAATTCTGATCACGTGATCACAGGGAAGCTGCGACAGTCGTAGATGTGAAACACGGTCCTAAGTCACTTTTTTCAGTGCTGCTGTAACTTTGAATGATCACTAAATGAACTGTTGTAAGACAAGAACTGATTCTATTCTATTCTGTTCTGTTCTATTATTCTGTTCTGTTCCTCTTTTGTTCTATACTGTTCTGTTCTGTTCTGTACTGTTCGTATTCTATTCTATTCTATTCTATTCTATTCTATTCTATTCTATTCTATTCTATTCTATTCTATTCTATTCTATTCTATTCTATTCTATTCTATTTTCATATATTTTAACCCATCTCCCTCGGATCTTCTTCATCTGCTGAGTTTGCTCAAACTTTCTTGCCTGATTCACTTCAACCCTCGCAACCGATCTCCCCAAATTGATCTTTTGAGTCTCTTCCGACGTTGAAGCTGGATCCAAAAACCAGCCCAGTTGGATTCTGACATCTGAATCCAATCAGGTTCCACCTCTGAATTGCGGCTTGTTGGATTTGGATCGATTCAGACTGTTCAGCCCAAGCTGTTTATTTACAAGGACTGGGAGGGAGAGAGAATCTGTCCACGTCGGAGCAAATGTAGTCGGACGCGTTGCGTTCAGTTTGCTTCAGAGGATTGATTGGTTAATTTAATCCTTTCAAGGCAATTGAACAGATCATTTTAGAGCTATGGATATTCTTACAGGCATTGCCACCTCTCAGCATCTAGGGACTCCAATGAAGGAGGCCAAAGACCCACCTGGCTTAAATTCTCTGTCCCATGGGCCACGTGGAGGTCAAGAGAAATCCAGAAGCTTTAGATAATAAGTTGTGTTCCTCCACAACTGATACTTGACACCATCTTCCTTTTACAAGTGGAGATGCTTAGAACGTATAGAATAATGGAGCTGGAAGGGCCCTTGGAGGTCTTCTAGTCCAACCCCCTGCTCAAGCATGAAACCCAATAACCATTCTGGACAAATGACTATCTGGTGTCTTCTTGAAAACCTCCAGTGATGGAGCACCCACAACTTCTGGAGGGAAGCCGTTCCCCTGATGAATTGATATGTAGTAAGGGACCTTGGAGGTCTTCTAGACCAACCCCCAGGTCAAGCAGGAGACCTTATACCTTTTCTTGGAGAGTACCAGTGATGGAGCAACCACAACTTCTGAAGGCAAGACGTTCCCCTGATGAATTGATCTGGGATTGTAGAGTAACAGAGTTGGGAGGGACCTCCCATCCCTATTATTCCACCTTCTGTGTGGCTCTAACATGTTAGAAAATCTTTTGTGAACCGGCTCTTAAAACCCAGTCGTGCCCAAATATTCCTCCTTCCCAAAAGATCACAAACCTCCCTCTGCTTTTTAAGAATGCAATTTCTTATTTTTTTTTTATTCCACACATAAGAATTTGGAGGGCTGGAAGAATTGATGACGGCTTTCAGTTCCTCAAGACACTTTGACCGGGAAAATGGTGCTATAATATTTAAACTTTGTTCACTTTGCTCTGCTCGGTGGCCTTGAAACCACAACTCTTCTCTGCTTAATGGAGGGCCGTCTCCTCCCTCCCTCCCTCCCCGCATTTTCTCCACGTTTCAATTTTTTTTTAAAAAAAAAAACCAAACAAACAAAGCCCACACTCTGGACTGCAACTTGGTGGGGAGTAGATTCCCTCCATCCCCAGCTGCTACTTTGAATGGAAAGCCTTGAATATTCATTTCGAAAATGTATAATTTATAGTTATGGCAGATGAGTCATAATTTAAGTGTTATTGCCCTAAATTATCTATAGCATTTCAAACTTGGAAGAGAGAGGCTTAAACATCAAAATTGTGAAATTACGGCAGAGAAGGGAAAACAAACAGATTCTCCCAGAACTGTTCAGTTCTGGACACCTCGTTCTGGTTAGGCTTGGCCCAATTCAGGAGACTGGGGCGCTCCTCAAATGGTCGTATCATCCATCTCTTGGCAATGGACACCCCAAACTCCTTCAAAACTCCACTTTCTCCTTTGCATGATATCTTGAAGGCAAGACACTCCATGCTTGGTGAGAAGACAAGTGGCTGTTGTGGTTCGCCAGCAGCCTGCAGAGCTGGCGGCAGAGTCAGACAGTGAGGAGGCTGGGGAGGACCATGGGCCAATCCTGGAGTCTGGGGAAGGCTCGGACGAGGGCTCTGCATCGGAGGCAGAGAAAGGGCCATCTGGGAGGTATGTGCTGCCTCCAGAGCCTCCAGAATCAGACCTCAGCGAGGCAGAGGAGCACGGGGAGTCTGTTCCCAGTGCGCGCATGCACGGAGCTGCCAGAAGGCAATAACAGCTAAAATAAAAGGGATGACTTGGGAGTAAGGCTTGGAGATGATTGGCCCCTCCCATAAGGCTTAAAAGAGGAGCAAAGGCACGTGGGCCTTTGCAGGAAGCAACATTTGTTAATTCTGTGCAGTTTAAAGCCTGAAGCTCTGTTTGATTCTGGACTCTGTGGGGCTTTGCCAATTAGGTCTTTGGCGGCGTGTCAAGGGAGATAAAGGTGGGTGATTATCCTGAAGGACTCTTTATAACTAATTGGGACTCATCTGTGAATGAACAGAATTCACAGCTGTTGCAATAAAAGAGGTTTTTGGGAATATTCATGTGTTTTAATGACTCAGAAAGCCTAGGACAAAACAGTGGCCCCATTTAGCTTCAACATAATTTGTCCTCCTGTCAAAGTATTTCTTGCTTCAGAGGCCCTCAGACCCATGATCATTCTATAACTTTGATTACTCGAGATCTCTAAAGGCCCCTGGGGTCTCCAAAATCTTAATTTGGAGCTCCTTGGAGACATCTAAACATAGTTTCCAAATTTTGATCAGAAGAATAGTTTCCAATGTTTCCAGAAGAAAACATTGGGGGAAGTGTTGGACCTGCAACAGGAGATTCAGCATAAACTGCTTGAAGCAAATGCAACATAATCTCATTTGTGTTCTGCTAATTACTGGAAGGTGGTCCCTGATGTCCTTCAAAAGTCCAGAGAACTTCAGCCTAGGACATACTGTAGATACGAGTACACAGGGGATGAGAAGAAGAGATGGATACATTAGGGTAAGCTTGAATTTTCCTTAAGGTATGCAACTAACATTGAGTCACTGGTCTTTCTCAACTATCATAGAACATAGACTAATAGGGGTGGAAGGGTCCTTGGAGGTTTTCTAGTCCAACCCCCTGCTCAATCAGGAGACCTTCTACCATCTCTCTCAAATGACTGTTCAACCTCTTCTTGAAGATCTCCAGTGATGGATCACCCACAGCTTCTGGAGACAAGCCGTTCCACTGATTAATTGTTCTCACCATCAGGAAATTCCTCCTTAGTTCTAGATTGGACCTCTCTTTGATGTTCTTCCACTCATTACTGCTTAGAAAACAGAATATGGGGTTGGAAGGGACCTTGGAGGTCTTCTAGTCCAACCACCAGGAGACCCTGGACCTCTTTTTGAAAACCTCCAACTTCTGGAAGTAAGCTGTTCCAGAGGGAGAAGACCTCTCTGAAAGGAGCTATATTCCTGGTTGAACGGGGAAGACAAATCAAAAGAAGGTCTGAAATACTCTCAAAGGGAGACACTAGAAGGCCTAGCAACGGGTCAAAGCAGAGCCCCCAGCTCATTTCTCTCTCTCCTGCTCTCTTTCTGATATTCTCTTTTGCTCCCTTTGATCTCCTCTCTCCTGGAATGGGTACAAGGTGTTTCCACAGCTCTGAATTATTCTGTGTGATGGTGCTTT
Source organism: Pantherophis guttatus (assembly GCF_059756535.1). Taxonomy (NCBI): domain Eukaryota; kingdom Metazoa; phylum Chordata; class Lepidosauria; order Squamata; family Colubridae; genus Pantherophis; species Pantherophis guttatus. The sequence continues at coordinate 635,152 of NC_142077.1, forward strand.
GAAACGAGGAGAAGAGCTGTATGTTGAGGGGGAGCACCGGTGACTTCACAGCTGAGCTTTCTTCAGAAGAAAAGCTGGCAGGTAGAATGAAAGGTGAGCAGAGCTGTTGAGCTGTTGGGTCCTTCGCTCCCAGTCGAAGTTAGTTGCTAGTTTTTGCAAGGATCAGCAATGCCTCTGGCTTCCTTAGTGGAGGTTCGGAGGGGGAACATATGTTGCCTTGCGCTCTACAGATAGACGATGGGAACCATCCCTGTTCCAGCAGAGGCAGGCTGCCACCTCTGGAAAATGCTTTAGTTCAGCATCTTGCATTGAGCAAATCTCTCTTCCAGCTTGAGGGTTCTGGAAAGGTCTTCTTCTGAGGTCCATCAAAACGGTAGTTCTGTAAGGAAACACCACTCGCATATGGGTGGAGATATGGTGGCTATCTCAAGCTCATGTGAAGTAAGAGAACAACAGAGTTGGAAGGGACCTTGGAGGTCTTCTAGTCCAACCCCCTGCTCAAGCAGGAGATCTTATAGCATCCCAGTCAAATGATTGTCCAGTCTCTTCTTGAAAACCTCCAGTGATGGAGCACCTGTTCTGACCTAGGCTCCCTTACAAAGCAGGAAGTCTTAGTCCCGGCAAAACCTCTTTAATTTACACGAGTGTGAATTCCTTTCATTCACAGTCAGCAAGGCCTGTCCAAACAGTTTTTCAGAGGAAGATTTATCAACACAGACCTTATCTCGCTTGGCAAGCTGCCACGTAGCTAGTTTTCAAACGCAGTACAAGGCCAAACTTGGCACAGAGTCTCTCAGAGTCACGGAACGAACAAATTGTTTCCTGCAAAAGCCCCCTCCCCATTCGCTCCGCTTTTGTTTCCTATGGGAGGGGCCAATCCAAGGTGTGGCTTTACTCCCAAGTCGACCCTGCTTTCTGAGTTGTTCTTGTCTTCTGGCAGCTCTGCGCATGCCCACACTGGGACCGGGCTCCCCAACCTCCTCACTGTCTGACTCTGCTGCCAGCTCCGCCCGCACCCACAACTTCCGGAGGCAAGCCATTCTACTGACTAATTGATCCGGCTGTCAGGAAATTCCTCCTTACTTCTAAGAATTGAGCCTTGAGAAGCTGCCTCAACAATCACCTTGCAAATTATGTCTCTGTGTGTTTGTGTTTCCCCCTCGATCAAACCTTGCCACGTTTTGCCCTCGGACTAAAGGAATAGGCTGACACCATCTCTCCATTAAATGACTACATTGGGTTTAAATCAGAGAGACAGTCCCGTGAATAAACCAAAGGGAAACTGGCATGTAATTGGGCCTATAAAACATAACTTTAATAAGATTCGGCTCCCCTGAATGTTTATGGGACAAGGGGATTGGCAATGCCTCCTCCCCACCACCCACTGCAGGTTGATTCGTATCCTAATTAGGTGCAATTATTGCTCTCTTACAAATAATCTTTGCAGCCAGCGTCCATTCCACAGAGAGCGATCAGACTATGGTTTAATTAAATTTTCATGTTTAATTTCCTCCTCTCTTTTCCGTGGATTCTTTGGGTCTTAACAAAACCAAGTCCTTCAGGCTGGGAAGCCAGGATTTCAATGGTCAGATAGCTAGAGACCCCCTGTGTTGACCCCTTCTCTTTTCCAAACCAAAGAACCGTATTTAATTTGGCACAAATGGATGTGAGATTTGAGGATAGTTCCTGATCAGATTTGACCCACGGAGGCAGCACCAAATGATTGCAAAGCTGTAAACCAGTACAGATATTTTTTAAACTCGGTGACTCTAAGATGGGTGAACTTCAACTTCCATAATTCACCAGCCAGCATGGATGGACATCAGCTCCCAGAATTCCCTGGTGCTATGCTAATGCATTCCTTTTGATCTGTATCTCCATTGTGGTCTGCTTACTCTCCTTTAATCCCTTCCTCTGCAATCTCTCTGCTCTAGGTTTGGGGGGGGGAAAGGTCATGGTTGGCTAGGGAATTATAGGAGTTGAAGTCCGCATAATCTTAAAGCCACCCAGCTTTAAATGAATTTGCCCTTTAGTTTTAGCATCGAAACATTGGCAGAGGGGGTTCTCAGCCAAGCCCACCACTGCAAATAAGTTAGGGAAGTCCATGGATTCTGCCTCCTTTCTGCTCCCCCCCCCCACTCTTCCAATCTCCAGTTCAGTTTGCTTTTAATTAAAAATGTCTGGAGATGCACATACGTTTCCATACCTTCTAACTTAGCTGTTTTGGCAAGAGAAACCTTCCCAATAGAAATGACTTAATGGGTATTATTTTACCCCATTCTAAAACACATTTACTTAATTGGAGAACAGCATTGGTTCTAGAGGAGAAAATTGGATAAAATCTGAAGCAAATTAATTTCCCACCATTTCTCCTTCCAGGGCAGGAGTAAGTAATTTGCACTTATTTAAAAGGGAAAAGTCGCTTTTTCTCCCCCTAATGTCTCGCCCGCAAAATAGCCCAGGTGTGCCTCATTCTCTGATGGACGGTTGGTTTAGTGGAAAATGAAAGATGGACGTGATGAGAAAGGAAAAAAAAAAAGAGAGAGCAAATGATCACACTGTGAATAATTTTGGAAACTGATTCTTGCAATAAACCAAACGCTCTCCGTTTGGTAAAGTTAAGACTTTAGGTTGACATATTCTTCAAAGCAACTGAAGGCAGGACAAGAAGCAATGGATGGAAACTAATCAAGGAGAGAAGGGTTGGAAGGGACCTTGGAGGTCTTCTAGTCCAGCCCCTGCTCCAGCAGAAGACCCTAGACCATTCAAGGCAAATGGTTGTCCAGTCACTACTTGAAAACCTCCACAACTTTCTGGCGCTTTCAAGAAGAGATTAGAAAACCATTTGTTGAGAGTGATATATTGTTTTCTGCTTGAGCAGGGAGTTGGACTAGAAGACCTCCAGGGTCCCTTCCACCCTCAGGACTCTATGATTCTATTAGTGGCCATTGTCCAATGATGTGCACCTTATCGCTATCCGTGGTCCTGAAAGCCACCAGAGTTACTTGTGGAGCTATCCGTGGTCCTCAAATCAGATAGAAGCTTATCAAAGAGGGAACCAACCTAGAATTAAGGAGGAATTTCCTGACAGTGAGATCAATTAATCAGTGGAAGTGCTTCCTTCCAGACATTGTGGGTACTCCTCCATCAGTGGAGACTTTCAAGAAGAGACTGGACAGCCATTTGTCCAGAGTGATTGAGGGTCTCCTAGGGGGTTGGAGTAGAAGATCTCCAAGGTCCTTCCACTGCTAGGATTATCTGATTCAGAGATAGATAGATCAAATATATGAGAGATAGATGGATGGATGGATGGATGGATGGATGGATGGATGGATGGATGGATGGAACAGCTTGCCTTCAGAAGATGTGGATGCTCCATCACTGGAGGTCTTCAAGAAGAGATTGGACAGCCATTTGTTTGGAAAGGTATGGGGTCTCCGGCTTGAGCAAGGGGTTGGACTAGAAAACCTCTAAGGTCCCTTCCAACTGTTTTATGTGGTTAATTTTATGGATCAGCTTTTGCAAGAAAATTATAAAATGAATTCAGTGTGACATGGATTATCTTTAGAATTGGGACAGCATGCTGGACTCAGCGCAAACAGGACTGGATATTTGAGATGCCTCTGGCATCCAGTATGGTGTCATTTTTAAGGATTTGCACTCAGCCCATCCTACCTCACAGGGTTGTTGTAATGCAGCTAAACAAAAGGACATTTTGGGGGAAATAAGAAAGCTGGAGAAAACCGAGGAGGGAAACTAAACCCACTCCATGTTAAAATCGTAACAAGTGGAAAGTTAAAAAAATAAATTAACAACTTTTCTTCTTCTTCTTTTTTTTAAAAAAAGGTAATTAGTTAAAATGCCAGCGAGGAGGTGATGAGAGGGATTAATTTGTAAAGTCGTAAAAGAGGTCAGGAAAAATGAAACCATCGTTTCATTGAAAGCTTCTCCGTCACGGCATATAAATAAGCAAAATTAATGCCGTTATTGAGATTTGTACCGCACGGAAGGTGAGCGGAAAGGTTTCTGCAGCCTCTTGACCCATGGATGTTCAGAAATTAAAATGAGATTTTTTTTTTCTTTCTCTCTTTTAAATATGCATTGGAATTTGGCTTCCTTCTTAAAGGAGAAAGGTTCTCTTTTTGTAATGTTAAATTTTAGGGTTACCCTACAATATTGGGACCTCTTGTCACCCCTGAAATGGAGTTTTGCCTACAGTTAGGAGTTTTGAGATGAGGAAACCGGAGCTTCATATTTGTTCATTAATTTTAATATTTTACAGTGCTGTTTGCTGACAATTGGATAAGGAGAGATGCTGCTTATTTGATTTGTTAATTGCTAGGAAATGGGTTATGGGATGGAGAGTTTTATATTGGCTAATTAAGACAAGAATTCTTGTGATGAAGGTGGGCAGTTGTTTTCTTAAAGTGGGAGATTATCTTCCTTCCTTCCTTCCTTCCTTCCTTCCTTCCTTCCTTCCTTCCTTCCTTCCTTCCTTCCCTTCCCTTCCCTTCCCTTCCCTTCCCTTCCCTTCCCTTCCCTTCCCTTCGTCTTTCTTTCTCCATCCTTTCCTTTCCTTTCCTTTCCTTTCCTTTCCTTTCCTTTCCTTTCCTTTCCTTTCCTTTCCTTTCCTTTCCTTTCCTTTCCTTTCCTTTCCTTTCCTTTCCTTTCCTTTCCTTTCCTTCATCTTTCTCTCTCCATCCTTTCCTTCATCTTTCTCTCTCCATCCTTTCCTTTCCTTTCCTTTCCTTTCCTTTCCTTTCCTTTCCTTTCCTTTCCTTTCCTTCATCTTTCTCTCTCCATCCTTTCCTTCATCTTTCTCTCTCCATCCTTTCCTTTCCTTTCCTTTCCTTTCCTTTCCTTTCCTTTCCTTTCCTTTCCTTTCCTTTCCTTCATCTTTCTCTCTCCATTCTTTCCTTTCCTTTCCTTTCCTTTCCTTTCCTTTCCTTTCCTTTCCTTTCCTTTCCTTTCCTTTCCTTTCCTTTCCTTTCCTTTCCTTTCCTTTCCTTTCCTTCATCTTTCTCTCTCCATCCTTTCCTTTCCTTTCCTTTCCTTTCCTTTCCTTTCCTTTCCTTTCCTTTCCTTTCCTTCATCTTTCTCTCTCCATTCTTTCCTTTCCTTTCCTTTCCTTTCCTTTCCTTTCCTTTCCTTTCCTTTCCTTTCCTTTCCTTTCCTTTCCTTTCCTTTCCTTTCCTCTCCTCTCCTCTCCTCTCCTCTCCTCTCCTCTCCTCTCTCTTCTCCCCTCCCCTCCCCTTCCTCCTTGAGCCAGGGCTGCCACCTGTTCTGTACCTGTACAGAATATAACTGCAGTCCATTTAAAACAACTGAATGGAGGCCATCTGGTTGCTCCTGGTGAACCTCCCCGTAATTTATTTCCCAGAAGACCTCCAAGAAGTCCCTTCCAGCCCTCGGATTCTATGATTCTGGGAGCTCATGGAAAGAAGGGGACGATGTGAAGGATCGCTAGATCGGCAGATAAAACCACGGACAAGATAAAGACACTGTTTGTGTTGCCCGAGATAAGCTGTTCTGTACACAAACTTTTCCAATTATCTTTGGGGCGATGTGTCTTCTGCCAAAGCAGGTTTCTCTCTGAGCAAAGAAATGATGAATATTAGCATTAATTGCTGCCAGCCCTTGCTCTGAGGGATCTCTCTGGCTCTCTGGTTTCCCTTGGCTTCGGCTGAAAAGAGTCGTGGCTTCCTTGCACATTCTGACGGTTATTCACTGCCCTGCTTTCCAACCTGCATGACAGACGGTCCTTGATTTACGAGCACAATTAACCCCAACGTTTCCCTTTGCTAAGCGAGACAGTTGTTATGTGAGTTTTGGCTCATTTTACAAACTTTCTTGCTGCCGTTGTTAAGTGAGTCACATGGTTCTTGAGGGAATCTGGCTTCCCCATTGACTTTGGGGGTCAGAAGGTCACAAAAGTGTCACACACACCCCGGGAGACACTGCAACCGTCATAAATACGAGTCAGTTGCCAAGCATCTGGATTTTGATCGTGTGACCCTGGTCATAAGTATGAAAAGTGTCATAAGTTACTTTTTTCACTGCCGTTGTAACTTCGAACGGTCACTAAAGGAACTGTTGTAAATTGAGGACTCCTTGTCCCTGAAATCCAGTTCTGTGGTTTCTGAAAATTGTTTGTATCATGGTTTGCCCAAGTCAACAGCAGAGCCTTGGAAGCCTCCTAGATGGTTGCCCCCAATTCCTTTTGGGGTCTCCAGCCACTTTCCGTGGAAATTTGAAGCCTGGTTGAGAGCCACCCCAAGTTGGTCTAGATGTCCAGTTGATGGTCCCCCAAGGGAGTTCTCCGGTCTCCACGATTGGATGGTTTCTGATTCCTTCTTCACAAACCGCTTGGTTGTCCTTCGGCTCCATCTCCTGCTTTGCCCGTCTCGTTTCTGAAGGTCAGAATTTTCCACCACATAGAAGGTAGAACGACAGGGTTGGAAGGGACCTTGGAGGTCTTCTAATCCATCCCCCTGCTCAAGCAGGAGACCCCGTATCACTGGAGGCTTTCAAGAGGAGAGTGGGCGACTATTTATCTGGAATGGTCCTGCTTGAGCAGGAGGTTGGACTAGAAGATCTCCAAGGTCCCTTCCAACCCTATGGTTTGATTCTCTTCTCTTCTGCTCTGCTCTGTCCTGTCCTGATTTGTTCTACTCTGTTCTGTCCTAATCTACTTTCTAGTCTGCATTCTGTCCTGTTCTGTATTCTCTTCTCTTCTGCCCTGTTCTCTTCTGTTCTAATCTAATCTATTTTCTAGTCTGCATTCTATTCTGTTCTGTTCTATTCTGTCCTCCTGTCCTGTCTTGGTCTGTCCTGTCCTGTATTCTCTTCTCTTCTGCCTTGTTCTATTCTGTTCCACTCTGTTCTGTTCTAATCTATTTTATATTCTGCATTCTGCATTCTGCATTCTGCATTCTGCATTCTGTTCTGTTCTGTTCTGTTCTGTTCTGTTCTGTTCTGTTCTGTTCTGTTCTGTTCTGTTCTAATCTGTCCTCTCCTGTCCTCTCCTGTCCTGTCCTGTCCTGTTCTGTATTCTCTTCTCTTCTGCCCTGCTCTCTTCTGTTCTGGTTCAGAAACCCAGCCCTCTCCTTAATGGTTTCCAGGAGCTTAGAGGCGGCCTTCGATATCCCCAGAGACAGTTTAGCTTTGGTTCCCAGCAGCTGCTCTGAAGAGCTTCATTCCAAGGACCTGAATCCCCCCCCCCCCCCGGGGGGTGTGCGGGGGTGTTTGGACCAAGTGGCCCCTGGTAATAGCTTGGCAGTCAGCCCGTGGGTTAATGCACCAGCGGCTGATCTATATAAGTGAAGGCAATTTAGTTAATTTCTCTTTCGTCTTTAATTTTCTCCATGTTAAGCTAACAAGATTACATAACTGCTCAAGAGGGACCCAGAGGGGGCCGGGAGTTTGCGAGAAGGAGGAGGAAGAGGATGAAAAGGGCTGCGGGCTCCTTGGTGCTCTCAGAGCTTGGTGGTTTCTGGTGGACATTTCATGACCCAACTAGGTTACATCATCAGTGCTAGAAGGGAGTGAGGTTTACAGAGAGGAGGAGGAGGAGGAGGAGGAGGAGGAGGAGGAGGACTGTGGGATCTTGGTGCTCTCTAACCCTTGCAGACAATTCACGACCAAACTAGAGGGTTACTTCATCACCCATCATCCCTACCCTTCCGTGCGGAGTGGTGGGAGTCCATCAGCCAGGAGAGGTTCTCCATCCTCTTGCAGGAATCCTGCCCAGTGACACCCCCTCCCCTTCTTCTTCTTCTAACAGGCAGGGCTCACCTGCCACCCACGGCTTCCTTCCTCTCATCCGTGGCTCATCCGGAGACCACCCACTCATGGCCTCCAAGGCCTTGCTTTCTCTTTCTCTCCAACCATTAAACTCTCCAGCAGAGTGAGAGAGAGAGAGAGAGAAGAGAGAGAGTGAGTGAGAGAGAGAGAGAGAGAAAGAGAAAGAGAGTGAAAGAAAGAGAGTGAAAGAGAGAGAGAGAAAGAGAAAGAGAGTGAAAGAGAGAGAGAGTGAAAGAGAGAGAGAAAGAGAGAGAGAGAGAGAGAGAGAGAGAAAGAGAGAGAGAGGAATTCACATCTCAATTTGACAACAGTGGGGGGAAAAGCAAAAAAGAAAAAGAAAAGAAAAGAAAAAGAGAAATATTATTGTCTCTTTACCTTCCCGTGGCTTCTCCCCTTATTAAAACGGAATCCTGATCTTCCTTTGGAGAATGCAAGCCATTTGTTACCATAACAACCCTTTCTTGTCTCCGACTCAACCAACGTGAGTTTGAAATCACCACGTTTTCTTTGCCGGAGCTTTGGGGGTCGCTCCCCACACAAACACAGAAACATTTTTTTTAATAATAATAATAATAATAAAAAAAAACCCCGTTTAAAGTATTTCAGCATGACTAAGGAATTCGCAAGGCCACAGCCTCCGCTTAGGACAAGTTCCCAAATTGTATGTCTCTTGGTGCCCAAAACGGGATGCCCCATTCCAAGCGTGGCCTTCCCAGGTCTTTGGGTCCCTCCCTTGCTGATGCTGGTGGGTGGGGGGGGCAGTTACACCTGAGTCAGCCAGCAGCCTTTGATGCAACCCCATTCAGCAAAGAGTCCTCGCCTGCCAAGACGAGGCCGGGCGCTGATAAAGAAGACGGGATAATTAGGAACGTGGCAGAAATGGGCTGTTAATAGATGCGTTATTAGAGGATGTATGGAGACTGGAAGGGACTGTCTACACACGGGGCAAATGCCGGCAGTAATTGCTTGTTATCAGACAGCTTTTTGATGAGAGACAAAGCGAGGAAGCTAGCCAGCCCGGTGGAATTCCTGTCTGGTGCTCCCGTCAGGGGAGTTGAGTCGATTCCCTCTGCTGGGAAGGGAGGGGGGGGGCTTCTCCTGGGGGATACAGACCACATGACGCTTATTATAGGAAGGGAAGGATCTAGACTGGGGACGTCCCGTGTTGCAGTTTGCAGGCCTCATATACAAGGACGGCAGCACCAGTGATATAGAACCATAGAATCAAAGGGTTGGATGGGACCTTGGAGGTCTTCTAGTCCAGCCCCCTGCTCGAGCAGGAGACCTTATTCCATTCCAGGCAAATGGCTGTCCAGTCTCTTCTTGAAGACCTCCAGTGATGGAGGAAAGCCGTCCCACTGATGGATTGTCCTCACATTCGGGAAATTTCTCCTTAATTCTTGATGGATGAGTTTCCGTCCGTTGCTTCTCGTCCTGCTTGGCTCTGGTGCTTTGGAGAACAGGGGGACCCCCCTCTTCTCTGTGGCAGCCCCTCAAATATTGGAACACTTCTGTCATGTCCCCCCTTCCCCCGGTCCTTCTTTTCCTTAAACTACTCGATGTACCCAGTTCCCTCAATCGCTCTTGCAAAAAAAGACAGGAGGATTGGGGAAACAGGTGGGGAAACAGCTGCTCGGAAGAAAAAGGGTGGATTTTTAGGAACAGGGATGCTTGACTGCCAGAATGCGAGGAAGAAAAAGCAGTTGCTAGTTCAGGAACTGCCTCCAACTCCTTTTCCCTTAAACCTTGGCCACCTTTCACTTAAAAGGGCTTCTCCTTGGAGAGAAGATAACCCAGAAGGGAAGAAGAGTATCTGCCCTCTGTTGGGCCTTAAATCCCATCAGTCTTTCAGTGTTAAAAGGGAGGAGGTTTGCAGAGAGGAGGAGGAGGAGAAAGAGAAGAGGTAGGAGGAGGAGGAGGAAGAGAAGGAGGAGAAAGAAGAGGGAGGAGGAGGAGGAGAAGAGGGAAGAGGAGGAAGAGGAGGAGGAGAAAGAGAAGAGGGAGGAGGAGGAGGAGAGGGAAGAGGAGGAGGAAGGGGTGGAGGAGAAAGAGAAGAAGAGGGAGGAGGAGGAGAAGAAGAAAAGGGAGGGGGAGGAGGAAAAAGAGAAGGAGAGGAAAGAGAAGAGAAGAGGGAGTAGGAGGAGAGAAGGGGAGGACAGAGGGAAGGAAGGGAGGGAGGAAGGGAGGAAGGAACGAGCAGGATTTTTCAACAATTGCAACATTTGCTCAGTTCTTGCAAATCCATGAAGATTTCCCTGCCCTCAGATGCCTTCTCCCATTTAGAGCAAAGCCTTCCCTGCCTCTTTCTCCCCTCCCCAATTGTTATCCTCCCATCTACAGGACTCATCACAGCCACAGGCCCCCCTGATTGATATCCAGCATTCTTGGTTTCTCCATTCCTATCATCTTGCCCCAGCCTTTCAAAATGAGACAGGATACCACCGGGGTCCTCGAAGAGGCCAGGACTGCCTCTTTCCCTCCAACCTAAACGATGTTACATTTCTAGATTGAACCCAAGCAAACAAACAAACAAAGAAACCCCCATCTGAGTGCAAAACGGCGACATAGGGAGAGCTGAGGTTTTTCCTCTCCTAAGGCTAGAAATGTTTTTCGCCAAGAATGCAGGCAGGGAACATCCTCATTAAGCTTCATTTTCAGATTTGGTTGATTTCACACAAACACACCATCCACTCCCTGCAGGCGACGCTTAATGTGTGTATTTTTAAAAGGATGACTCGGTGTCACACGGGCCGAAGAATCCCAGACTCAGGTCCAAATCTGATCTCCAAACGCAAAGCTTTGTGAATGAGTCAGCCGTCCCAGCCACATGACCGTCAGTGGGAAAATGAAGCCCGTCCTGCCAGCTGGAGAAGGGGCAAGGATGCCATTTTTGGACTCACAGGATGGGCATCTCTTCCCCTGAGAAGGTTTAGAGGTTCTCCAATCATGGAGCTGATGGCTAGGTTAGAGGAGACTCCTTTGGGGTTGGTCTCAAGGTGGCCATCTCTCCACCGAGAAGGTTTTTAGAGGTTCTCCATCACGGTGTCTTTGGAGCCCCATTTGGAGTTCATTAGAAGAGACTCGCTCGAAGGTTGGAGACCAGGGAGAGAGAAGAACTGGATGGTTGCATGGGAGATGGGAGGCGTTTGTGTCTTCAGGCTCCCCATTGTTGTCTCACATCCATCAATTCCTGCGGTTTTGCCCTTGCTGCAAGAGAAGCACCAACGGAGCAGAACACCAAAAGAGCCTCCGGTGCCTTCTTCATCCATCACTCCAGCTTTCCTTGTTCAGGTCCTCTTCTGAAATTTGACCTAGGGACAGATACATACATATTATATATATACTGCAGATCGTTCCAGAAAAAAACTGAAATTCTGAGACCGGCAGAGAAATCGGAACGAAATTGGTCTCCCTATCCCTTCCCTGTTGTGTTTCTGAAATTGCATCCTCTAATGCTTTCCTCTTAAGTGTTTCTCATTACGCAGATCAGGTTTTTAATACCTGAATATTGGAAAGAAGGAATGTCAGCCTCCCACACAAGGCATGCTGGTGTCAGGGACATCAGGGCAACATTGTGTAAATACCGTTGTTTCCCTGAAAATAAGACCCTGCCTTATATATATTTTTTTAACCCCGAAATAAGCACTTGGCTTTATTTTCGGGGAGGTCTTATTATTTTGGGGCGCGTGGAGCAAGATGGGGCTCCTCTTGCCATCTTACCTGATTTCTAGCTCTGCGTTTAAATATTTTTGGGGATTTTAGCCCATGCACTCAAAAGCCCGATTGGGCTTATTATCAGGGGATGTCTTATTTTTGGGGAAATAGGGTAAAGCTAATAATACTGGTGAGAAAAGTAAGGTCGTATACTTAGGCGGGAAAAAAAACCCCAAACGCACAGGTATAGGATAGGTGAAGCCTGGCTCAAAAGCAGTACCTGCGAAAGGTACTTGGAGTCCTGGTGGACAATCACTTAAATATGAGCCAGCCGTGTGCAGCAGCTGCCAAAAAAGGCCAATACAATCCTAGCTTGCATTAACAGAGGGAAGTGTATTAGTACCACTATATAAGCCCTTAGTAAGACTACCCTTGGAAGACAGCATCCAGTTTTGCTCACCACAAAATAAAAAGGATATTAAGACTCTAGAAAGAGTGCAGAGAAGAGCAATGAAGATGATTAGGGGACTGGAGGCTAAAACATATGAAGAAGGGTTGCAGGAACTGGGCATGTCTAGTCTGATGAAAAGAAGGACCAGGGAAGACAGGATAGCAGCCTTCCAATATCTCAGGGGCTGCCCCAAAGAAGAGGGAGTCAAGCTATTCTCCAAAGCACCTGAAGGCAGGACAAGAAGCAACAGATGGAAACTAATGAAGGAGAGAAGCAACTTAGAACCAAGGAGAAATTTCCTGCCAGTGAGAACAATTAAGCAGTGGAACGACTTGCCTCCAGAAGTTGCGAATGCTCCAACACTGGAAGTTTTAAGAAGATGGTTGGATAACCATTTGTCTGAAGTGGTGTAGGGTTTCCTGCCTAAGCAGGGGGTTGGACTAGATGTCCTCCAAGGTCCCTTCCAACATTATGTGACCCCATTCTTGGTGAAGGGTCTGGCTAGTGGGACTTGCTTAGTGTTGAATAGAAGCCCCTGGGGGGGAGGGTCTGATGGGTGGGTGCATTAAAAGGGAGAGTGGTTGAGCACAGAAAACATGGCAATTATTTTTATTTTGTTTAGCTCGCTTAGGTGACATCGAATGTGCTGAGTACTTCATCGTTCTGTCATATTATCTGTTGCATCTCGGCTGGAATTGGGGAGAAATGGGGGGGGGGAGTGTCGGCACTTTGCGGGGGTCTCCACTTTCTCCCAATGGATTGAGAGGGCTGGAAATCGGATTACTGTGGGGCTAAAGGCTCTTGTTGATGGGATGGCCATGGAAATAGCTCACCTGAAGGTGATTTGGTTGATTTTTTTCCGAACGGAATCGAGTTTGTGACTCGGATCAAGAGGGCTGATGGAACAGTCACTTCAAAATGGATGGGCCACAAATTAATTTGGAAGATAATAGATAAAAAGAGAGAGTGAGAGTGAGAGAGAGAGTGAGAGAGAGATGAAAGAAAGATATGCATTTTGTTTTTGCTGTTGTTAGTCGCGAAGTGATGTCTGACCCATCACGACCCCATGGACAACGTTCCTCCAGGCCTTCCTGTCCTCTACCATCCTCTGGAGTCCATTGAAGCTCACACCGTCTGCTTCAGTGACTCCATCCAGCCACCTCCTTCTCTGCCGTCCCCTTCTTTTGCCCTCCATCGGTCCCAGCATTACGCTCTTCTCCAGGGAGTCCTTCCTCCTCATTAGGTGGCCAAAGGATTTGAGTTTCCTCTTCAGGATCTGAGAGAGAGAGAGAGAGAGAGAGAGAGAGAGAGGGAGAGAGAGAGATGTATGATGATGGATGGATGGATAGATAGATTTTATAGATAGATAGATAGATAGATAGATAGATAGATAGATAGATAGATAGAGATATGGATGGATGATAATGGATGAATGGATGGATGAATAGATAGATGGATAGATAGATGGATAGATAGATAGATAGATAGATATACACTGACAAACTGATAGACAAATAGACCAATAGATATAGAGATGATAGATAGAAAGAAAAACCTTTGTCCCAAGCTTCTAGTCCTCAGTAGCATGTTTAGCCTCTCCTTCACTCCCCTCTCTCCCTTTCCTTCTCCCTCAAGTGTGTTGCAGGCCGGCCGTGACACAGATTTATTTACTGACAGAGGGGCAGCAAATGCGGTATTCTCCCCGTATCTCTTCTCCTTTGTTTGCTTGGGCTAATTGACGCTTTCTATTCTGAGCTGATGAGCCTTTCCTGGATTGTGCTCACAAACAACAAATTTGCATAAAGCTGAACCCAGGGCAACTCTTGAGAGGGGTGTGTGTCTGTGGACAAAAGGCTATTTCTTCCTAAACAGGAAGTTCCTAGAGAGAAGGAAATGCCAATTTTCTGCCAGGCTGGCCTTTCTATCCGTAGTTTCTGTTTCTTTCCTCTCTCTTTCTCATCTCTCTCTCTCTCCCCCTCTCTGTATCATTTTCCAAATTAAATTAGCTATCTATCTATCTTCTCTCTCTCTCTTATCTCATTCTCTCATCTCTCTCTCTCTCTTTATCTATCTACCTACCTACCTATCTATCATCTATCTCTCATATCTCTATGTCTGTCTGTCTGTCTGTCTGTCTGTCTGTCTCATCTCTCTCTCTCTCTCTCTCTCTCTTTCTCTCTCATCTCTCTCTCTCATCTGTCTATATCTATCTATCTATCTATCTATCTATATCTATCTATCTATCTATCTATCTATCATCTCTCATATCTCTATGTCTGTCTGTCTGTCTGTCTGTCTGTCTGTCTGTCTCATCTCTCTCTCTCTCTCTCTCTCTCTCTCTTTCTCTCTCATCTCTCTCTCTCTCATCTGTCTATATCTATCTATCTATCTATCTATCTATCTATCTATCTATCTATCTATCTATCATCTATCATCTCTCATATCTCTATATCTATCTGTCTGTCTGTCTATCTGTCTGTCTATCCATCCACCTACCTACCTACCTACCTACCTACTATCTATATTGGCTTGTAGCTGAGGTTAAAAATACGGAAGGAGGTTTAATGTACTGATTAATTGTTCTTGCTGTCAGGAAATTTCTTCTTAGTTCCAGATGGCTTCTCTCCTTGGTCAGTTTCCATCCTTTGCTTCTCATCCTGCCTTCAGGGGTTTTGGAGAACAGGTTGACCCCCTTCTTCTTTGGGGCAGACCCTCAAATATTGGAGTCGTGCTATCCTGGTGTCTTGAGTCCTCCTCATTAAACTAGACATACCCAGTTCGGGACACTGCAACCATCATAAATACGAGTCAGTTGCCAAGCGTCTGAATTTTGATGACGTGGCCACAGGCATGCTGCAACAGACATAAGTGTGCAATATAGTCCTAAATTGCTTTTTTCAGTGCCATTGTAACTTCAAACAGGTCACTAAATGAAGTGTTGCAACTGGAGGCCTACCTGCCTAAGACCTTACCTTTTTCGCCAGCTATTTGCCTTGCGTGGCCTCTCCTGGCTTCCCAGCCGCTCGTCCACTGAGGCTTGCAAAGAAATTTGGGAGGTTTAAAATTGCTCTGCAAATCAAGGCCAAGGATGACTTTGGGGACCCCATGTTGAGGATTGAGGGGGGGGGCGTCTTTCTTCGTCTAATCCAGCCCCAGAGGCTTTTCTCTCTCTCTGCAGAGACAGAAAAGGAATCCGAGAGCCGTTTAGAGACAAACGAGCTGAACGGAAAAGGTCATCGAAGAGTGTAAATATTTAAGGACTTTAATCAATAAAGGTATTTGTCATGCAGGCTGAGAAGGACATGGTAATTCATCCCACGGAGGAAAACATGTGTTGCCAAAAACAAATTAATCACCATAGGCTACAGCAAGGAGCCTCTGTCGGCTGCCAAGGGCGGGCGGAGACCCCCCCAGTTGGGTTGGTCAGAGGAGAGGCCTTTTGGCAGCTGGACAGATGCAAACGGAAGGAAGCCGTGAGGAAGGGGCGACCAAGAAAGCCCAAAAGAGAGCTTGGAAAAGGTTGGTGGGGTCCTTGGTGCTCTCTGAGCTTGCTTGTTTTCTTGCAGACGTTTCATGACCCAACTAGGGAACATCATCAGTGCTAGAAAGGAGTGGGGCTTGAGGAGTAGAGGAGGAGGAGAAGGAGAAGAGAAAAGGAAGAAGGAAGGAAAAAAGAGGAAGGGAGGAAGAAGGAAAGGGGAGGAGGAGGTTGGTGGGGTCCTTGGTTTTCTCTTAGCCAGGTGGTTTTCTTGGGGATGTTTCATTACCCAAACTAGGTAACTTCATCAGTGCTAGAAGGGGAGGAGGTTTGTGGAGGGGAGGAGGAGGAAAACCGTGGGGTCCTCGGTGCTCTCCACTCTGCTTGCTGGTTTTCTTGTAGGCATTTCCTGACCCAACTAAGTAACGTCACCAGTGCTAGAAGGAGGAAGGGTGTTTGCTTTGTGTTGATACCCAAGTGGCTGGCCCTGTCAGAATTGGTAAAACTGTTCTCGGTGGTTCCTTGGATGTCATTTGTCATCAAAGATTGGGGTGGGTTTTTTTTTGTATCTCTGGAAAGCCCCCTAAAGTTGCCTGTTGTGCGTGAGAACTCACCCTGCCAGTCGGAGGATTCAAACCAGTGGCAAAATCCGAACCGGTTTGCTACCAGTTTGCTGGCTGTGCATGTGCAGTGTGCACCAAAAGGAGGCTTGGGAAGGTAAGTAGAACGGAGGACGGAGGGGAGGGATCAGCTGTGCAGCGCGGTTCAGTTTAGCTTTGCTAGAAAACAGGATTTCCTGCTTTCTGGCGAAGTTAAACCCCACTGCACAGCTGATCGTCAGAAATACCGGTTGGAAGGAACCAGTAGCTTTTTTTTAACTACCGGTTCTCCTGAATCAGTAGCTTTACTACCAGTTTGCCGAAACCGGTAGTTTTTATCACTACTAGTTCGCCCGAACTGGAGTGAACCGGTAGCATTTCACCCCTGATCCAAACCTCTGATCCTGGACAACGAAGGGTGGGAGGGAGGGAGGGTTTATTATCCTGGGCAGAGAAATAACCAGCCAAAGCTCAGAAATAATCCCCGTCTCTTTTTTTGCCTGGTGATTAGCCAAGAATCAAAGTCAAGAATCTGAAGTCAAGAATCAAAAGACTGATATCTGGTTTTTTTGCCTCCGCATTCTGCTTTCCTCCCCCTCCTCTCTTTTTCCGTTGGAGAAATATTCTGTCTTTACTCAAGGCAATCTGTGCAACAGATGAAAACAAGTATTTTTGACTCTTGGGAGCAAACGTTGCTGACTGTAGCTTGTAAGCTGCCTGGTTCAGAAAAGATGGAGTTTCAGAGAAGGCGTTTGAGAGAAAGCTGTGGAATTTGGCCTCCGTGAACCAGGACAGGAGGAAAATAATGGGAGGAACTCTGCTGGTTGGGGTGTGAAGGGTCTGGGTTTGGAAGGAGCTACAGAGAGCTTCAAGAGGAGGTCCACCTATTCTCCAAAGCACCTGCAGGCTTTGAAGAAGAAGCAACAGATGGAAACTAATCAAGGAGAGAAGCAATCTGGAACTAAGGAGAAGTTTCCTGATAGTGAGAACAATCAACCAGTGGAACAGCTTGCCACTAGAAGTTGTGGTTGCTCCATCACTGGAGGATTTTAAAAAGAGATTGGATAGACATTTGATCCAGAATGGTCTAGGGTTTCCTGCTTCAGCAGGGGGTTGGACTAGAAGACCTCCAAGTTCCCTTCTAACTCTGTTATTCTATAATCCCAGGTCAATTAATCAGTGGAACAACTTGGCCTCCAGAAGTTGTGGATTCTCCATCCCTGGAGGATTTCAAGAAGAGACTGGACAGCCGTTTGTCTGGAATGGTCTAGGGTCTCTTGCCTGAGCAGGGGGTTGGACTAGAAGACCTCCAAGGCCCCTTCCAGCCCTAGGATTCTTCGTGTAATCCATTGGGTTCGTGCAACTTCTTGGTATGGAGCGACTTTATTCCTGCTCCTCGACTTCCTGGGAGAAAACACCAGCAGATCATAACAGAAAAGCAGACGCAGGAAGAGGGCGGAAACGCGTGTGGGCTTGAAGAAGACACAAAGAGCACACCAAATGGCACCAATTAGGAGGAGCTGCTTCCTTCAAAAACACTTGAACAGACGTGGTGGTCGCAACACATGTAGAAACGTTGGAGGACAAAGGACAAACAGACGCAGGAAGAAGACGGGAGGAACGTGGGCTCGAAAGAAATACACAGAAGACTTCTCGGTCAGCTAGCCAGCCACCAAGCGTGGTATGATGGTTCTCCAGAAACGATCACTTCAGATCTCTGAGTAGGACAATCTCCCTGGCACCTCACAGTCCAGGAGAAAGAGACTTGTGGGACTGAAGAAACCGTGGGAAATATATCAGCTGGGGATGGCGGGCACTTCAATGGTTCAATGATTCCAATATTTCAGCCCAACCTTCAATGATTCTAATATCTAATATCTAATATCAATGATCCTGCATTCGGTTATGTTTCCCTAGAAATATGAAAAATAATATCAGTTTTGAGCCTGCTCCGAGTTGCATTTTTCAAACAGGTTGTCTCGTGAATGACCCAACTCTTACACGGTGACCAACACAGTTTTCGTCTTCGTTTTCTCAGGACTTCTGAAGCCTTCAAAGATGCAAAACCGGCTTCTGAGATGGAATAGTTGAGGATGTACTTGAATTTAGAAAGGACTCGCATCCTTGGAGAAAACTGGTTGGACAGATGTCTGCGCGATGGAGCAGATGGCCTTGTGAGGAGGACCTTCCTCCAAATATGGATGCCTCCTGAGGAGAAGTCAAGGGCATAGCTGTTATTCGGAAAAGATCTGGCCGTCATTAGGTTGAGCGTCCTCCTGGATTAGCCAGATCAAAAGCATCTCTTGAGTAGCTACAAGTCCTAAATTGTCACGGCTCAGGATAAATGGGAAAGAAACCCAGGAGGCTGTTTTCCATTTTCTTGTGAAATCTGATTTCTCCTTAATGATCCATCAGGCAGTCTCTTCCCATCTTTGCCTCCCTTCTCCTCCTTCTCCTGGTCTAGATAGAATTTCATTAATAATGTTTAATTTTGGAATATTGTATTGCTGTTTTTTGGGTCAACTGTTGTCTCTCTAAAGATGATCTCTTGCTTTCTCTCTTTCCCTTTCTCTTTCTCTCTCCCTCTCTCTCTCTCCTTTTCTTTCTCTCTCTCTCTCTTTCTTTCTTTCTTTCTTACAATTACTCTTTCTTTCTCTCCCTTTCTCTCTCCATCTTTCTCTTTCTCTTTCTCTCTCTTCTTGTCTCTCTCTCTCTTTCTTTTTCTGTCTTGCTTTCTCTCTTTCTCTCTTTCCTTCTCTCTCTTTCTTACTTTCTCTTCTTTCTCACTCTCTCTCCTTTCTCTCCTCCCTCTCTTTATATCTTTCTTACTTTCTCTCTTTCTCTCTCCATCTTTCTCTTTCTCTCTCACCCACACACCCACACACCCACAAAGAAAAAAATCCAGAGGAATTTGTTGGTGCGAGGAGAGGCAACCCAAAGGTTATTCAATTAATGAGATCTTACGGAAAGAGAAACAAAAAATAAACAATTAGGCTTACAAAAATAAAGAATGAGACAGTCGGAGCAAGCGAGTTGCCACCAAATCAGGGAAACTCATTAAAGTACCAAAAAAAAAAAAAAAATACAATGTGTGAAGAAACACACACACAGACACCACAAAGAAAGAGATTTTTTTTTTTAAAAAAAAAGGAGAGTGAAAATTAACAGGCTTAATCTTGTTTTTGACATTATGATTATTAGCCGTGGGGGGTGGGTTGAGGCAAGCTTGATTAAGGTAATTCATTTTCAGATTTGACACTGTGAGCAAATGAATGCTAAGGTAGGGGAAGTAGCAACAGGGGGGTTGTATGAGGGTACAAATCCCACCTGGTGTTGCTGTAAGAGATGAATTGGGGAGGGGGGATTAAGAATATTTTGTGCCAGAGTTACAAAAGGCAAGAAAAATGGCCCAGATAGACAAAGCAGGCCGTGAATTCCAAGTTTCCCATTTCAAGGGAAAATGCCACATAGAATGACCTTCTGATTTAACAGACCTTCTGATTTAACGGCTCTTCTGATTTAGCGGACTTTGGATTTAGCAGCAGCCGGCTGTTTTTGTCTAAAAATCGCCTACAAATAACAGACAAGTCATTTTACCCTAAGTGACGAGGCAGTTCTCTGTACATCCTTCGTGGAGGCTCACATCATTTGTGCAGGGTTGTCATCACGCCAAGGACGCCAACAATGTCCTCTGCGGTGATTTTTCTCCAGTACATCACCCTATTTGCATAACAACATCGTTGTGGCAATGATGTCATTTTCAATTTGCAACTTTTCCCCATTGAATTAGATGAATGGAAGGGAATTTGATCTTGACATTTTTTTCCAAGACTAAGAGTATTTGTACAATGACATTTTTTCAACTGAAGTTGTTATTTTATCTTCCACAAGCAATTTCTCCAAGGAAATTGCTTTGCTATTCTTGACTGCCAAGGTTAAATCCCTCCCAAGATGGCCTGTACCATGCGTGTATACATGTATGTGTAAATATGCACCTGAATCAACAACTATTTATTCATCTATCTCACAGACATTCAGGTAATCCTTGACTTTTGACCACAATGGAGCCCCAAAACCAAGCCAGTTGATAAATGTTCTATTTCACAACTGTTCTTGCTACAGTTGTTAAGTGAATCGCTGCAGTTCTTATGTTAGCAACACGGTTGTTAAGTGAATCTGACTTCCTCATTGCTGGTCAGAAGGTCACAAAAGGAGATGACATGATCCCAGGACATGCAACAGTCATGAATATGAGTCAATTACCAAGCGTCTGAATTTTGATCACGTAACCATGGGGATACTGCAACCGTCATAAGAGTGAAAAACGGTCCTGTCACTTTTGTAACCTTGTATGGCCAGTAAATGAACTGGCTGTAGAGTGAAGTCTTCCTGAAGTTGAGCTTAATGACTGGTGACTTCAAGATCTCCTCTCAATCTTGATATCACGAGACTCTTGATATCTTCTCCTGACTTCCCAATCCGGTCTAAAGAATTGAGACATCCAATGAACTCCCTCACCCAGCAACTCTTCCTTAGCTTTTTGAGATATAAGCTGGAAAATAAGTCTGTGTTTAATTATGTGACTTATACCCCTTATCCACAATTTGCTCTGGGATATTTTGTGAGACCGAAGAGCAGGGAGAAGGGAAGGCGGTGGCCTTGGCTGACTTGAGGAAGATCTACAGGTTCAACTGCGGTCAGAAGGCTCCATGGCCAATCCAATTAACCTACATTAATTGCGTGATGGGGTTATTCGCTGGTTTTATTCAAATAGTATGGACTAGGGTATGCAAATTAAAGGGATTGTTGGAACGATTTTTGATGTAAAATCAAACTGGAGAGGAACCAAATGTAAGTTCAAAGATCAGGACCATTTCATGGACTGCAGAGATGTCTTCGCTGGATACAGACTGCCAGAACTCAGAAAGTCCAACCTTTAATTGCAGTTTATTTAAACAGCTTTGATTCCTCGGGCAAAGCGATGATCTATCACCCAACCTTCTTGGTTTCCAGCCCAGATAATTTCGTGTCAAGAGTGCACAGCTCTGAATCTGCACGCAGACTTTTTGTCCCTCTGTTAGTCTGCTGCCATAAATTAAAACCAGATTCCTCATTGACAAAAACCCAATGGAGACCCCCCCACCCCCCATTTAAGGTCACAATAATTTTGGACCAGAAAGGGGGGGAACGGACTACGAATATTTCCAAGCAGATACTTTTCACCAATCTTTTAAGACTTAATTTACAGCAACGTAATAGTTCTGCAATAAATATTAGTACTACAATAAATAGGAAGAACTATATAAAACATACAACATTTCAGCTTGGAAAGGCAAGTTACGTTTAAAAGTCGCCAGAAGCCTTCAAATGCAGCCTTAATTTATTCAATAGGCTGGTACAGTTAGTCCTCACCTTATGACCACAATAGAGAGAAATTTATGTCGCTAAGTTAGCTTTGCCCTGTTTTACGACTTTTCTTGCTCCAGTTGTTAAGTGAATCACTGCAATTCTTAAGTTGTTAAACTGGTAACATGGTTGTTAAGTGAGGCTTTGCTTGTCAGAAGGTCATAAAAGGGAATCACATGACTCGGGACACTGTGACCATCATAAATATGAATCAGTTTTCCAAGCGTCTGACTTTTGATCACAAACAGACATCCCACATGGATGATGCTGCAACGGTCATAAAGTGTAAAAAGCGGTCATAAATCACTTTCTTCAGTGTTGCTGAAACTTCCGACGGTCACTAAAGGAAAGGTCGTAAATCGAGGATTTACCTGTATTGCTGGATTAACTCTCTAAAAACTTTTTCCATTCTCTCACGGATTTTTTTAAAAGTTTATTCTGAGTTAAAAACCAATATTGTCTGTCCTCCGTTTTCCTCCCTCGCTTGAAATAGGATGTTATTCTTTTCGGTGTAAAAATATTTACATTTGCAAATAGCAGGGTGCTTGTTTTGTTTTCAAAAGAGACCGTGTAATTACATCGTTTGATAAAATCTTGATAAATAGAGAAATAAAGTTGGAAGCAGAGCTTCGGTTGAGTGGGATAAAACCTTACCTGCCCATAAATGTGCAACCCATAATTTTGATCTCCTTCCAATCCAAATCACCCTCCTCTCCAGTCAATTAAAAAAGTCTAAAGCAAAATGATCAAAACAGAAAGTGTATATAAATATATACAAGTTTTGAATTGACTGTACGCTGCCTCCTTTATGTTGGTCTCCGGATCCTAATAAAGATGGGATACGAATTGAATGGATTTAAACGGATTTGAGGGCAGCTGAATTGAATTGGAATTGAGTTGAGTTGATGGGAACAGAACTGAATTGTGTGTAGGTTTTATAATATTTTATCTTTTAATATTGCAAACCCCCACCCAGAGTTAAGTTATGATAAGATAAAATAAATTTAATAAAGAAAGAAATAGAACTGAATTGAATTGATTTCCTTCCCTTGCCCCCTTGGGGGGTTTTTGCAGAGAGCTTAAAAATATTTTTGGTTTTATTTCAGATGGACAAAGTAAGGTTATTTTGCTTAACCATGATCCACGTCGTCTTCCCTTTGTGTGGTTCTCGTATCCTTGTCTAATCGTGGTTTATGCTGGGTTTTAACTTTGCTGCAACTGTTTTTGCAATACTGGATTATCTTTATGTCACTTTTCCTTGGTGGTGATTTAACCTTTCTGTCTTTTTACATGAGAGTTTTCTTTCTTTCTTTCCGCTTCTTCTGAGCTTTCAGGGTGCAGATCTTATGTTTTTTTCTGCTCCGGTTGTTCTCCACCATTTTTGACTCCCACACAATGCAGAAGTCAGAACACAAAGTGGACCCCCCCCCCCAAAAAAAATCCAGGGTGCTGTGATACTTTCCTTTTATCCCCTGATGTAACTTTGCAAAAAAAAAAAAAAATCAGTAAAAATGGGATGAGAAACTCTCAGAAGCTGGAGGGTAAAGAGCAAGGTATTTTAATGAGAACATCTTCAAAACATCTTTGATCGTTGGATCAGAGATGTGGTCTCCAAACTTCTCTTGCGAATCTGTTCTTCTCTAAACGAATCTCCACATGGACTTGAAAAACCCATAATATGTCAGAAACACCGCCTGGGTTGATCCTGCAGACAAGACTTTTGTCCTTGAGATGTTCTTGAGGTGTTCCTCAAATTGAGAAAACAACGCCACTTTTTAAACCATCAGCCGACTGGATATAAATAACTCAATTTTGGCTCTAAATAATCCATCCAAGCACCGACGGTTTTCTTTGCCCCTGGAAACTTCCAGAGTTTGAAAGATATGGCAATCTCTCCTGAAAACGATCTGAGGGTTTTTTTTGAAAGCTCTGTCTTCTGAAAATAAGATGACGGCTTCATCTTCTAAATCCACTTAAGCGTTTTCTTTTGATAGCTGTCGAACTTCAGTGGGGAAGAGAAGAGCTTCTGGGATCCACTCCCACATCTTCACAAAACGAGGCAGATAACCTGGATTGAACAAACAGGTTTTCTTTGAAATTAAGTAGTTTGAAGATCCATCAGAAACACCAGAGATTTAGAAACCAAAATACAAATGAAGCACCCTTGAAACAAATGCTATCTATCTATCTATCTATCTATCTATCTATCTATCTATCTATCTATCTATCCATCCATCCATCCGTCCATCTGTCCATCTGTCCATCCATTTTTCTGTCTGTCTGTCTGTCTAGATCTATCTATCTATCATCTATCTATCTATCTATCTATCTATCTATCTATCTTCATCATCATCCATCCATTCTTCTATCTGTCTGTCTATCTATCTAGATCTATCCATCATCCATCTATTCTTCTGTCTGTCTATCTAGATCTATCTATCCATCATCATCATCATCATCATCATTATCTATCTATCTATCTATCTATCTATCTATCTATCTATCTATCATCACCCATCCATCCATCCATCCATCCATCCATCCATCCATCCATTCTTCTGTCTGTCTGTCTAGATCTATCCATCATCCATCCATCCATTCTTCTATCTATCTATCTATCTGTCTATCTATCTATCTATCTATCTATCTATCTATCTATCTAAAGCTATCTATCCATCATCATCCTTCCATTCATCCATCTATCAAATCTCAGAATCCTAGGACTGGAAGGGACCTTGGAGGCCTTCTAGACCAACCCCTCCTCAAACAGGAGACTCTCCACCATCCACTCAAATGGCCATCCAGTCTCTTCTTGAAGACCTCCAGGGATTAGATTATCTATCTATCCCTTCTCCCTCCCTCTCTCTCTCTTTCTTTCTCTCTCTCTCTTTCTCTCTCTCCCTCTCTCTCGTACTCTGTCTCCTTTCAAAATAATTAATATTAACTTTTGCTCTGACCAGCTTTTAACTTAGATTGTCAGTCTCCTTCTCAGCGTACTTGAGAGAATATCTTTGGGTTTCCTCTCGCTGACATTTTGAGTTTCCTGGAGAGTCGGAAGGGAGTTGCCAATTGTGGCCCCCAAGCCCTCTGCCTTTCCATCCTTTGGAGGCCCCTCCCAGGAGAGCCAAGAGTCCCCGGGCGTTGGCTGGAAACGGGGGAAGCGAGAGAGATGGATGAACAGAAGGAAAAAATAAGGAAAGGGAAGAAGACTCAACCACCAGCCATCTCAAAAAGAAATAAAGAAGCTTAACGGCGTTCAGGAGAAGCCTTTTATGTCCGGGACTTCTTTTCTCCTCTGAAATAAATTTCAACAGTAGCTTCTCCTTCGGCTTCTCCTTCGGCTTCTCCAGCCGGCCGAATGGGCCTCACAGGAGGTGGAAATCTCTGAGAAATGGCAAGGCAGATGCCGAGGCCCTCCACGGTTTCTCCGGCAGGAGAGCTGGTTGCATGTTCTTGGCTGAAGGATGGAGACAGCTCTGCTCTCGGGAGCCAGGAAATCCCACGGGACTTTGGGAAGTCTCTTTCTCAGCAGGCGCAAAAGAGCTTGGCAGGAAAAATACACAGGGAGGGGGTCCTTGGAAACCTGCATGGGGTGTCCTTCCTTCCTTCCTTCCTTCCTTCCTTCCTTCCTTCCTTCCTTCCTTCCTTCCTTCCTTCCTTCCTTCCTTCCTCTTTCTGTCCTCCCTTTCTCCTTCTTTCATTTTTCTCTCACTGTCTTCCTTCTATCCTCCCTTTTCCCTCCCTCCCTCTATTCTCTCTCCTCCCTCCCTTCTTTCCCTTCCTTCCTTCCCCCATATTTATTTATTTATTTCTTATTTCTTTCTCACTTGTTTGAAAGGAGAAGGAATGGGGAGAGTGGGAAGCAGAAGGAGAAAGGAGGAGGAGGAGGAGGATGTAGAGGAGGAGAAGAGGAGGAAGAGGAGGAGGAGGAGGGATTTCCTGTGATCTCCCATCCAAGGACTAACTATGAATTAAGACTGAGCTCCTGCCATCCGAAGGGGAAGACACCCAGGGGAATTTGTGTTGTGCAGTAAAAAATAAAAAAGGGAGTTTGTGCTGTGCAATAAACCGGAGTTTAAGAACATGCAGGCAGGGAAATCAAAGCTTGATGAGAAGCAAAGAGCCTGCAGCCAGCCAAGAAAATGCATGTTTTTTTCAACAGGCAGAGCTCATTAATTCTTAAAGGACTCCGAGCTTTGCAAAAAAAAAAAAAAAACCCACACACTCACACATAACAAACCCATTTGTTTTTCACTTCGGCTGTTCTTGCGAAGGCACACAGGGCCCTGTGCAATCTCGGCGTTGGCTTTTCCGAACAAGGGGGAAATTAAGGGGCTGCATTTAGTCTCTTTGGGAAAAGGGGGGGGGCTGCCAGTGGGTTTTTGAGGAGGCGGGGATACATTTAATGCAATGTGGTTGTTATTTTGGGGGTATTCCCCCCCCCATCATCTCTGCAAAAGGGATCAGGCGAATCTGATACATGTAGCCCTCAACTTATAACAGCTCGTTTAGTGACCGTTCAAAGTTACGACGACACAGAAAACAGTGACTTCAGATCGTTTTTTCGTTTTTCACACTTACGACCGCTGGGTCACGGGATCAAAATTTAGACACTTGACCATAAATGAATGTTGGTTGCAAGTGTTGTAACCTTAACAACTGTGGGAAAAACACTCACAAAAATCAGGCAGGACTCATTTAATGGCCAACTTGCTTAGCCATGGAAAGGTTCCAGTCCCAATTGTGGCCGTAAGTCAGGGATTCCCTGCAGCTTGTCCGCAGAGTTTCCCTGGATTTTGTTGTCCTCCAATGAGTGAGATTCTTCGGGAATGTCAGCCTGTTTTGCTCACGACAACTATTGTTTGTTCTTTGTGCAACATTACAATCTCAGTTTAGTTTCTTTCAAAAGCGGATGGACTCAGCAGCGATGATGAATTGGCTGCTCGGATAAAAGAAAAGAATACGATTGACTTTGTCTCTACTTGGAAACCGTTTCTGGACTTTGTGCTTGAGGTGGGGAAAAAAATAACACTTGGATTTGGGGCTTTGCTGATTAGATAGGTTTGTCGTTATAGAAATGGCTGGTACATATTATCACATAAAAGTTAAAAGTTGTAAGTTTATTTCCTTATTCTGCTGCACCAAAAAAAAATTGAAAGTCAACTTCCTCCCTCCCTCCGTCCCTCCCTCCCGGTGTGTCAGCACCGTCGTAACTCCGAATGGTCATAAATGAACGGTTGCAAGTCGAGCCCTCTCTGTACCAATCGCCAAAAGGGGGGGGGAAACCCCAGTTAAAAACGGCAGCTGCTAAATCCACATTTTTTTTCCCAACGAGCTGTGAGAAGAAAAAGAAATCAGTTTCCAGACACGAAGGACATTTGCTGGGAGCAGAAGAAAGGAAAATACATACCAGGCGTTGCTTCTTCCCTTTTGTTATTAATGGGAACATCCCCACAATTTACCGTGGATGATCAGAACTATATTTAAGGCCCCAGAAACGCCGGACAATATTTCACAGCCATTCGTGTCCTCTGGCAAAGTCTCTCTATCTCTCATTTCTCTTGGCTCTGACACCTTCCCCCTTTTTCTTCTCCCCTCCCTCCCTCCCTCCCTCGCCCAGAGACGTTGAAAAGCTGCCTCAGCATATCTGGGCAGCCTTCAAATTTAGCCCCGGTTGGAGAGATGCTATTTTGGGCCAAATTGGGCATCCTAAAATTAGAACTGTCCCCCCCATTGCCCCCCTCCATCCTTGGTTCAGTTTTATTTAATTTTGATTTTTTACTCCAGAATTCAAATCTGGCCAGCAGAGGCTGGATGCAAATGTGAAGTGACCCTTGGAGATATCATTTCGCAAATGATGAGTATGGATCTCAGAAAACGGAATGACAGAGTTGGAAGGGACTTTGGAGGTCTTCTAGTCCAGCCCCCTGATTGAGCAGGAGCCCCTCTACTATCCTAGTCCAATGGTTGTCCAGTTTCTTCTTAAAAGTCTCCAGTGATGATGGAGCACCCACAACTTCTGGTGGCAAGCTGTTCCACTGCTTAATTGTCCTCACTGTTAAGAAATTTCTCTTCAATTCCACGTTGCTTCTCTCCTTGATGAGTTTCCATCCGTTGCTTCTTGTCCTGCCCTCAGGAGCTTTGGAGAATAGGGGGACACCCCCCCCTCTTCTTTGGGGCAGCCCCTCAAATACTGGAAGATGCTATCATGTCCCCGCTAGTCCTTCTCTTACCCAATTCCTGCAACTGTTCTTTGTATGTTTTAGCCTTCGGTCTCCTAATCATCTTCGTTGCTCTTCTCTGCACCCTTTCTAGGACTTCTTCTCCTTAGTTCTTCTGCATTTGTCCGACAGCAAAAAGTGTCATCACGAATGAGGATTATAGCATTATAGCATGGAGAAAGAGCAAGGTATGGTTGTGGCATCTCTAGATAAGGTGTGGGGGGGGGAATCCCCAATTAAAATCCCCCCCACTTTTTTTTGCTTTAAGTCTGGCCAAGGAAGCTCATTTCTGAGTTGGAGGCCAGGGGCCAATCTTCAAATCCCAATTTTATCCTATTTTGATCCAAAGCTCAGCCGAGCGTCACATTTTAAACGCGGAGTCTACGACCCAATAATCAGTTTATACAAGCTCCGAGCAAGGGTAACTAAAACGTTGTACGTTTATCGTACAAGCTCTGGAAGAGCAAAGTCTTTGAGAAACTACAAGAACAAGTTACGACTCGTATTGATATTAATACCCAGCATGGTGATGGATTAAAATATAGCAGAGGCTGCTATTCCCAGAGCAATAAAATAGGATAAAATACGATCCGGTGGAAGCTGAACCGAGAATAAAAATGAAAATGATAAAAGATGATTGCATACAAATAGGTTACTCACAATAAAAGTGATAACCAGGTGACTGAAAAGGAAATTTAATAGGCAGCGGTGTCTCCGTGCAAATACATAAACCAGGATTTGTCTGCTAATTCTTAGCAAATTGTCCTCAACCTTACCTAACTGACAGGGGAAGATAAGCTTACCATTAAAGGCGACTTGGTAAAGATTTACATGCAGTCCTCGACTTACGACCACAAGGGGGACAAGAAGTAAAGGATGACCTGGAACTAAGGAGAAATTTCCCGACAGTGAGAACAAGGAACCAGTGGAACAGCTGGCCACCAGAAGTTGTGGGTGCTTCAACAGTGGAGGTTTTTAAGAAGAGACTGGACAACCATTGGACCAGAATGACATACGGTCTCCTGCTTGAACAGGGGGCTGGACTAGAAGACCTCTGAGGACCCTTCCAACTCTGTTATTCTATGATCCCAGATCAATTAATCAGTGGAACTGCTCCCCTCCAGAAGCTGTGGTAGGTCCATCACTGGAGGTCTTCAAGAAGAGACTTTGACCAGAATGGTATAAGGTCTCCTGCTTGAACAAGAGGTTGGACTAGAAGACCTCCAAGGTCCCTCCCAACCCTAGGATTCTACAATTCTGTCTTTCTAAGCTTGTGGTTATTCATAGCAAAGACAGTTGGAGAACCACCTGACCTTGGAACCTGACCCCAAGGTCCACCTCCATGCCTTTCCTGTTGCATTTGCCTGGATCTCAGCCGCTGGATCCGTGGACACTCAACGGATTTTTCCATATCAGACTCCAGCTGTTTCTTAGGCTGTCCCCGTGGACTTGGAGGGCCCTGCACTTGTGTTAAAATAACACAAACACAGTCCTGGCAGCCACACTTTGTCTTCTGGCCTGCCAGCCCCCCATCCATCCATCTCGGAGGGCTTATGAATCGCCCGTCTTGCTAAGCAGAAGGTCACCCATTTCCCCAGACACCCAACTGGCTTTATTTCAAGACCAGCCATTAAATCTCAGACGTGTCGTGTTAACATTATATATTGTTTTTCTCTGCATGAGATCTGGGTGGGCCTCTCCTTCTGCAGCCAGTCCTGGACTTACGACCACAATGGAACCCAAACATGTCCGTTTGCTAAGCGAGACAGTTGTTAAGCGAGTTTCCTCCCCGTTTGGGGACCTTTCTGGCCATGGTTCTGAAGGAAATTGTTGCAGTTGTTAAATTAGGAACACGGATGTGAATCCTGCCTCATCCTCCATGGGCCTCTGTGAGAAGGAAGCAGGGCGACTGGCCTCCAGAGCTTGTGGGAGCTCCATCACTGGAGTGATGAGTGAAGAGAAGGACCAGCGGAGACATGATAACCCTCTTCCAATACTTGAGGGGCTGCCACGGAGAGGAGGAAGGGGGTCAAGCTATTTTCCAAAGCACCCGAAGGCCGGACAAGGAACAATGGATGGAAACTGACCAAGGAGAGATTCAACCTAGAAATGAGGAGGAACTTTCTGACAGTGAGAACCATCAACCCGTGGAACAGAAGTTGCCTTCGGAGGTTGTGGGAGCTTCATCACTTGAGACTTTCAAGAAAAGATTGGACTGCCATTTGTCAGAAATGGTGTAGGGTCTCCTGCTTGAGCGGGGGGTTGGACTAGATGACCTGTAAGGTCCCTTCCGACTCTGTTAATCTGTTATCTGGAGGTCTTCAAGAAGAGACTGGACAACATTTTGACTGGGGTGGTCTGAGGTCTCTTGCTTGAGCAGAGGGTTGGAGTAGACGACCTCCAAGGCCCTTTTCCAACTCTGTTATTCTGAGAAAGATGATAGAAGATCTGGAGACGAAACCATCAAATGGGAACTAGGAATGTCTAGTCTAAGGAAGAGAAGGACTAGGGGTGACACGATAGTCTTCCAGTATTTGAGGGGCTGCCCCAAAGAAGAGGGGCTCAAGCTATTCTCCAAAGCACCAGAAGGCAGGACAAGAAGCAACGGATGGAGACTCATCAAGGAGAGAAGCAACCTGGGACTAAGAAGAAAGTTGCTGACAGTGAGAAGAATTAACCAGTGGAAGGGCTCCCCTCCAGAAGTTGTAGGTGCCCCATCTCTGGAGGTCTTCAAGAAGAGACTAGACAACCTTTTGACTGGGATGGTATAAAATCTCCTGTCTTGAGCAAGAGGTTGGACTGGAAGACCTCCAAGGTCCTTCAACTCTGTTATTCTGTAATCCCAGATCAATTAACCAGTGGAAGGGCTCCCCTCCAGGAGTTGTGGAGGTTTTGAAGAAGAAATTGGACAACCATGTTATGCAGAATGCAACAGGGTGTCCTGATCGGGCACGGGGTTGGACTAGCAGATCTTCAGGACCCCTTCCACCCCTGTCCTTCCATGTCCTGTGTTCTAATCCCAGCTGAAGTCTCCCTTGCCCTGCCTGGTGTTTCTGCAAAGAGAGGTGTTTTATCTTCAACCTTGGTGTGGACTGTAAGCCATCGTGTCACTTTGCAATCTGTGCAGGGGGTGAGAAGAGTCCCAGTCAAAACACGGCCGAGAAAGAAGGAAGAAAACACTCCCCGAGCGATCAAGAGACCTGGCACCGTTTTCTCTGCCTGCTGGAGAAAGAAGTATTCCGGTCAGGTGTTGGTGAGCCGGCGTCTTCCTGTCCTTCCTCCGCTCTCGGGAATGACAATCGCTCGCATTTTGATGGAGTCAGATGAAGAGGCCGACAAAGACTTTGGAGAGACACACCGATCATACGGAATCGGGAGAGGGAGCCAGCCGGCGTGGGAGAAGTCGGAAAGGAAATTGAAAACCATCTTGATGGGTTAGAGAGGAAAATGGAAAGAAAGGAGAAGGAGGGGAAGGGAAGGGAAGGGAAGGAAAGGAGGAGAAAGAAAAGAGAAGGAAGGGAAGGGAAGGGAAGGGAAGGAGGAAAAAGAAAGGGAAAGGAAAGGAAAGGAAAGGAAAGGAAAGGAAAGGAAAGGAAAGGAAAGGAAAGGAAAGGAAAGGAAAGGAGGAAAAAGAAAGGGAAAGGGAAGGGAAAGCAAGGAAAGGAAAGGAAAGGAAAGGAAAGAAGGAAAGGAAGGAAAGGAAAGGAAAGGAGGAAAAAGAAAGGGAAAGGGAAAGGGAAAGGGAAAGGGAAGAGAAGGGAAAGACTTAACAACATGGCAAGAAAAGTCGTAAAACACACTCCCACACCTGCACCAACACAAACCCCCTCCTTTCTCCAGTCCCCCAGATGTAATTTTGACTGAGAAACAGGGCACTGGGTTCAAAACCCTCCAGTGACTTTCTATGACTGCAAAATTTGCAGCTGGCTAACAAGCCCCTTGCGGAAGCTTGACAACAGCCGTGTGTGTGTGTGTCTCTCTCTCTCTCTCTCTCTCTGTGTGTGTGTTGGTGTTGTTTTTAAATCACGGCCTCTGATTAAGGAGCGAAACACCAGCGTGCTCGCTCGCCCGAACTAACTTTAGACAGATCCACACATCTGTCCTTGCGGCTGCTAAGCAACCGAGCCCAAAGTGCTTAGCTTTGAAAAGTCTCGATTTGAATTCCTTTGTGTGCAGCCAGATTTGTGATGCTAAATTAAGGTTGCCACCTTCCCCCCTCCCCACATCGCCCTCCCCCCCCCCACTGGGCCCATTCTCTGCAGCAAGCAGGAAGCACATCGCAAGCCAACATCGGTTCCCTTGCTTTCCTCTAAAAAGCTGAAATAAGAGAAGAGAATAGCAGAGTTGGAAGGGAGCTCGGAGGTCCTCTAGTCCAACCCCCTGCTCAAGCAGAAATGGCTGCCCAAGCTCTTCTTAAAAACCTCCAGTGATGGAGCACCCATAACTTCTGGAGAGAAACCATTCCACTGATGAATTGTTCTCACTGTCAGGAAATTTCTCCTTAGTTCCAGGTTGCTTCTCTCCTTCATTAGTTTCCATCCGTTGCTTCTTGTCCTGCCTTCGGGTGCTTTGGAGAATAGCTTGGCTCCCTCTTCTGCACACGGCCGGCTCATATTTAAGGGATCTTCCACTAGGATTCCAAGATCCCGCTCCCAGCTACTGCTACTGAGCCAGGTAACCACCTATACTATACCTGTGCATTTGTTTTTTCTTGCCTAAATGTAGAACCTTATTTCCTTCACCATCGAATCTCCTTTTGTTAGGCAGGGCCCAGGGTTCAAGTCTGTCGAGATCCTTCTGTATTTTCAGCCTGTCTTCTGGAGCATCGGCTATTCCTGCCAGCTTTAATTTCCCCTTCCATACCCGGCTTCCGACAAGCAAAATTCCCTTTATTTTCAAGCTGAACCCAGACGTGTTTTTGCCATAAGCAAAGAAAGAAAGAAAGAAAGAAAAAAGAAAGAAAGAAAGAAAGAAAGAAAGAAAGAAAGAAAGAAAGAAAGAAAGAAAGAAAGAAAAGTCCTTGAGTTATGACCGCAACTGGGAGCAGAATGTCAATGGGGGTTGTTAAGCAAGTCATGGGATCTAGCTGGGCGTGAATCAGAATTACAGTTCCGATGGGGGTTCGAATGAGTTCAAACGAATGGGCGTAGGAAGGAATTAGCACGTGCAATTTAGAATTAAAATGTTCCTTCCTGTAATTTCCATCTGACCTAACGAGTGGAAAGAAGGGATAAATGGCTAATTAGAATTAACCATTAATTATCCCAGCTAATGTGGAGTTTGAAAGTTGGTCTGGCAGGTTTTTCCATCAATATGGAATCTTGTGATGGAACAGAGGTCATCCAGACCAACCCCCTACCCAACCAAGAGGCCCGGCCTAGACCATTCCTGATGGAAAATTAGGAATCAAATCTCCCGGGCCCCATCATGCTCCTCTATCCCTCACTTAGGGGGTCCCATGAAGCCAGTTAGAACACCAAACATAGAATAACAGGGTTGGAAGGGACCTTGGAGGTCATCTAGTCCATCCCCCTGCTCGAGCAGGAGACCCTGTCTATCTCTGGCATGTCCGAGCAAGGAAGATTCACAGGGGATTTCATTAACCAGATTTAATGCCAGGAGGAAAAGGTTTGAATTCATAGGAGGCTTGTCCAAAACGGTATAAGGTCTCCTGTTTGAGCACAGGGAGTCGGTCTAGATGACCTCTGAGCTCCCTCCCAGCTCTACGATTCTATGTTCTAAATCCAGAAAATTTCCAGCCTTCATTTATGAATGAACCTCTGTGCATTGTTTGATTTTGTTCCCCTCCGACTGCTCAGCGGAAGCACCCAAAGGCCTTTTTTGGCCCCATAAAGACGGGAATGTTCCTTCATTCTTTGATTTTCCTTTCCGTTTCTTTCTCGTCCGGAAAGGACAAGTTTAGCCCTTGGAGAAGGAGAGTTCTGGTCGATATTGGCATTTTTTCGGCTCTAGGCTTTACTTCTTGAAAACAGAAAAAGCCTATTTAAAAATCATTCAAGAGGGGGGAAGAAGAGAAGAGAAGAGAAGAGAAGAGAAGAGAAGAGAAGAGAAGAGAAGAGAAGAAAGAAAGAAAGAAAGAAAGAAAGAAAGAAAGAAAGAAAGAAAGAAAGAAAGAAAGAAAGAAAGAAAGAAAGAAAGAAAAGCATTCAAACAAAACAAATAGGCCGAGGGGGACCTCTCCTTTTTGACAGGCTGGATTTGAGTCCCCTTTCCCACCCTCCTTTTAAGATCCGACTTTGACACTTGACGGACACCAACTCAAGAGCCTCTTTGGAGATGAGATAGCCGGCTGGATCAATGCAGCCTTTCGCAGGAGGTTAAACTGTCCTCGTATTTCCTCCTTCCCACCTGCAGATCCCTGGCTGATAGCGAGGCGTCCGGCTGTAAGCGATCTCTCTCTCTCTCTCTTGCACAGGGAGACGAGGCGACAGTTGTGATCAGACACTAGTTGTGCGTAAAAAAACACACAACGAGGACAACGGAGTCAAAAACGGAGAGGCTGCGGAAGAACGAATGGAGGAGAGAATTCGAGGTATTATCCGGAATAAAGGAAAGCAAACTTTCTTGGAATTTTTACGGCCTGGATTTCCCACCTTCTCTGCCCAGGTAGTCCTTAACATACAACCGTTCGTTTAGTGACCGATGTTGCAACGGCAACGGATAAAGGTTGTTTTTCACACTTACGACCGTCGCAGGTCACGTGATCAAAATTCGGGAGCCTGGCAACTGGCATGTACTTATGACGGTTGCGGTGTCCTTGCAACCGGACACTGTTGCATGGTTTATATTCGGATGCTTGACCACCGACTCGTATTTATGACGGTCGTGGTGTCACTGGGGTGGGGTGGGGGGGGTCACATGATCCTCTTTTGGTGGCCTTTTGACCAGCCGAATCAAGGGGGAAGCCGGATTCCACTTAACGACCGTATGACTAACTTAACAACAGCAGCGATTCGCTTAACGACTGGGGCAAGAAAAGTCATAAAATGGGGCAAAGCTCCCTTCACAAACGTCTCACTTAGCACTTAGTAAATTTTGTGGTTGTAAGTCGAGGACTGCCTCTAATCAACATCCTGGGTTTTGATCCTGGTCGTAAGCACAGGAAACGGTCCTAAGCCCCCCTTTTTTCCACCATTGTAACTTCAAACGGTCTCTAAACGAACACTTGTAAGTTGAGGACTAACTAAGATGCAGAATGCAGCGGACAATTTGTCCAGAATGGAGTCCGAAAGGAGCAGGCTGGCCTTGCACCACAACTAGGCCAGCAGACTTTAAAAGTGTTTAAATGCGCTGTGCAAATCAAACGTCGGAATGCTGATGTGGTGTGGAATTCAAATGGGTCCCTCCTGTCCAGCCCTCCTTTCCGATCTCACTCACGGAGGCCGAAGAGCTCCTCCAACTTTCTCCATGGCCCTCAAGGCAGGGATGGGGCAGAATCTCAGAGCTGGATGGGACCTCGGAGGTCTTCTAGTCCAACCCCCTGCTCAAGCAGGAGACCTCATTCCACCACGATAGGATAGGAAATCATGACACGGTAGCATCTTCCAGTATTTGAAGAAGAGGGAGGACCACCTATTCTCCAAAGCCCCTGAGGGCAGGACAAGAAGCAACAGATGGAAACTCATCAAGGAGAGAAGCAACCTGGAATTAAGGAGGGATTTCTTGATAATGAGAACAATTAATCAGTGGGACAGCTGGCCACCAGAAGTTGGAGGTGCTCCATCACTGGAGGCTTTCAACAAAAGACTGGACAGCGCTTTGATCTCAAGCAGGAGGTTGGATGAGAAGACCTACAAATTCCCCTCCCAACTCTGTTATTCTGGATTAAGAGAATGAGATCGAGGAGTTGTATTGGACAACCATTTTTCCAGAACAATAGACGGTCTCCTACCTAAAGCTGGGGGTTGGACTAGAAGACCTCCAAGGCCCCTTCCAGCCCTAGCATTCCATGATTCTGAGATAGATAGATAGATAGATAGATAGATAGATAGATAGATAGATGATAGATAGATAGATAGATAGATAGATAGTTAGATAGATAGATAGATAAGATACATGACAGACAAATGGATGGATGGACAGAAGGAAGGAAGGAAGGAAGGAAGGAAGGAAGGAAGGAAGGAAGGAAGGAAGGAAGGAAGGAAGGAAGAGCTTCCTTCAAGAAGTTGTGGTTGCTCCATCACTGGAGCTCTTCAAGAAGAGACTGGAGTGGCCAGCCATTTGTCTGGAATGGCCTAAGGTCTCGTGCTTGAGCAGGGGGTTGGACTAGAAGACCTCCGAGGCCCCTTCCAGACCTGGCCTTCGACGATTGTAGAAATCCCATTTTTTCTGACCGTTGCACCTTCCCATCAGTTCATGGTTGTCAGAGCGAGTCGCGCAGAAGCAAGAACGGATATTTCGGAAGAGTGAACCTGCTTCCTTCCTTCCACTCTAATTAAACTTGTCGTGGGATTAGCGTCAAACGAAGTGGAGAAAAGCACACGCTACAATTTGCAGCTGTTTGGGAAAAAAACACAACGGTGGTGGCTCCCGCCATTGAGAACCTTTCCAGAATCCCTCTTCTTGAAATGGATGACATACGGCTATGTCCAGAGTGCTAATTCTAAAATAATAATAATAATAATAATTCAGAATAACAGGTTTGGAAGGGACCTCAGAGGTCTTCTAGCCCAACCCCCTGCTCAAGCAGGAGACCTCCTTATTCCATCCCGGGTCAAATAGGCTGCCCGGTGCCATGGTCACTTCGAACCGTCACTAAACAAACGATTGGTCACTCGAGGACTAGCTGTACTTACGAAATCTCCTCCCCCTGAGAGGTGACTTTATGGTGAACGCCTGAACGTAACGATGCCGAAATTGACACGGCCCAAAGAAGGGATTCGCCTCCATTTGGAGGTAGACTGCTCTTGTCCAGGGAGGCTCGATTTCAGTACTGGGAGGCGATCTAAAGATCGGGGAGGTAGAGAAGGTGCAAACTTTCTCCGAGACCAGACATTTTTTTTGAAACTCTTCTGCTTCCCTGCTCTAAAACTTACTCCCGAGGGGACCGGCCACCCTGGTGCCCCCCCCCCCCTTATAACGGCAGCGCCATCCTCAGCAGTTCCTTAGTAACCGTCGCCAGGAGAGCATCCTTCCCTGCCGCCCACGGGGGAAAAAAAGAAATTTGGAGAGACTTCCGTCTGGAAGGGTTGTGAAAGCAGGATTGGCAGCCTTCCCCGAGCACCCACGTTCGGCCGGGGGGTGGGGGTAGGGAGATGGGGAGGGGGGCGGGCGGTGGCAGGACAAAAGGTTTCTGGGGGAGGGGGGGTCACAACCCCATGGACCGGAAGAGGGGGACCCATTGAGGGCAGGAAGAAAGAGGGACAATTGTTCCCATTTCTGGGGAAAACTTCGCTCTTAGAAATTATAAATAACGCCAGGCGGGCTTACCAACTTTCCAACCGGATGTTTTGGGTCTTTGAGACAGAGAGGATATCCGAATTTTGTCCTGAGTTGACCTAGAGTTGGAAAGATTATGTTACCAAGAAGTACTTTGCACATGCTCAGAGGCTACGAGAAAGAACAGAGAGAGAAAGAGAGAGGCAGACAGAGGAGAGAGAGAGAGAGAGACAGATGATGAATATAGAAAGAAAGAGAGAAAAAAATCCTTCCACTTTAGCCTTTTTTGGATACAGGTAGTCCTCGACTTATGGCCACAATGGACCCCAAATATCTGTGGCTAAGCGAGGTGATTAAGTGAATTTTTGTCCCATTTTACGGCTTTGCACAAGTGGTTAAGTTAGGAACATGGCTGTTAAGCGAATCTGGCTTCTCGGAAGGTCGCAAAATGGGATCACACGATCCCCCTCCGGGATACTGCGACTGTCATAAATACAAGTCAGTTGCCAAGCGCCTGAATTTTGATCCCGTGATTGCAAGGATGCTGCAATGGTCATAAGTGTGAAAAACGGCCCTGGTTTGTCAGTGGTGTTGTAACCTCGAAACGGTCACTAAACAAATGGTTGTAAGTAGAGGACGACCCGTATTCTTCTTCGCAAACCTCTATTCCGAGGACTCATCGTAGCTGCAAGAAGTGGTCATAAATCTCTTTGTCTATCACGCTAAGCAGCTGCTAAACGAACGGTCGTAAGTCAAGGACTTCCCTAAACAGAAAACGGTGCCGACATTGAGAGAGAAAATGGGCATTTCTTCCCTTTGAAATGATCTGTAATTCTCTGTATTTCCTAGGGTGTAAACATTGGTCCTGTCTGGATTTTTCTGAAGGCGTTTTCCCTCTTCCTTAAACCTGGTTTAAAGTCTTGGTGCAAATGGTGGCTTGAGGCTCATCCTGGCCTGTGCAAGCCATCTCTTTCGCTGAGGGGGGTCCGGGAGAATCGGGGTGATGCCACGGGAGCCCCCCCCCCGCAATTCCTAGCCAGGAGTTGCAATCCAGGAGAGGAAAGAGGGAAGCTGATTCATAGGAACAGGTGAGGTAAGCCAATATTTAAATATTTAGCACCGTTCCTAGGAGGTGTGAGGTTAGTCATTTTGCCATCACTTCCGACACTTCGGCATCTCTGGATCGGCAGGAAGTCGAGGAACGAAGCAAAAGGGGGCATCGCTAAAAGGGCCGCCGTTGGGCATTCGGGCGGCGACTTCGTTTTAGTGGCAAACTCAGTTTGTGCAACCCTAAAGTAACCCCAGCAATGGGACCCCATAGGGCCTGCTGGACCTCAAAGGGGCTTCTGGGATCGGAAGGGAGAGGCTTTTGTGAACTCACATAAAAGGGATGAATTTTCCCCCTCTCTAAATGTATATCTCTAGAGATGGAGGATAGCTGCAGATAGCGGTTTGTTGGTCTAAGCCATGGTTTGTCCAACTTGGTCACTTGAAGGGGGATCGACTCCCAGAATTTGCCAGGAAGGAGAGGAAGGAAGGAAGGAAGGAGAAGAGGGAGGGAGGGAGGGAGAGAGAGAGGGAGGGAGGAGAAAAAGGAGGGAGGGAGGAAGGAAGGAGAAAAGGAGGGAGGAAGGAAGGAAAGGAAGGGAGAGAGAGAGAGAAAGAGAAAGAAAGAAAAATAGGTAGATAGAAAGAAAGAAAGAAAGAAAGAAAGAAAGAAAGAAAGAAAGAAAGAAAGAAAGAAAGAGGTGGAGGGAGGGACAGAAGAAGAGAGGGAGGGAGGGAGGGAAAGAAAGATATAGTGAGATCGAAGGAAGGAGGAAAGGAAGGAAGGAAGGAGAAGAGGGAGGGAGAGAGGGAGGGAGGAGAAAAGGAGGGAGGAAGGAAGGAAAGGAAGGAAGGAGGAAAGGAAGGAAGGAAGGAGAAGAGGGAGGGAGAGAGGGAGGGAGGAGAAAAAGGAGGGAGGGAGGAAGGAAGGAAAAAAGGAGGGAGGAAGGAAGGAAAGGAAGGGAGAGAGAGAGAGAAAGAGAAAGAAAGAAAAATAGATAGATAGAAAGAAAGAAAGAAAGAAAGAAAGAAAGAAAGAAAGAAAGAAAGAAAGAAAGAAAGAAAGAGGTGGAGGGAGGGACAGAAGAACAAAGAAAGGAAGGAGGGAGGAAGGAAGGAAGGAAGGAAGGAAGGAAGAAAGAAAGAAAGAAAGAGGTGGAGGGAGGGACAGAAGAAGAGAGGGAGGGAGGGAGGGAAAGAAAGATATAGTGAGATCGAAGGAAGAAGGAAAGGAAGGAAGGAAGGAGAAGAGGGAGGGAGAGAGGGAGGGAGGAGAAAAGGAGGGAGGAAGGAAGGAAAGGAAGGAAGGAAGGAAAGGAAGGAAGGAAGGAAAGGAAGGAAGGAAGGAGAAAGAAAGAAAGAAAGAAAGAAAGAAAGAAAGAAAGAAAGAAAGAAAGAAAGAAAGAAAGAAAGAAAGAAAGAAAGAAAGACCAAGGGAAATGGCTAAAGATGGAGGAGGAATTGAAGAAGGACATGAAAAGTCCTGGACTTTCCCCGAAAGGGCTGGGAAATATATATCTCTAAAATGCCCAGGAACACCAAAAATTGCAATAAAACTTCTGATATATAAAATAAACTGAGTTGACATATTTATTGCATTCTATATTATTTATGCCGTGCTTTGAGAGGCCAGGGGTTTTATTTTTGAGGTGATGCGGATATAAACTCACCCTCCAAAATGAAAGCAGTTTTTCTTTCTATTCTTCAATACTTTCCCCGTCTGAAAGGGCCCTTTTGGAGGCCTGGAGTTGAACACGGCCTTGCCGTTAATTTGCAGGCTCCCTTTTAACTTTTGAACTGGCTTTATCTGTGGGCTCAGAACTCTCTTTTTCTCCCTCTCGGTCGGTCTGCGGAAGGTTTTCTTCCAAGAAGGATCAAAGCCGCCTTTGCTTACTGCGCCTGCATTTGGAAAAGAAAAAAAAGAAAAGAAAGGCAGCAACAACCATTGCAAAATTATGTGGGTTTTTTTTTTTTTTCCCTGGGACTAACCAAGATGGCAACCCTCAAAATCTTGGAAACTTTTGAGTTGCAATTATACTGGACAGGAAAGTGAAGGGAGAGAAACTTTAGGGCAGAGTTTGTCAAATTTGACAACTTTAAGAGTCCTCCCAGAATTCCCCAGCCATCTTCCTTCCTTCCTTCCTTCCTTCCTTCCTTCCTTCCTTCCTTCCTTCCTTCCTTCCTTCCTTCCTTCCTCCCTCCCTCCCTCCCTCCCTCCCTCCCTCCCTCGTGTTGACCTGGCAGTACTTTCAGAGGACTCTCCCACCCATCACCCCCCCCCGGCCCTCCAAGCACCCACCGGATGGTCAGTTTTAGTGGACACAAAGCGCAGAATTAATCCTTGTGACCTGGGAAGACCCCAGCGGGGGCATTAGCTGCATTAAACATATTTAGCATTAATTCAATGTCACCTGCCAGTTAGCGCCAGATGTAGGCAGCTGTGCCCAATAACCATGGCTTGATCGGCAAACCATAGTTTAAATAAACCCTGGTTTAGCCCAGCAAACAGGCTGTTCCAAAGCTTCAGGTGAGTCTGAAATCAACTCCTTCTTTCCTCTGCCCCCTCCTCCCTTGAAATCTCTCCCCCTCCCCCTCCTTCAGGGTATCCCCCAGCATCCTGGTGGTCACCTGGCCACTTGGCCGGGGCAGATGGGATCTGCAGTCCACCTTTTTCAGGGTACCCCCTCCCTCGTGTTCTGGTGGCCACCTGGATGGGTCCTGGAGTCCAGTCTCTTCCGCCAGAGTCCTGCTGGTCACTTGACGTCCCCCCCCCCCGCCCGGTGGGACCGATGGAGTTTGGAGTTTCCACTTTCAACTATTCCCCTAGCATCCTGGCCGCCTGGCTGTGGCAGATGGAGCCTGGAGTCCCCCTTCTTCACAGCTGTCCTGGTCATCCGTTGGCCCCCTTGCTGAGACCGATGGGCCCCGGAGTGCCCCCTTCTTCAGGCTATCCCGCCGGCCCCGCGTCTTCCCTCCGCCCCACGGGCATGGGGGGGGGGAGGAAGATAAGGGGGTTCATGCCCCCCCCAGCTCCTGGGGGTGACGTCAGGCGGGGCTGGGCCACGCGGCGTCGGCAGCGTCGGAGCCAGCCAGAGCCACCGGCGGGGCTGCAGCGGCGCAGCTGCCGAGCCAGCGAGCGAGCGGAGGGAAGCGGCGGCGGGCACCGGGCAGCGGGACCGGGCAGCGGGCGCCGCCTGGATGCTCTGCGGAGGAGGAGGAGGCGGCCCGGCTGACCTCAGGCGTCCCCCGGCCAGGCTGACCCCTCGCCCACCGCCCGCCGCCCCCCTTCCATGACCCTGGGCGGCTGCCGGGGGGCGGCTCGCGCCCCCCACTCGGGCCGGGGCCGGCGCCCCCGCTGACCCCTCCGCCTGCCCGGACAACTTCGCGGCGGCGGCTTTGGGGGGAGGCGGGGGTCGCCCTCTCGCTCTTTCTCCGCCGGCCGGCTGCAGCGGCGACCCCCCCCCAACTCTCCCCGCATGGCTGGGAAGATTTGACCCCCCCTCCCTCCTCCCCATTTCTGCCACCGCAGGCGTGACAATGTGGATGCAGTGGGTTTCGGCGACCAGGTAAGGGGGCTGCTCCGCGCGTGGGGCTGGGGGGGGGGGCGCGCGGGTGGGAGGCTGGCGGAGGGCGGCGACGGGATTAGAGGAGGGGGCGACCTTCTCTTCCAACTTCCCCGGGAGGGGGGCGCGGCGTGGGGGGGGGGCGGCCGTGTTCCTCCCTCCGCGGGTGGCGACTTTCACTGTCACTTTCAGGACCAGGGAAAGCGGCGGCTGTTTGCGGCGGGCGGGGAAGGGGGCTCGCAGCGGGGGGACCCCCCGCCCCACTTGGCCGGCGATGGCGCAGCAGCTGGAACAGCTGGCTCCACGCGGCGAGGGTGGGGGCGCTGGCGCTCGCCCCCGGGGGCTGCCACCCGGGAACCCGGGCGGTTGCGTGGGGCCGGCTGCGAAGCCCCCCTCCCCCCCCGTCCTCCGAGCCGCCGAGCCCCCTCCGGGCAGCGCCCGGGCTGGTGTGCAGCCGAGCGTCACGCGTGTCACCCCAGCCGCTGCCAAGGACTTACCCTCCATTGGCGGCCGCCTCCGACGTGCAGCCAGACGCGTGCAAGGCGAGCCTTAAGTTGCTCGGCTGTTTATGCAACAGCCTGCCATGCACACACAGGCACATGTGCCCAGGGACTGGGGTAGAAACTGGGCACCGCGCCGCCCATTTGCACGACCTCTTTTTTTTGGGGGGGGGGGCGGAGGAGTTGGACCCCGGCCAGACCCGCGAGAAGTTGGCTTGGCGGAAAAAAAAATTCCTTCTTGCCCCGCGGGGCGCGCGAGCCAACCCGGGTACGTGTGAAGGTGAACCTGCCCCCGTGTTCCCGGGGCAGCCGTGTGTAAGGGAGCGTTGCGGGCATTGTTCTCTTCCCCCCCCCGCACTTTCTCTCTCGGGTGGGAATGCAGCAGACTTCGCGGGTGGGCGAGAAGGAGCGTGTCCAGGACCCCTTGGAGATCTCACCAGGAGGAGGGCTCCGTTCAGACGATCCAACGGGGCTCAGTTGAGACCCAGGTCTACTTCCGACGCTGGGGTTGGCGTGGAGCGATGCCGCCCGTCTTTCTTAGACGTGGACATCGGCGTTGCCTCCCAAAAGCTGACTCCGGTGGAGGTTTTCCGGAAGAGACCGGGCAACCGTTTGTCCACCATGGTGTAAAGTCTCCAACTCAGGAAGAGGGGTTGGGCTAGATGACCTCCAAGGTCCCTTCCACCCCTGCCATTCTATGTATATATTTCATCCCTCCATCCTTGGCTCCGAATATGAATTCTATTCCTACCTCCTTTGTGACTCTCCAAATTGGGGTG
Organism: Pantherophis guttatus; assembly: GCF_059756535.1. NCBI lineage: Eukaryota > Metazoa > Chordata > Lepidosauria > Squamata > Colubridae > Pantherophis > Pantherophis guttatus. The sequence goes on from NC_142077.1 coordinate 678,052, forward strand.
TGTGTGTGTGTGGAGCAGCGCGTGGGAGGAAGGTCAAATCGGCACTTATCCTGGCAGCTTCCGAAGAAGATAATCTAATACCGATAGGTAATAGATAATCTAATAATAATAATGATAATAACATAACCTGCATCTTTTCTTCGTGCAAAGAACGAGGTCTTTCTGGCTGGTGGTTGTTTTGTGTGTGTGTGTGTGTGTGGAGCCCCAAATGTGAACAGCCTCTTCTTTTCTTAAAGGGGTGAGTGGGGGGGGGGCATAAATTGAGGTGTTTGTGGGGTTTTGGGATTTGTGTGATTAAGGTCGGTCTTGCTTGCTAGTTTCACCCAGTCTCGTCCATTTAATTCTATTTATGTGAGGCTTGGGTTGAAGAAATGGGTGCCTTCTCCATATTTGCCCCGAACTCGACACAGGGGGAAAAAATACCATATCGCCCTCTTCAGATGCTGTCCTGCCAGCCTCTCTGTGCCTGGTTGTGGGTCCGTTGTGTTGTTCTTTCGGAATGGCAAACACCAGAAAAGCCCTGGCCCCTGCCAGCCCTCATCAAATATCCCCGATTTTTACAAGGCTTGAAAAATCTCCTGCAGGATTCACAAAGCTTGTTTTTGGGGGGATTTTTTTGGGGTGTGTGTGTGAGAATGCTGACTTGTTCCAGTCTGGCTCCAACCTGCTGTTTCCAGGAAGGATAGGCAGGCTCCCCCCCTCCCTTTTCTCCCACCCACCCAGGATTTATTATTTCTAAGAAGAAAATCTTAATCAGGTCTGGCATTTAACCCCCTCCTTGCCAAGGACTGACATTATATATATATATAAAATCAGCTTCTTCCCTCTCCATCTGTGCCCAGTGAGAGAGACTCCTTCCCTGCTCCAAGCTACAATTTTAACCTAATTTTTTAAAAAACGGGGACAGGGACTCAGCCCTTGTATAGTCAAGGAAGCATTTTCGGCGCATGTGATTCCTGCAAAGCGTGAAACCGCCGAGCAATTCTGGTGATGAATAAACAGCTGATCAGCCACGAGGCGGTTGATTGGGATCATATCTGTGGACACGGTGGGTGATTTATTAATCCGTGGCACTGATCTTGAGGAAAATCACTCAAGAAATGAACTGGGAAGTAACCCTTAGCCAACCGGGACAGAGTTTTAAACAGGAAAGGGGAGTTAAGGAAAGGACTGGATGAATATATATATATAAATCACATCTGTCTTATGTTTAATGGGCTTTGGGTTGAATGGATAGAAGCAGAGAAGTCGGTGGCGAGTCCTTGACCTCGGTGGCAAATCTTTGAACTTCTCCAAAAGCCTCCCTTTATCCCAGCAGCGTGTTAAGCAGTGTGTTTTACACTAGCAAAATTGTGCTTGGGAAAAGCTCAGGCCAGCTGGAGGCGATGCCAAGACGCAGGAAAAGGGGTTTGGAAAAATGACTTTTGGCTGCGCTTTGATGGATGCCCAAGTGGGATTTAACACCACATGGGCGATTTAACCCATCCGTGATTCAGAAACAAACTATGGTTTAGTACAACCGAAGAGAAGCCGAACCTCTCTGAATTTTTTTTTTTTTTTGCAAAAAGGCTGAGATTCAAACTGGAAATCTCCTTTGTTGGTTTGTGTCTGTTTGCAACGGGATCGTGGTTTCTAGGGTTTTTGCAAAGCTGGCTTGCAAGTTCCCGCTGGAGTCGCTTTGCAGGCAGGAGGCTAGCGACGGCCTGACCTTGGTTTGATTCAGGCAAGGCGTTTCCAGGTGCCTATGTTGGCTTGTGTTCAGCACCATGACAACTGCCTTCCGCTCCTTCGGTGCAGCGAAAGGACGTTGGGAAAACACAACCAGCCATTATATTCTCGTCAGGCTCACAATACAGATGTGAAGATTGTTCATTTTTTTCGGACGGCCTGGTCCCTCCCTGGTTTGAAAGGAACTGCAGAAATCCAGGCACAGAAAATGAACCTAAGAACTAAACGGGGTTGATTTTCAAAGCCAGGGTCCCGGCATGAACCAAGTTTTAATTTCTGGAATCTGAATTCTGCTTTGAAACCTTTGGATTTTATGAATGATTTTACGAGATTCGGGATTTTTTTCTTCTAATTTTAGTTTCCTTTTTCCACTTTTGTTTTTTAAAAGGACGTTATTATATGTTCTTTTTCTTCTTTTTTGAAACCCCTCTGCAGATGTTCTTCGCGTTGCTATACAGGTTCTCGACTTACGACTTACAACGGAGCCCAAAATTTCTGTTCCTTAAGCGAGACAGTCATTAAGTGAATTTCGGCCCATTTTACGACCTTTCTTGCCACAGTTGTTAAGCGAATCACCGCTGTTGTTAAGTGAATAAAATGGTTGTTAAGTGAATCCGGCCTCCCCATTGACTTTACCGGTCAGGAGGTCGCAAAAGGGGATCACGTGACCCCCCTGGGGACGCTGCAATCGTCATAAATACGAGTCAGTTGCCAATTTTGACACGGGGAGGCTGCAACGGTCGTAAGTGTGAAAAACAATCTGTAACTTTGAATGATCACTAAATGAACTGTTGTAAGTCGAGGACTCGCTGTATAAATATTTTAGGGTCTAGGCAGGCTCTGTTGTAGTTGTCAATTACCTGAAAGGAAGGGTTTTAAAGGAACTTTAAAAGTTTGGCCATCTGATTTCCACCCCCCCCCCCCCGATTTTAGCCTTAGGGAAGAGAAAAGGCTCTTTCTGTGGTGATCTGTCTGTCTCATCTCCGCTCAGAGATGGCTTGACTGCTCCTTGCCCATCTACGGGGGTCCCTCCCTGGGGGACTGTTTGTGTGTGTATTTCTAAGGTATCTCTGTGTGTGTCAGTCAGTCATTGGAACCGAATGAGAAGACAGGACACCCGTTCTGCCTTAGGTGGTAGTTAAACAAACCATGGTTTGTCAGGATGGGTGCATTCAAGCCAAGGTCGATGCTTTTGGTGTGGATGTCTTGCGTTATTACTGGGGAGGGGAGGGGGGGAGGATCAGCCCCCTGAGATGGAATTTATTTATTTATGTATTTTATTCATTCAATTGTGAGATCTGTGCATCTCGGCCTGCGTTTATATTTCACACTTTGGTCCTTAGGAAGGATTGAACTCACGGTCTGGAGGCGCAAAATGGATGGAATGATAAAATGCCTAAAGAGGTGTGTAAGATGCGAAACCTAGGAGGAGAAGGAGGAGGAGGAGGAGAAAAAGAAGGAATGAAAGAAAAAAGGAGAAGAATTAAGGAAGGAATAAAAGGAAGGGAACGAGGGAGGAAAGAAGAAGAAAATGAAGCAGAGGGAGGGAGGGAGGAAGGAAGGAAGAAAGGGAAGGAGGGAGGGAGGGAGGAAAGAAGGGAGGGAGGGAGGGAGGGAGGGAGGGAGGTCGGTCAACTAGTTCAGATTTGGCAACTGGTTCATACTTATGACCGTTGCAGGGGTCACACAATCCCCTTTTACAACCTTCCAACCAGCAAAGTCAACAAGGAAGGCAGATTCACTTAACAACCGTGTGACTAATTTAACAGCTGCAGTGCTTCACTTAACAACAATGGCAAGAAAGGTGGTGAAATGGGGCAAAGCTCACTTCACAACTGTCTCACTTAGCAACGGATATTTTGGGCTCAGTCGCAGTCGTACGTGGAGGACTCCCCCTGTGCCCTGCAAAATTGCACCTCCAATCCCTTTGCCAGCATGCCCCCACCCCAACCCTCGGGGCTTGGAAGGCGAGGATTTCTTTTCGCGCCGGTCTGCAGGCGGCCATAACTCTGGGACTGCAGCCGCAGTTAGCTGCAGTTTTACGGCGTCTCCTTGCCTGGATCGCATCGTCTGGCTTGTGGGGACACAGCGGTGTGTGGCGAAGCGGTGCCAACCGACCAAGGCCTTTGCCAAGCTGTTCAAGGCAGCCCCTGCTTTGCCCTCGGCTGCACCAGCTGGCTTTCAGGTTCCCTGCAAATGCACCCCATCCCAAAGTCTGCATTTCATTTTTGCAAAATCTCGCTTTCAAAAATAGCTTTTCTGCATGAGAATCTCCTTCGCTGTCTTCGGCTGGTTGAGAGCAGACTCTGAGCACGTACAGAGGGCTGCTGGACCTGTTGCTGAGGGCTTCCTTTGCTGCCCCTAAAAGGGAGTTTGGAGATTGAGGGGGGATATGGATACTCTTTGGGGTGCCAGGGATATTTTCTGGGCTTTTGAGAGGGAGGGGCTTCCTTGAGGGAGTCTCATGGGTGGTGGTGGTTGCGAAGGGGGGGGTCTCAAATGGGACCTGGGACGCATCGGAGGGAGGATGTTGAATGAGTCGGAGGAAAGGACCCTGCGACGCACTTAAAAACCCTCAAAGTTATTTCCAAAGGGGAAGATCTGGAGGTAAATCACAGGGTTTGGTCCAAAAAACCTTCTGTTAAATGTTGGCCCCCTTCCCACAACATGCGATCTGGCTCCCTGTCCCCAGTTGCCCCCCTAGTGAGGAGGGTGGGAGGAGGAAGAAGGAAGGAAAAAGAGAGAGAAGGAAGGAAGGAAGGAAGGAAGGAAGGAAGGAAGGAAGGAAGGAAAAGAGAGAGAGAGTGTGGGAGAAGGAAGGGAGGGAGGAGAAAGGAGAAAGAGAGAAGGAAACTGAAGGAAGAAGACAGAAAAAAAGGAAGAGGGAGGGAGGGGGGATGGATGGAAGGAAGGAAAGGCGGGAGGCAGGGTGAGAGAGTGTGGGAGAAGGAAGGAAAGGAGGGAGGGAAGGAGGGAGGGAGGGAGGGAGAGTGGGAGGGAAGGAAAGAAGGAAGGAATTTAATAGATGTCTTGCTTAGTAACAAAATTTTGGGCTCAATTGTCATGAGTCAAGGACTACCCCCCCCCCCCACACACACACACTAAAAGGAAAGCCATTATAGATCTTGGCCCTCACTTGTCTCCAATTGGCTGCTGCTGAGAGCAGCCAAGCACTTCACTTAAAAAGAAATATACAACATTTGGCAAGGGGCTTGAAGAGAACTTGCCTTCAGGTATGACTTTATGGCTCCATAAATTAGGAACTCAAAAGCTTTGCTCGTAAATAACCTGATCTGGTTTGGCCTCAATAACTGGACCAGCCACTAGAGGCAGTCTGGAGCTCAACTTCCTTGCCTGCCTGGTCTTTGACGACATCTAGTGACGAAATCTATATTAGTTAGATTATTTTTTATTTTTTTTTTGCAATCAGGATATGGCAGCTCTCTGTGACTTTGTGTTTGCATTAAAGATTGAAAAAAAATCTTCAATGCTCCAAGACTGGGGAATTCTGGGAATTGAAGTCCATCCATCTTCAAGTTGCCAAGTTTGAGAAACTCTGGGTTAAAGTAACAGCATCGTGCAGTCCTTCCTTCCTTCCTTCCTTCCTTCCTTCCTTCCTTCCTTCCTTCCTTCCTTCCTTCCTTCCTTCCTTCCTTCCGCTGTTGTGTTGTTGTAGTAACAGACTATTGTGGCTTGTCAAGCGTATTGTTTGCAGCTCAAAGGGTTGTGTACACCCAAGCTGTGGGTTTGTTTGGAATCTTTGTGCTTCATTTACACACCGTGTGAGGGCTACACAAAAAGCAGCTACAGTTTGCAAATGCAGCCATAATGCAGCTTGCTCGCTTTTGATATCAAATATGCCCTCCCTTCAGCCAATTGGGATTCGGTCAATAAATCTTAGGTTAAACAAGCCACGATTTTAGCATGTGGCAATATTTGCATGATGTTTTTTTTTTTTTTTCTGTAGACATGATGCTGGCAGGAATTTGGAAAATTAAATTCTGCTTTTCCACAGCCTGTTTGCATTCTTCACTTGGCTCTTTTTGCAATGGGAGAAAAATGCATTTTTTACAGGCAAACCCAGTTTGTTTGTGTGAATGGTCTAGGGGTAAAGATACAGGATTAGGCTCCCTGTGGGACCTTCGCAGGTCTGCAATGTTGTAGTATGATCGCAAGAGCAGTCAGAGTTTCACTTAGCGACCAAATGCACCGTCCCAACTGTAGTTGCTGAACAAGGAGTAATCAGCACATGTTCGGATCTGTCCGTGGTCCTGAAACTGTCTTCCCCACAATTAGGAACCAGAATTTCCAAGTGAGATGGTTGTTAAGTGAGTCACAGCCTCCCTCCCTCCCTCCCTCCTTTCCCCTCTTTTCCCTTTATCTTCCTCCCTCCCTTCATTTCCTTCCTTCCTTCTCTCTCTCTCTCTCTCTCTCTCTCTTCCTTCCTTTCCCTTTTTTCCTTTATCTCTCCCTTCCTTCCTTCCTTCCTCCCTCACTTCACTTCCTTCCTTGTCTCTCTCTCCCTCCCTCCTTTCTTTCCTTCTTTTCCCTTTATCTCCTTCCTTCCTTTCCCTCTGTTCCTTTATCTCCCTCCTCCCCCTTCATTGCCTTCCTTCCTTCTTTCTCTCTCTCTTCCTTCCTTGCTTTCCATCTGTTCCTTTATCTCTCTCCCTCCCTCCCTTCATTTCCTTCCTTCTCTCTCTCCCTCCCTCCCTTCTTTCCTTCTTTTCCCTTTATCTCCCTTCTCCCTCCCTCCCTTCATTACCTTCCTTTCTCTTTCTCTCTCTCTTCCTTCCTTCCTTTCTCTCTGTTCCTTTCTCTCTCTCTCTCCCTTCCTCCCTTCATTTCCTCCCTCCCTTCCTTCCTTTTCCTCTGTTCCTTTATATATCTCTCTCCCTTCCTTCTCTCCCTCCCTCCCTCCTTCCCTTTCCCTAACCTCCCCTGTACTTCTAGGACGAATGCTCTGTTCCAGGGTCCCTGTAAGGCTCCCACTTGCTGTATTTTCTTGATTGCAGAGGTCGTAAAAATAAAAAAAATAAAAAAAATAAAAAATAAAAAACAGAGCCGCTTCAGTTTCATCTCCCGTGGTTTAAAAGTGGCATCCTAGTGGCAGAGCGGGGGGGGGGTGGCAGCAGTGGGCGAGCGGCTCTTCTCGTCCTCTGTGGAAATCAGGAATTTGTCTGAGTTTTCTCGGCAACCAGTTCCCTCTGGAGCACCCACACAAGGCTGTGGCTTTTCTGGCAACCCCAACCCACTCCCCACCGCAACATTCCCCGTGACAAAAACACAATCTGCAAAATACAGGAAGTCCTCGACTTACGACCCCAAGGGAGCCCCAAAATGTCCCCTTGCTAAGCGAGACACGTGTAATGTGAGTTTTGCCCCATTTTACGACCTTTCCTGCCACCGTTGTTCAGTGAATCCCAGCAGTTGTTCAGTTAGCAACACCATTGTTAAGTGAATCCGGCTTCCCCTTTGACATTGCTCGTTGGAAGGTCACAAAAGGAGGTCACATGACCCCGGGACAGTACGACCGTCATAAATGTGAGTCAGTGGCCAAGCATCTGAATTTGGATCATGTGACCACGGGGATGGCTGCGATGGTCGTAAGTCTGAGAAACGATCCTGAGTCTCTTTTTTTCAGGGGCGTTGTAACTCCAGTCAGTAAATGAACTGTTGTAAGTCGAGGACTACCTCTAGTGGCAAATGTCTCGCTTAGTAACGGAATTTCAGGCTCCATCAAGGCAACCTGTATAGAGTTGCTGTATCATGTAATAGTGATCCCTTGAGGTTCAAATTCTCCCAAATTTCCAGCATATTTGGAAAATGTCAGGATGAAAGCATTATTTAGAGCTCCATTCACTGGGAATATATATATATATTCTGGAATAATCTCATTGTGAAAAATGCAAGTAATTGTATTTTTTTTTTTCCTTTTTATTGGAATTTGCGGGTTAAAAGAAGGGCGAAGCCTGGAGAAGATCAGCTTATTGCTAATTAAGTTTTTCAATCTTCTGCTTATTGCCAGAGATCCTCCGTTTGTCTAAATGGCAGGATATTCAATTAAAACAGCTCGGATTCCCACAGTTCGGTCCAGACGGGTTAGCAGCCTCTAAAAACCGAATTACGGACAGCATCGAAATGTGTTTTAGACCATTGCAAATGTACGTTTTAAAAAAGACAATTAAAGAGGGTTAAAAAAAAAAAAAGCAGATAATAAGGATGGGCAATTGAATTAAAGAGTTGGCTAACTTCGTACTGATTAATCAGTGGCTCTGGGCCTTAATGGATATTGAAGATGCTTCTTGGGATAAGAGGAAGCGAATGCCGTAAAAAGATTTTTTTTTTAATTGGACGCTTTCTTGAACTTTATGCTGGAAGCGTCATAGGAGGAGAAGTTCAATTTCCTTCAGTTTTGTTTAATATTCATAAGTCTGTGGGCTGCTCGGGGGTCTCCGAATGTGGCTGTTTTCTTGAAGACGTTTTATGACCCAACTAGGTGACATCATCAGTGCTAGAAGAGAGTGGGATTTGCAGAGAGGAGGAGGAGGAGGAGGAGGAGGAGGAGGAGGGCTATGGAGTCCTTGATGGCTGTTTTCTTGCAGATGTTGCATTACCAAACTAGGTTACATCATCAGAAGGCAAGGAGGTTTGCAGAGAGGAGGAGGAGGAGGAGAAAAAGGGGAAGGAGAAGGATTATGGGTTCTCTGAGCTTGCAGAGAGGTCATCACCCCACTGCAGAGCTGGGGAATTCTGGGAGTTGAAGTCCACCCCTCCGAAAGCGACTAAGGTCAGGAAATACTGCCTGAAAGTTTCAAACGACAGTTTTATTCCAAACTGACCATCTGTTTCCGATGCCTACAAGCCATCTCCGGCCTCCCTTGGCACAAAGACCCACAAACCACACCGCGACCTCCATTTTTAAGCCCAGAGGGCCTGAGAGGCACATTCCTGCTCATCCTCCTCTCCCTAGAGCCACGATAGTGTGTGTGTGTCTGTACTGCCGCACCCCTGCTTGGAACGGGGCCCTTCCTCTTGAAGGATCTCCCCCAAACACTGGCCGCCTTGTCCCAGGGCGGACAGACAGTCCGCGTTTTCATCGGATCGAAGGCCGGCCTCCCCCCCTCCCCTCCCTCTGCCTCTCCGACGCTCAAACCGCGTCTGGTGGAAACAAGGCCTCCTTGTGCTCCCTGAAATGTGCACCTGCTTCACACATTCAGTCCCTCGGGACCCCCAGGACCCCTCGCAGATGATTGCCAGAGAGCAGAAGATTTTCATCCTCGGAAACCATTGAGAGAATTCTGCAGTTGGAAGGGACCTCAGAGATCTTCTAGCCCAACCTCCCTTTGCCAGGGATGGCTAACCTTTTTGCCATTGCGTGCCAGAAGGGGCGGTAGGGGGGGTCACACGCATGCGTGTCCACACCCATAATTCTACGCGCCCCACACATATGTGCATGACCCCCCTCTCCCCTGCTCCTGGCACGCAATGGCCCGTTAGGCCCGTTTTTCTTTCTCACCTGGCTCCAGGGCCTCTCTAGGAGTCTGGGGAGGGCGAAAACAGTCTTCCCCACCCCACCGGAGCTCCTCCGGCGGCTGAAAACAGCCCATTTGACAACATCCAAAAGGCCATTTTCACCCTCCAGACTCCTAGAGAGGCCCTGGAGCCAGGTGAGAGAGAAAAATGGGCCTTCCCCACCCACCCACCCCAGGCCCTCCGGAGGCAGGAAACAGCCTGTTTCCCTACTTCTGGTGGGCCCAGAAGACCCAAAAATCAGCTGAGCTCGCGTGCCCACTGATATGGCTACGGGTGCCACCTGTGCCATAGGTTCACCATCGCTGCCCTATGCTGTTCTGGACAAATGGCTGTCCAGTTTCTTCTTGAAGACCTCCAGTGATGGAGCTCCCACAGCTTCTGGAGGGAAGCCGTTTCTCTGATTGATTGATCTGAGATTATAGAGAGATGGACCTTGGAAGTCTTCTAGTAGCCCAACCTTCCGGTCAAGCAGGAAACCTTATACCATCCTGTCTTGTTTCTTGAGGATGGGCATGATAACTGTCTTCCAGTACTTGAGGGGCTGCCACAGAGAAGAGGGGAGGTGGGGGGATCAACCTGTTCTCCAAAGCACCCGAAGGCAGGACAAGAAGCAACCAACCTAGGACTTAAGGAGAAATTTGGGGATCTGAGAACAATTAACCAGTGGGATGATTTGCCTGCAGAACCTGTGAGTGGTCCATCACTGGAGGTCTTCAAGATGAGACGGGACATCATTTGTGCAGGATGGTCTAGGGCCTCCTGCTTGAGCAAGGGGTTGGACTAGAAGACCTCCAAGGTCCCTTCCAATTCTGTTATTGCATTATTGCAGATCAGTTAATTAGTGGAAGGGTTTTCCTTCAGAAGTTGTGGGCGCTCCATCGCTGAAGGTCTTCAAGAAGAGATTGGACAGCCATTTGTCTGGGATGGTAGAAGGTCTCCTGCTTGAGCAGGGGGCTGGACTAGATGACCTCCAGGCTCCCTTCCAATCCTAGGATCCTGCTATTCTGTAGGTCGATTTGGAAGTCTAAAGAAACACCCTGGAGAAAAGTAATAGCAAAGGGCTTCCTTATTAGTCTATCGAGAAAAAATACATTCATACATCCTTGATATCACCAGAAATTGACCTTGATCTGAATTTTTATTATTATTATCATTCCACCTTTACTTTAAATCAAGATCTGCTCAACCCATTTTGGAATCGGAGAAGATAATTTTATGTAAAACTCCTCCAGCGGTTTCCAAGCGAGAAATACAGGATGGAAAAGTCCTTTTATGTCTCCGAGAACTGAACAAAAACCCAAATAAAAAGGAAATAGACACCCACGTCGGAGGTCCACAAAGTCTTCTTAAAGTAGACAGTGGAATAAAAGTCCATTATGTGCCACCACATTGAAAAAAATACACCACTGTGGGATTCAGCTAGTCCTCAACTTATAACAGTTCATTTAGTGACTTGGGCTGGGGGTTGGACTAGATGACCTACAGGGTCCCTTCCAACTCTGTTAATCTAATCTGTGACTGTTCGAAGTTACAACAGCACTGAAAAAAAGGACCATTTTTCACACTTACGACCGTCGTAGTGTCCCCATGGACTTGTGGTTTATATTTGAATTCTTGACAACTGACTCACATTTATGATGGTCACAGTGTCGTGGGAGGGTCACGTGACCCCTTCTGATAAGCAGAGTCAACGGGGGAGTCAGATTCACTTAACAACCGGGTGACTAAGAAAAGTCGTAAAACGGGGCAAAACTCACTTAACAAATTTCTCATTTAACAAAGTAAATTTTGGGCTCCATGGTGGTGGTAAGTCGAGGACTACTTTAAAAAAAATAAATCTGATGAAACAGCCTTTGTATATAAAACACAATTATTTAATTCGTGGATGTCGAATTTTTACAGCTTCCGTGAAAGCTTGTGACTGCGCCACGCGACTGACGCAGCCTTGCCTTCTCCCTGGAGATCTCTCGCCATCCCAGTTGTGACTTGTCAAATCACACGTTCTTTTGAAATCTCGCACAATGTCAACCTCCTGCTACGCAATCCCAGGAGACCTCATGTGAAAATTGGATCGTGACTTCCGACAAGATGGGTCAGGACGATGCTGGTTGATGCTAAATTCCTTCTTCCTTTAATTTTCATTTGGGTGATGGATATCTCTGCAGGCTTTTTGAGATGCCTCCTCAAAGCCATCTTATCATCTTCTAGATGTGGCCTACTGAATTCTGGCAATGAAACGTGAGGAGTTATGGGCTTAGTCTGGTCAACAGACCTAGATTCAACCTTAATCCTGGTTTGTAAGGCGTGTCAACTTTGTCTAACTTGCTCCAATCTAATATCTGCAAGCGCATCCCCACTGCTGCTAAGATATTAGTCAAATGAAAGCACAAAATTAATCCCATCCTCCTTTAATTTTCATTTGGATATCTCTGAAGGCTTTTTGAGATGCCTCCTCAAGGCCATCTTATCATCTTTTGGATGTGGACTACTGAATGTCACGTCGTTCTGGCATGAAACGCGAGGAGTTATGGGCTCAGCCTAATCAACAGACTTAGATTCAGCTTGAATCCTGGTTTCTAAGGCATCGAGTTTGTCTAATTTGCTCCAATCTAATTCCTGCGTTGGTGTCTCCGCTGGTACTCAGATGTTTGCCAGATGGAGACGGGTCTCCTGTGGCTTTGATTTCCATCCTGCAGCTTGCTTAATGGATGATCTCTTCTCCATTAGATATCGCTTCTGCCTGACCCAGCTAAATCCAAATTCCTGGCCCCCTCCTCATGCATCCCTTCAGCCTACGAAGCAAGCGTGCTTGGTGTGCCAGCCAGCCACAATGTCCCAAAAAACCCAGATTGAATTCTCAAGAAATAGATAGAGAGATGGTGTCTCTCTGTTTGGTCTGCAGGGGTAGGTGGACTTAAACAAAAGGGCAGTTTTTAATATAGGATTGTTGAAAAAGAGAACAGGAGGCTATCGGTGGCTTTCTCGTAGACGTTTCATGACCCAATTAAGTTATCTTGATCAGTGCTAAGAGGGAGTGGAGCTTGTGGAGAGGAGGAGGAGGAGGAGGACAATGACGGCAACTGTGAGCTCCTTGGTGGTCTCTGAGCTTGGCTGTTTTCTTGCAGACATTTCATGACCCAACTAAGTAATGTCATCAGTGCAAGATGTTCTATAGCCCTCTGTATTTCTCTCTCTGTCTCTCTCTCTCTCTGTCTCTCTCTCTTTCTCTCTCAGACTCTCTCTGTCTCTCTGTCTCTCTGTCTCTCTCTCTTTCTCTCTCTGTGTCTCTTTCTTTCTCTCTCTTTTTCTCTCTGTCTCTCTCTGTTTCTCTCTCTGTCTCTCTGTCTCTCTCTATCTCTCTCTTTCTCTGTGTGTGTCTCTCTCTTTCTCTCTGTCTCTCTCTGTCTCTCTGTCTCTCTTTCTCTCTCTGTCTCTCTCTCTGTCTCTCTTTCTTTCTCTCTCTTTTTCTCTCTGTCTGCCTCTCTGCCTCTCTGCCTCTCTGCCTCTCTTTCTTTCTCTGTCTCTGTCTCTCTCTCTCTCTGTGTCTCTCTCTCTGTGTCTCTCTCTCTTTCTCTTTCTCTTTCTCTGTCTGTCTCTCTCTGTTTCTCTCTCTCTTTCTCTCTCTGTCTCTCTTTGTGTCTCTGCGTCTCTGTGTCTCTTTCTCTCTCTCTCTCTGTCTTTATCTCTCTCTCTCTCTCTCTCTCTCTCTCTCTGCGTGTGTGTGTGTGTGTGTGTCTCTGTCTCTGTCTCTGTCTCTCTCTCTGTCTCTCTCTTATTTGCTGCCCATCTCACCATGGGGCTACTGCAGGTGTCTTACAGTCAAGCTGGGTCTGTAAATGCCACCCTCCCCCGCCATCGTCCCCGTTCCAATTGTTGTGTGACTTCGATGCTGCCTCCTTCAAAATGCTTCTGTTGCAAATCTCCACTAACATCTCTTTGCTTGCTTGGATGTCACCCCTTGAACCTCTGAGCCCATCGTCCCCCGTTCTCTTTGCTTCCAGCCCCTGCCAAAAACCCTGTTGCCCTTGCTCAATGCAAACACGCCATGCGACTTCGGCACAAAGGGTTGTTGTGAATTTCCAGCTCCCTGGATCTAAAAGCCTCTCCATGGGTTTGGCCCAGTCTGAATAGCATATTAATTGTAGGGTTTGGAAGGAGACAAGATGGTGATCATTGGAGACCCGTTGCCAAGGTGACGGGGGATAAAACACAATTTAAGCCCATCACCCTGAGAATATTTGGAAGGGGTTCGGACAGACGAGGACCAAGATAATCAGCCTTGGAAGGCTCTTCAATTGGACTCGGGCTCTGTCCAAGGGCTTCAGCTTTCCAAGGAGAGGCCGGGTCTTGGTTGGGTCTACTCAGTGGGGCGGATATTAATGGGTGATGATGATGACGATGACGATGGCTCTTGGCTCTTCAGTCTGCTTTTCCACCAGGTCTGTCACTTCTGGGAAGCTTTTTTTAAAAAATAATCCTGGCTGTTTTTCTCATCTGAGTAAATGATGAAGGCTACAGCATCAACAGCTGTCTGTTGATGACACACATTTGAGAGAAAGAGAGGATGGATGGATGGATAAGTGGATAAGTAGGTAGATAAATGATAGCTAGCTAGCTAGCTACAGATGATAGATAGATAGATAGATAGATAGATAGATAGATAGATAGATAGATAGATAGATAGATAATAGATAGATAGATAGATAGATAGATAGATAGATAGATAGAAAGATAGAAAGATAGAAAGATAGAAAGAAAGAAAGAAAGATAGAAGAATAGAATAGAATAATAGAATAGAATAGAATAGAATAGAATAGAATAGAATAGAATAGAATAGAATAGAATAGAATAGAATAATAGAATAGAATAGAATAGAATAGAATTTTTATTGGCCAAATGTGATTGGATACACAAGGAATTTGTCTTGGTGCATATGCTCTCAGTGTACATAAAATAGATAGATAGATGAGAGAGGGGGAATAGATGTGATGGAGAGAGGGAGGGATGATAGATAGACAGACAGATAGAGAGCTTGAAAGATAGAGAGCTAGAGCTAGATGATAAGATGACAGATGACAGATGATGAGTAGATGGGTAGATTGATGGTTGGTTGATAGATAGATAGATGATAGATAGATAGATAGATAGATAGATAGATAGATAGATAGATAGATAGATAGACTATCTATCCATCCATCCTTACTTGCCTTATCTAACCCAACCCTTTATCTATCACTATATCTGCCTGCCTGCCTGCCCGAGCTATCCTCTCTCTCTCTCTCTCTCTCTCTCTCTCTCCCACTTTCCTCCTGTTTTTTTCTTCTATGCCTACTGATGTTTAATAAACCAACATCCAGCGATATTTTTGTTAGCTGAACTGAGTAGCATCTGCATGTGGATCTGGGGATTGATGGACGGGGAATGTGATCTGCCTGCCAACAAACCTGGAAAGCACCCACTGGAGTTTTTTTCCAACGTGGAGAATCCATATGGATGGAAGAGTGAACATGGGAGTGCGAGTGAGGGAAAGGCAGCCGAAGCTCTCTGTGCAAATACCGTTCCAGGCTGATGGACAAATATCTTGGCTGGGGGTTGAACAGTTGGTCAAGAGTCCCTCAGTTGTCCCACCTTGGGAGCTGCGGAGTTTTTCGCCACCGTTATTTAAGGAGGTTGGGCATTGTCTTCCTTGGGCATCTGGGCGTTAACACATGAATGAGACAATGACAGTTTCGTAGGTCTAGCGAGAAATTGTAGTGCCATCACGATGACATTGGAGGTGCCATCACACCTCGGGATCATCTTGCTGAGGACGCAAAATAAGCTTGCAATTTGTGCCCGTTGCAGCGATGACTCTGCAGTCCTTGGCAATGTCCCTTGTCCAAGTAGACTCTTCTTCAAAACTTCTTCCAGATCAAGAGAGGTCAGGAGGAAGACTACGGAAGAAGAACGAGAGTTGGAAGGGACCTTGGAGGTCTTCTAGTCCTACTCCGTGGTCAAGGCAAAAGATTCTATACCCTTCTGGACAAACAGTTGTCCATCCGGCAACAGATGGAAACTAATCAAGGAGAGAAGCAACCTAGAACCAAGGAGAAGTTTCCTGATGGTGAGAACAATTAATGAGTGGAACGGCAGAAGTCGTGGATGCTCCACCACTGGAGGATTTAAGAAGAAATTGGACAACCCTCTGTCTGAAATGCTATAAGATCTCTGGCTTGAGCAGAGGGTTGGACTAGAAGACCTCCAAGGTCTCTTTAAATTCTGTTATTCTGTTATTCAATCTCTTCTTGAAAACCTTCAGCGATCTTCAGTTGAGCAAAGTCAACGGAGAGGCCTGATTAACACAACCGTGTGACTAATTTAACAACCACGGCAAGAAAGGTTGTAAAACGTGACAAAAACTCACTTAACAACTCTCTCCCTTGGCAACGGAAATTTTGGGCTCGATTGCGGTCGTAAGTTGAGGAGTTCCTGCACTGGAAGAGATGCAAATATCCATTTTTCTGCTGAAATAATCTTGGCCGAATCATTAAGGCAGCCTCAACCGCCTTATCCTGGCGAACTCACCTTGAAAATCTACGGTTAATTTATCTACCGAGGTTCTCTTGGCCTTTGCAGAGAGGGAAAAATTAACAATAACGCACAAACGTAGATAGTTGAGAATTGCGGCGTTCCCAATTGCTCTTCCCCGTCCTTCTTCCCAAGTTCTTCAGATTTCCCCTATCCAACCACGGTGACGGACGGATCATCAGAGTCCCCTCCAGGGTCTGCTTGCATTGTCTTCCATACGACAATCGCCTTCAGCACACACTTCCCTCGATACAGGCGGTCCTCGATTTAGAACGGTTAGGGTTCAGGGGGGGCCTCGATGTGTTTTGGGAAGCTAGTTTGGTCTGCAGAGCCGCCGCCTTGGTTAGTTTGAAGGCCCGGGGCTGGTGAAACCGAGAAAATAGGTTGCCTCCATCCGGGAAGCAGGTCAAGTGCCCTCCAGGGCTCAATTGACCTAGCAGGGAAGCATGTTGGCACCAGTTGTGTGTTCCTCCCGTTGCTGACCTCTCCCCTCCCTCACGGAAGGAGCCAAAGCTCCCCCAGCAACAACAGCCTCATGTGGCCCTTCAAAGCTGGCTAGATCCTGGTTTCTAGCCTTTTCATTGCTGGCATCCTGGATGCAGAAATTGTATGGGAACAAGAGGGAAAACACTTCGCCTCGTCCCTCTCTCCCTCCATCTGTTCCTTCCTTCCTTCCTTCTTTCCTTCCTTCTTTCCTTCCATATTCAATCCACACCCTCCTTTCTTCCTCTCTGTTCTTTCTTTCCTTCCTTCTCTCTCTCCCTCCCTCTCCTTCTCCCCTTCTCTCTGTTTTCCTCCTTCCTTCCTTCATTTAGAGAGAGAGAGAGGAAGAGGAAGACTCCCTCTTCATTCTCTCTCTTTGTTCATTTCTTCCTTCTTCCCTCCCTCCCTCCTTTCTCTCTCTTTTCTTTCTTTTCTTTTCTTTCCTTCCTTCCTTTCCTCCCTCCCTCCTTTCCTTCTTCTCTCTTTCTCTCTCTCTGTTTGTCCTTCCTTCCTCCCCTCCCTCCCTTATGTTTTCTTTTTTCCTTTCCTTTCCTTTCCTTTCCTTTCCTTTCCTTTCCTTTCCTTTCCTTTCCTTTCCTTTCCTTTCCTTTCCTTTCCTTTCCTTCTTTCCTTTCCTTTCCTTTCCTCGCCTCGCCTCGCCTCGCCTCGCCTTGCCTTGCCTTCCTTTTCCCTTCCTTTCATCCCTCTCCTTCTTTCCTCTCTTTCTTCCCTTCCCTTCCCTTCCCTTGGTGACTTGGCCAAGTTTAGGGACCCATGAGGCTGAGCCTCATGCGGAAGCCGATCCCGTTAGAGAGCCACCCGAAGGCTGACAGATCCCCCCTCCTCTGCCTCTCTTTTGATCTCCCAAAAAGCCCCCCTTGTGCTGTGAAGGGGTAGAAAAATCACCGCAGTAGCTGGTTGTGTTCCTGGAGGACACAAGAAGGTAAGAACATGATGCTCTCCAAGCCAGAGCAATTTACAACAGAAAATTGTCTTCCGCGCGACAAATCTTCATTTGTCTCTCCTCCTCTCGTTGTCGCTCTCGTTGCTCCCTGATTCCTCCGGATTTTGGCAGCCCTGCCTGGGAAAAAACAGAGGTTAACAATTCTACAGGTAGTCCTTGACTTACAAACAGCTCATTTAGTGACCGAAGGGCACTGGGGGAAAAAAAGTGACTTAGGACCAATTTTCCCACTTACGACCGTTTCAGCCTCCCCGTGGTCACGGGATCAAAATCCAGGCGCTTGGAAACTGACTCGTATTTATGACGGTTGCAGTGTCCCTGGGGTCGCCTGATCCCTTTTGGAGACCTCCTGACCAGCAAACTCAATGGGGGAAGCCGGATTCACTTAACAACGTTATTCCTCACTTAGCCACTGTTGGTGATTCACTTAACAACTGTGGCTTGAAAGGTCATAAAATGGGGCAGGACTCCGAGAGAGAGAGAGAGAGAGATGACTCTTGAGGTCTCCACTCAAAAAGTATCTCTGCTTTGCCAGCCAGTGCATCCAAAGAATTTCAATATTAAAATTAAATTAAAAATAGAATTTCAAGTTTGATTTTCAAGCAGATTTGTCTTTTAAAGCCGAACGTTTGGCAGGTGCCGGCAGAGAGGAGGGACTTTTGCAAACGAAGGTGCTTCATTTCTCCTTCCGAGCTCTTGGAGGTGCCCGTCTCAGTCACCCCCAAAGAGTCTTTTGTGTGGTTGTGCGCTAGGATCAGCTCTGGGAACACACAATTGCCTTGTGTGTCTTGCAAAACGAGGAGTGCTGTGTTGCCTAGACAACGCCAACTCCCACACACGCCTGTTGTATGCCGAAACGCATCTTGTCACCATTCACACGTCCCTGCACACCCTCGGACACCAACGCCAACTCTCCGGCTCACAAAAGGTTGTGGTGTCTCCTCAATGTGACCGTCTCCATCGGACGGGGCAGTCTGAGTGGGGGGGGGGGAGAGTGGTCATCTCCAATTGCCTGACCCAGATGTTGGGGGTCATCTTTTGCCAGATGAACACAGGGCTGGCCAGCCCCGATTTTGCAAAATGGTGGACAGAGGGTGACCTCAGGAGGGGCCAGAAACTTTCAAAACTGGTCAGCAGATAAAATTCTCCAGGTTTCAGATCAGAGGCTCAAATTGGAGACGATCCAGACAATTTGATTTTAATTGATGGGACAGTTGGCCTCCTACCTCTGTCATATATGTATCATCTATCTAGTGATAGATAAAGGGATATAGATAAATGATAGATAGAGAAGTAGAGAGATAGGTAGATAAATGAGACAGCAGATAGACAAAGATAGATACAGAGTGAGAGACGAGAGAGAGAGAGAGAGAGAGAGAGAGAGAGAGAGAGAGAGAGAGAGAGAGAAAGAAAAACAGGTAGATAAATAGGTAGGCAGACAGAGAAATAATAGAAAGTTAGCTAGATGACAGATTATCTGTCTGCCTATCTATCTATCTATCTATCTATCTATCTATCTATCTATCTATCTATCTACCTATCATCTATCTCTTTCTTTTTTAACTATCTTTCTCTTTCCTCTATCTAACTGTCTATCTAATCTATCTATATCTACCCTCTCTCATCTCTCCCTCCCTCTCTCTCTCTCTCTCTCTCGTCTATCTATCTATCTATCTATCCTAGCCAGGCTCTGCTGTTGAGGTCATCAAAGGACTTGCAAAACGGTGGGGGGAACTGAGGCACATCCGCAGGGAACTTGAGGGCCCCGCCAGGTGAAAGTCAGCACTTCAGGCTTCTGCAGAGCAGCTAAAACTGAGTCATGTTCTTAAAACTGGCTTGTCATTCATCACGGCTTGTCAAACTCTGATCCAAACCACATCTAACTTGCTTAATGCAGTTTGAAGATTTCTCTCCTGGGGGTGTGAGGCGAAAGGGGGGGGGGGCGGGAAAGCCACGCACCCACTCTAGCGCAGTTGTGAGATGCACACAATCACAACCCCAGCATCCTGCTTCTCTTGCAGCCATGGGGCAGCTTTCCCAGGAAGTCCTCGACTTACGACCCCAGGAGGAGGAGGAAAGGAAGGAAGGAAGGAAGGAAGGAGAGAGAAGGATACAAGAAGGGAGGGAGGAAAGGAAGGAAAGGGAAAGGGAAAGGGAAAGAGAAAGAAAGAAAGAAAGAAAGAAAGAAAGAAAGAAAGAAAGAAAGAGAAAGAAAGAAAGAAAAAGAGGACGAGGCAGTAAGGAGATGAAGGGGAAGGAGAAAGAGGAGGAGGAGGAGATGAAAGAGGAGGCAAAGGAGGAACAGTAGGAGAAAGAAAAGGACAAGGAAGAGGAGAAGGAGAAAGAGGAGGGGAAGGAGAAGGAGAAGAGGGGAAAGGGGGAGGAGGGTGAGATGAAGGAGGAAGAAGAAGAAAGAAGGAGATGGAGGAGGAGGTAGAGGAGGAAGAGGAGAAGGAGAAAGAAGGAGGAGGAGGAGAGTGAAAGAAGGAGGAGGAAGAGGAGGAGGAAGATGGTGTCACACAAACACCTACAACAAGAACAAAGCTCAGGGACCAGCAGTTTCTCCTCTGAAGAGTAACTCCCTCCTTCCTCCTCCCCTCTCCCTGCACCCCTTCAGGGGACGGTCAAAGCAAAGGGTCCTCATTTGCCATTCAGTGCAAACCCGGAGTTTGCGTTTACAGAGTCCTCCTCTTACAATTGCAACTGGAACCACAATTTCCCTGGCTAAGCGATGCCGGTTGTTAGGTGAGACCTGCCCGTTTTTCCCACCAACATCCAGAAAGACAGAAAAACTCCCGGGCTCTCGGTTCAACTCCTAATTGCATGCATGTTTATAACGATTTGTGAAGACCCTCCCAAGATGTTCTTCCCATTTAACAAAGGTTTGTCTCTCTCCTCTGTTCCCCACCTACGTCAACAGGCCTGGTCCTCAGGTTCTAGAGCAAAAGCCCCGTTCAGAAGGAGCTGAACCTGTGGAGGAGTTGATTCTATCTCAGTCCATCTGTCTAGAACAGGTTCTCCTCCTTTCAATGAATGGTTTTATTTTAATGGAGTTTATTTTACTCCGTCAAACGAAACACGAACTGGAGGATGTGCAAGGGGCGAGAAACACCGCTTGTTTCCAAAGGAACGTTGCTTGGTGCCCTTGGTGGAGCGTAAAGACGGAGAAGTGTAGGAGGAGGTCAGGAGACCTCATCACAGAGCCTTCTGTGGTGAGGATTCTCAGCTGTGCAATTTGTCGGAGTCGATCAAGAGTCAGTCATTAGACAGAAAAAAGGAGTTGAAAGCCCACCCGAGGGTGACTCGGAGACAGTTCTGCTGAAACGATGAAGTTCTGGAGAAGGTGGAGGAGGTGGAACTTGACAGAAGGCGAGGTTAGATGAAGGCTGGTCTGCAGGCATGAGGGTTGTGTGTTATAGCAACTAGTTCTAGCAGCTATGATTGTAGTAGGGGTTGTCAAAGGAACAGTAGATTGTAATTTAGAATATTCATATTCTACAATATGAAATAAGGATGTTCAAAGAGAAGAAAGATAGGGACACCAAGGGACCTACAGCAGGGTTAGAATCAAGTTGTGGTTGAGGAACATGCTTAATTTGGACCTTGGGTGAGAAGGTCAGCTGGCCAAGGGTTGGAAACCTGGTTGACCTTGATGCTGAGGGAAACATCGTCTGAGGTTCCTCCCCTGTCCTACAGCCATCTTGAGATGTTTGGATTCATGGACACCCATATCTAACCCACTTCTCTCTCTGTCCTCAGGTCAGCTTCTCCTGCGCGAAGCCATGCTTGGATTTTAATAGCCATGTTTCGACTTGCCATGGAAGTCTCTTCTTGTGCATCGTTGGGCCGAGACCACCGGCACCAGTTTTTACAGAGACCCGCCCGTTGGTATGGATTCCCTCACCATCTTTTGTGGAGCTTTAGATACGGGCCACAAGCCAGGAGACTTGGACTTCCAACCAGCCTTGACTACTTGGAACTCTCCAACGGGCAACGGCCCAGCTTGTCCCATCTCAAAAGGTTGCACAATGTGGCGGACCTCTGGTGGGAAAACCGGCGGACGCCGTCGCTCGCCCACGTCAAAGCCAACCCTACGTTGACGGACAGGAGAAGCGTGTCCCAGGCTTACTTGAAACGGAGGAAAAGGTACCTCCGAGCCAATAGCAAGCCGACGATGGAGACGGAGGTCATCGTATGGGGATCCACCAGCCCCTTGGAAGCTCTGGAGACCAGCACCATTCCTGGGATTTACAATGGTCCTGCCACCTTGGTTTTCGAACGGGTGACCAGCATTATGACTACGACGACCACCGTCTCCACCACGACTACGGCTTCTACGACCGTACAGTTCAAAGGACTCGGCCCAGGGTTTGGGGCACCTAAGAACCACCCCATCAGCACACTGCTGCCCCCTTCGACATCCGGGGGTAGCAGGAAAAAAACAGAAGGTCCACCACCACCACCACCTAAAATACCAGGAGATACTTCAGGTAGGTGTCCTTCTTTTCTTGGTGCCTTCATGGATGTTCTTGGTGTCTTCTCCTTGGATGTTCTGTTTTCTATGGAGGAGCTAGGGGGACACTTGATAGGCAGGGATGACATGGATGGGTGTCTCCATCTCACCTCTGATGTGACCCATGGTGCCTCAGCAGGCTGAGATCGCACCATCTTTGAGGTTTGAAGAGGTCAAATGGGGCTCCAGAACTTCTAAGAGGCCTTCTGCTCCCACCTCTACCCTTAATGTTCACTTCAAGAGGTTTGGGCCACACCTCTTCTGGTGATATCCCTTGGATCATCTCCCCTGGACCTCCAGAAAATTGGTAGGCAAAGTCCCTGATCTTCTCAGACGTTGGCCATCCCCTCTGGAACCCGGTTCTTTGCAGCCACTGATTTGATGTGACTTTTCTGAAGTGATGCTTTTGTGAGTCCATCCGTAGCATGTTCTCCAAGCAGGGACATTTGTCCAGGGATGGCAACTCTGTCGGTTTTGGGTTTTCAATGTCGTTGGTGTGTCAATTTTGCTTTCTTTCTCTGGCTTGTTTCTGGGTGTTTTTTGGGTGAATTTGTCCATTTCAGTATTTTCTCTTTTTGATAAATCTGTCCATTTCAGGTTTTTTTTTTTTTCTGTAGCTGGTTCTTTTTTTTCTTCTTCTTCTTTTTTCTTTGGGTGAAACTATCAATCTCAGTTTTTTTTCCTCTGGCTGATTTTTTCTTTTTTTGGGGGGTTTGGTGAATCGATCAATTTCAGTTTCTTTCTGTTGGTTTATTTTTTTGTTGGTTTGTTTTTGGGCACCTCTCAATTTCACTTCCTCGCAGTGTCTTATTTTCAAACAACCTCTTCCTTCAAAACGGCATCGTTTCTGGGCTGCTTTGAGACTCAAACACAGATGTCCAGAAGTTGTGATTGCTCCAACAATGGAAGTTTTTAAAAAGAGACTGGACGACCATTTGTCTGAAATGGTAGAGGGCTTCCTCCCTGAGAAGGGGGTTGGACTAGAAGACCTCCAAGGTCCCTTCTGACTCTGTTCAGATCTGTGGTGGGTCAAACATTTCTGTCCATCCTCTTCCTTGTCTAATCTTAAATGCTTCCTGTCCTTGCAAAGAGTTTTTCCCTAAAATAAACTTTGGGTCATTTTTGCACATAGTCCTTGATTTACAACCGCTCATTTAGTGATCCTTTGAACTTACAATGGCAGTGAAAAAATGACTTCTGTCCATTTTCCATACTTACGACCATTGCAGCGTCCCTGTGGCCACGGGAATCAAAATCCAGACTCATATTTATGACAGTCGCACGATCCCCTTTTGCGACCAAAGCCAACGGGGGGAAAACCAGATTCAGTTAATAACCGTGCTATTTACTCAACAACTGCAGGAGATTCACTTAACAACGGCTGCAAGGAAAGGTCGTAAAACGGGGCAAAGCTCGCTTAACGACCGTCTCGCTTGGCGGTGGGAATTTTGGGCCCCACTGTGGTGGTAAGGCGAGGACTACTTGCAATTTTTTTTAAAAAAAAAATAAGATTCTCAAGTGGGGTTTTTTTGGCTAATTAGCACACGGAGAGAAGCCGCTCTCGTTTCTAAGACTGATGGAAAGTTCGGCTCATGTACAATTTAGATAATTTTAATCCCAAATAAGAAGGAAAGGATTTTCCCACTGCTTCTAATAGCTTCTGTCGTGTAATCCACCCGTCCTCCGCCATTCTGTAGCCTTTCCAATTTTCATCCCCGTCACAAAATCCAGACCCCCAAATCGAGTTGGAGAGTGGGAAAAAAACCCCCACCCTTATCCTTTTTTTTAAAGCAACATTTTCCTTTTGCCCACCGGGCAAACGGTCTGTGTTTTAAGACGTCCCATTGGGGGGGGGGGGGGAAATCTTTTCACCGGCTTAGAAAAGACAAAAGAAATAACCTTTTTTAAAAAAAATAAATAAATAAACTGATTTTATTTTGGCACCGGCTTCAAGGAACCGTTCAGGCCAGGGAGGCTGATGGAAGCCTGAGTGATCCCTGGTTTTGATCTGAGGAGCCTGCTGGGGATTTGAAGGGATTGGAATGGATCCATCAAGGCGGGGAATCAGCCGGGCCTTCCCAGTCATGGAATTTGGGCAGGGAACACGGGACGGCTTCCTCCCCAACGGCTTTGGCTCCACGGAGATGGAGAGGGAAGGCAGGGTCCCCCCCCCCACCCCCCTGGCTCCAATGTTGGTTTGGCCCCGTCAATCTGGAGGAGGCCAAAGCAACGAGAGGAAGGAAGGAAGGAGGGATAGAAAAGGTGAAAACCCAGGCTGGGTCAAGAGGGATTTCCTTTCCTTTCCTTTCCTTTCCTTTCCCTTCCCTTTCCCTTTCCCTTTCTTTTTCCTCCTTTCCTTTCCTTTTCTTTCCTTTCCTTTCCTTCTACCTCCTTTCCTACCTTCTCCTTCCTTCCTTCCTTCCTTCTCTTCCCTTTCCTTTCCTTTCCTTTCCTTTCCTTTCCTTTCCTTCCTTCCTTCCTTCCTTCCTTCCTTCCTTCCTTCCTTCCTTCCTTCTTTCCTTTCCTTTCCCTTCCTTCCCTTCTCTTCCCTTCCCTTCCTTTCCCTCTTCCTCCTTTCCTTCCTTCCTTCCTTCCTTCCTTCCTTCCTTCCTTCCTTCCTTCCGTCTTTCTCTCTCCATCCTTTCCTTTCCTTTCCTTTCCTTTCCTTTCCTTTCCTTTCCTTTCCTTTCCTTTCCTTTCCTTTCCTCTCCTCTCCTCTCCTCTCCTCTCCTCTCCTCTCCTCCTCTCCTCTCCTCTTTCTTTTCCTTTCCTCTTTCCTTCCCTTTCCTGTTTCCCTTCCATTTACCTCTTTCCTTCATTCCTTCCCCTCTCCTCCCTTCTCTTTCTTTCTTTCCCTTCCTTCCTCCCCTTCTTTCCTCCCTCCCTTCCCTTTCCTCCCTTCCCTTTCCTTCCTTCCTTCCTTCCCTTCCTACCTACCTACCTACCTAGAATGAAGTCTATTACAAGAAGCCCTCAATTTACAACTGGCCGCTTAGTGACTGTGGTGTTTACTTTACAACCGCTGTATCCGTCTAACGACCGCTGCAAAAAATAAGGGCATGGTCCCATGGTGACTCGCTTAATGACCAGCACAACTTAGGACCGCAATTCCTGGCTCTCCTACGGTCGTAAATCGAGGACTAGCTGTCAATGCCTCGTTTCCAATTCCCCTCTTGAGAAAAACTTGGAGAATGTTGGTTCCTTGCAATGGGTACCAAGTCTTCGGGAGCTCGGTTGCCCCCGGCAACACACATGGATGCACATGGAGAGGGGGGGGGAGGGCTGTTTCCACCCACACAGGTTCTGGCAGCGAAAATACCTGCGATTGTTTGGGATCATGAGAAAATGGCCTTTTTCCGTAGCTCCAAGGTAAGACCACACAAAGCTCATAATGTTCTTCCTCAGGAAAAAACAAACATGGGAACATTTCCTAACAGAATAACCAAGTCGGAAGGGACCTCGGAGGTCTTCTAGTCCAACCCCCTGCGCAAGGCAGGAGATTTGGCTTTCCACAGCTCCCCTTGCAGGTAGTCCTCGAACTCACAACCACTGACCATGGTGGGTGTTTTATTACCAAACGTTCTAGCACTGATGATGTTCCCTAGTTGGATCATGAAACGTCTACAAGGAAACCACCAAGCTCAGAGAGCACCAAGGACGCTCCCCATCCCCTGCCATTCGGGCAATTCCCGAAGTTGCTTCTCTCATGGTTTCCATGTCCTCACCTCGCACTCAGCACCTCCTGTGCCGGCCTGCTATCTTTCTTCCTTGGCCAATGCCAAATTCCTGGCTAATGACGGCCATCCCCTGGAGTTCTGCTTTGAGCACAAGTTAATCCAGCCGCTCAATAATAATGATGTCAGACAGATCCCAGGCCCCGCGGAGGAGGCTGCGGCCGGCAACATCTGCCCAAACAGCTGTTGAGTGACCCCTCTTAATTGCTGGGGTCCAGTTTGGTCTTCAGCAAAGGCTTCTCGCCCTCCGTGATATCAGAAGGTTTTTTTTTTTTTTGCAGAGATGCCCTTTTCTCTCCTGCAGGCTCTGCTGGAGTAGGAGATTTGAGGGACCCTGGCACCCTTCCTTCCTTCCTTCCTTCCTTCCTTCCTTCCTTCCTTCCTTCCTTCCTTCCTTCCTTCTTTCCCTCCCTCCTTTTTTCCCTCCCTCCCTCCTTCCTTCCTTCCCTTTCTCTTCTCTTCCCTTCCTCTCTTCCCTCCTTTCCTCCCTCCCTCCTGCCTTCCCTCCTTTCCTCCCTAGGAGACACAAAAGGAGGGATCTGACAGCTTTGAGACCATTCCAACAATGTTCTCATGTTGTTTGTGAAGCTTAAATGTGCCTTCACAACTTTCCCAGTGTGACCTTCATCTGTTCATGCACAATAGGTCTGTTAGGATCTGTCCACCCACCCACCCACCCACCCAATCCAACCAACCAACAACCCAACCAACTATTTTCATAAAGAGTGGGTCTTCCATCTCTGGAGACTTTCAAGAAGGTGGACATCCACCTCTCCTGGATGGTTGACTAGTGACATGGTTTGACATGGTTTGGTGGTTCCTCTTGACGTCACCCAAGATCCCCTTTGCTTCTGGAGCAGTTGCCTCTCACAGTGGGTTGAGGCCACCAAGCTGGCCCACCCAACGAAAAAGCCCCCCTCCCCCATGCCTCCTAAGAAGGACATCCGGCTCTGCTTTCCTGAAGGTCGCTGAAGGGCCTTCTTCACACCACCCATGGAGAAGACTTCCGTCAACAAAATTGCCTAGCTCACCTCTGCTAGCGCCTCTCAGTTGTGTGTGCGGGTGTGTTTGTATGTTTGTGCACCTTCCTGGGGAAATCCATTATGGGAGAAGTAATTAATAATTTCTTCTGCTGAGCGAGCAGAAGCTCTTCTGTCATTTTTACTCATCTGCTCGGAGTTTCTTGTGTTCCATTTTCCATTTCCAAAGCGGTGGGGAAGGAAAGAGCCATTCAACAGGAGCCGCAGGAGAGAAATATTCTTATTAATAAAAGCAGCGAGGAGTCATCTCCACCTTCTCTATGAAGGTAAGGTGGACAACCTTGCTTGGGGATTTCTGTGTTTCTCTGGGCTGATTGGAGTCGGCAGACGTCATGTCTTTTTGCTAGCTGCCATAACCTTCCCTCAAACCCAGCTGGGGACCAAAACAAGGGGACTGCAGACCTAACAGCAAGGCCCACGGAGGATGGTCTTCTTCTGATGTTCTACCGATGAGAAGAAGACTTTGCTGGAGAGAAGCTCAACCCAACCAGAAAGTAATTCGTTGGCCACTCATCAATCTGGTAGATGTGCCAAACCAAGGTGAAGTTCCACCTGAACAATGAGAAGAAGGCTTCTCATCAGCAGAACATCAGAAGACGACGATCCTTCATGGTTCTTGGGTCGCCTGAATGATGAGAAGAAGGTGACACAAGAACCATGAAGGATAGTCTTCTTCTGATGTTCTGCTGACGAGAAGCCTAGATGACATTCAATTGTATTTGGAAGGAGTTATGATTGGAGATTTCTATTCTATTCTATTCTATTCTATTCTATTCTATTCTGTTCTGTTCTGTTCTGTTCTGTTCTGTTCTGTTCTGTTCTGTTCTGTTCTATTATCCTATCCTATCCTATCCTATCCTATCCTATCCTATCCTATCCTATCCTATCCTATCTTACCCTACCCTACCCTACCCTATCCTATTATTATGTATTTTATTCTGCTATTCTGTCCTGTCCTGTCCTGTCCTGTCCTGTCCTGTCCTGTCCTGTCCTGTCCTATCCTATCCTATCCTATCCTCTCCTCTCCTCTCCTCTCCTCTCCTCTCCTCTCCTCTCCTATCCTATCCTATCCTATCCTATCCTATCCTATCCTATCCTATTATGTATTTTATTCTGCTATCCTATCTTATCCTATCCTATCCTATCCTATCCTATCCTATCCTATCCTATTCTATCGTATCCTATCCTATCCTATCCTATCCTATCCTATTATTATGTATTTTATTCTGCTATTCTATCCTATCCTATCCTATACAAATCAAATAAAACATAAAACATCCTATCCTATCCTATCCTATCCTATCCTATCCTATCCTATCCTATTATTATGTATTTTATTCTGCTATCCTATCCTATCCTATCCTATCCTATCCTATCCTATCCTATCCTATCCTATCCTATCCTATCCTATCCTATCCTGTTCATTTTCTACCTTACCCTATTCTCCTATTTTAAGTCAAATTTAGCTTAAGAACGCAGCCTTACACTTCTCAAACAGATAGAGGCTCCAAACACCAGGCTACCCATCCCGGTTAGAGCATTTTAATATCTCAGAGGGCAGATTCAAGGCAATTGCGTAATAAGAGCCTGGGAAAACATTCCGTGGCCTTCTCCGGATCAGTCCAGCTTTTACACCGAGTCTCTTGGTTTAATTATAGCGGTTCTTTTTTGACGCATCCGTGAGTTTTATCCTTATTTTCTCCTCTCCAACCCAGCTGTCCTTCTCTCCCGTAAAATCCCCGGCGTTTGTTAGGAGAGCTGTATCAAATTCGATAATGTCGCAGATCCGATGGGGAAGGCCATCTTGGTTAAGGCGTGATCTAATTCCCCATCAACGCGGGCGTAATTTTCTTTAATTATGCCATCAGTGTTTGGGTTTGGAGGGAGCCTTACTTATTTATCTCTTGCCGGTCAGCGACTGTAATAAAACTTGATTGATTGAGCCGGATTGTTGGCTGAATATTAAATCCCGCATATCTCAACAAGCCAGGATATCTTCAGCAGCAGCTGTCAGGGAGCAAAATCGCGCCTCTTTCACCAGCTTTCTTCATTTTTCTTTGGGCTTTTTTTTTTTTGGCCTAATCCTTCTGCATTTTGATGTGCTTGAGACGGGGGCACGGAGGCTGGCTGTGTAGTTCGCCCTTCGCGCCAACTGAGCTTGGCGCGAGTGTGTTGCTCAACAACCCGATCGGGGAGCAGATGGCCTGGAGAGGAAAGCACGTTGGTGATTCACACCAGCCGTGCTTCGCTCCAAAAGCCGTTGGCTTCCCTTCAATGTGGTGGTGGATCAACTATCCGTCTTCTCCCTTGGTTCAGAATGACAGAGGTGGAAGGGACCTCAGAGGTCTTCTAGAGCAACCCTCTGCTCAGGCAGGAGACCCTGGACCATTTCGATCAATCAGTCAGTCAGTCAATCAATCAATCATTCAGAATAGAGCTGGAAGGGGCCTTAGAGGTCTTCTAGTCCAACCCCCTGCTCTATCCATCTATCCATCTATCTATCTATCTATCTATCTATCTATCTATCTATCTATCTATCATCTATCTCTCATATCTCTATGTCTGTCTGTCTGTCTGTCTGTCTGTCTGTCTCTCCTATCTATCTATCTATCTATCTATCTATCTATCTATCTATCTATCTATCTATCTATCATCTATCAGAATAGAGGTGGAAGGGACCTTGGAGGTCTTCTAGAGAAACCTCCTGCTCAGGTAGGAGAGCCTGGACCATTTCAATCAATCAATCAATCAATCAATCAATCAATCAATCAATCAATCAGAACAGAGCTGGAAGGGACCTTGAAGATCTTCTAGTCCAACCCCCTGCTCAGGCAGGAAACCCTCGACCATTCCAGACCGATGACTGTCCAGTCTCTTGTTGAAGACCTCCAGTGATGGAACTTCTACAACTTCTGGAGATGACTTCTGTTCCACCAATAAATTATTTTCACCGTCATTTCTCTTTAGTTCAGATGCTCAGCAACTGGCTCGCATATTATGACGGTCACAGCATCCTTCTCCAGATGGAGGCTCCTCCTGACCTTGACCGATAGGAAGAATCCTATTTTGTCTCAATACAAACCCTCAATTAAATCCCCCCCTCCGACTTTCCCAGGCAGGAGAAGCTCCTGTCCTAATATGGCTTCCAAAGCTCTCAATCGCAGGGTCACGTGACACCCCCTCCCCCTTTGGCGACCTTCCGATAACCCGAGTTCATGGGGAAGCCGGATTCACTTCACAAGCGTGCTGTTGTCCCTAACTTAACAACGGCAGTGGTTCACTTAACAACAGTGGCCAGAAATGGTCATAAAACGGGGCAAAACTCACTTGGCAATTGTCTGGAGCAGCAATGGACATTTTGACTTCAATTGTGGTCATAAGTCAAGGACTACCTTCTATATATTTGAATGGCTGGAACATTCATCCGCTTTGACCAGCCAATGAAAAAAACAAAACAAAACCACATTTATTCCTCTCTTTTTTTGTCTGATTTACACCTGGAGTGTCGGTGAATTAAGGCCAGCTCTGTTGCGTCTCCTTTTGTGTTATCTGCCCCACTTCCGAAGGCCATCGCTTGCCTCCTAATTACCCCTTAATTAAGCATGCTGACCCATTGCTCAGCATTTCTCCCCTAATTGCTTTGGCTATTATTATACCCTCCGCCACAGAGAATTTCTGCCGTCTGAACCGGCGAGAAATACGCGATTTCTGTGGGAGCCAGACCAGGCCAGCAGGTTTTAAACGCAGCCGAGAATTATTTGGGAAAAA
This sequence comes from Pantherophis guttatus, assembly GCF_059756535.1. Classification (NCBI taxonomy): domain Eukaryota; kingdom Metazoa; phylum Chordata; class Lepidosauria; order Squamata; family Colubridae; genus Pantherophis; species Pantherophis guttatus. The sequence continues at coordinate 708,385 of NC_142077.1, forward strand.
CACGAAGGCCTCTTTTCCAAGCCGGCTTGCAAAAGAATCACTTCAACACCGGAGGGTTGCAAGCTGGCAACCGAGACAGGAAGTCGTTGCATTCAAAATCTGCCTCTGGGTTGACCTGTGACAGGTCATCCTCGACTTATGACCGCAAAGGAGCCCCAAATTTATGTTGCTAAGCGAGACATTCATCAAGTGAGTTTTTGCTGCATTCTATGACCTCTCTCTTGACTGAAGTCTATTGTCTACTCTGTTATTCTGTTATTATGTCTCTTATCCGTTATACCTTCTTCCTTTCTTTTTTAACGGCCCATAATCTTTCTTTCTTTTTCCTTTGTTTAAAAAAAAGGGGGAAAGATAAATACACACACACAGAGACACACAAATATATATAGGCTGTTTTCAAGAGGAGAAGAAGAGGCGAAATAGCTGTGAAATCTTCCATTATTTTTATAGCCCCTGTCAGTTTGATATAAGAACCTGGCAGGCAGCAGGCTGGAGGGGAAATAATGAAATAAAATGAAGCCGAGGAAATTTCAAAAAGATTGGAAAAAAAACAGGAGGAGAACTAATATATATCGTCCCAAGGAAACTCCAGGGGCCTTGGTGAATTGAAGGACAAAAGAATTTGATAGAAGATTTGGAGCTTGGGGGGTGGAAGGAGGGGTCCCTGGTGCTCTCTGGGCTTCCTTCTTTTCATGCAGACATTTCATGACCCAACTAGGTAACATCATCAGTGCTAGAAGGGAATGTGGTTTGCATGGAGGAAGAGGAGGGAGGAGGAGGAGGAGGAGGAGGAGGAGTCTCGCTTAGCAATGGAAATATTGAGCTCAATTGTGGTCGTAAGTTGGGGACTGCCTATATTTTAAAGCAAGAAACCCCACATTTTCAGCTCTTCAGTGGCACAGCCTTACGTCCCTTGTCTTGACTTAACCCAGTTTCTGGGTTAAAACCATATTGCGACACCTTACAGTCTCTTTTGACTGCCTCCCATCGTGCCCCCTCCCCCCCCCAGGGCAAATCCTGCTGAAAAAACCCAAAATGTGGAGGAAAAGGTTCAGCAGCCCCTCCGGAGCCTCCATCCTTGCAGCTGAGCTGTCAGAGCTGCGTCAAATCTCTCCGGCTTAATTTACTCCCCGGAGGATGAGAACCGAAGCAGAGAAAGAGAGAAAAAAATCTCATTTGTAAACAGCCCAACATCTCCAAGCTGAGATCAGATTCGAGATTTGAATCTTCACTCAGGATCGACAAATCGTCTCCGAGCGGAGAACGTCAGAGAGGAAAGGCCGGGCGAATCGGAAATACCCCCAAATTTGGGGCTCTGGAAGGATGGCATTGATGGGGACGCGGCTGTCAGGATGGCTGAGTAAGGGGAAAAAGCAGTACGAGGGTCTTTGGATGCCCTCTGGGTGCCCCTGCCCTCTGGGTGAAGACACCAGGACACGGGAGGAGCTGCCTGGGATTTGGGGGTGTCGTGGGGGCTCCCACGTTTAAACAGGGGTGTTTTAGTTTGCTCATGGAGGACTGTGGAGGGGGAGGCTGGGTTTTTACAAATGGGTCATTGGATATTTTTTTTTTTTAAAGGTGATGCTTCTTTCTTTCTTTCTTTCTTTTTCTTTCTCTTTCTTTCTTTTCCTTCCTTCTTTCCTCCCTCCCTCCCTCCCTTTCTTTTCTCTTCTTTCTTCCTCTCCTGCCTTCCTTTTCTCTCCTTCCTTCTTCCCTCTCTCCAATTCCTTTTTCCCTTCCTTCTGTACCATCTTCTGCTTTCTTTCTTCCTTCCCTCCCTCTTTTTTTCTTCCTTCCTTCTCTTCCTTCCATCTCTTCACTGTATTTTCTTCCCTTCCTGCCGCCTTCTCTCCTTCCTTCCTTCTTCCTTCTTACCCCCTCAATTCCTTTTCCTTTTCTTTCCTTCCTCTCCACTCCTCCCTCTTCCTTCATTTCCTTTCCTCCCTTCCTCTATTTTCCTCCCTCCCTTCTTTTTTGATACTGCCACTGTCCTTAACTTCTCCCTGGTCTTGCTGGATCTCAGAGCTACTGGTCTCGTCCTCTATAAACCCACAGCAGAGATTTGCAAGGGCAACTGAGTCTTGATCCTTCCCTGGCCAAGGGAAAGACAGATGTAATGGGGGGCCTTGAACCCTCCACAGCCCACCCCTCCAGCTGCTGGAGACCCCAGGCCCCCAAATCACCCCGCTTACTGCAAGCAAGTGCCGGAGACGCCCGGCCGAAGGAGAACAGGCTGTCCATCCTTGGCCTGGCATCTGATGGAGGCGTTTGGATGTGCCGCAGCTGATTTGGCTGGCCGAGGGTGGCGTGATGTTCAATTAAAGTAATAAACAAAGTGAAGTCTGCACTCAGCAATCCTGGCTGGCCTCAAAAACCGTTGCTCAGAGGGATGCAGAGCCAAGACGCCGAAGAGAGAGAGAGAGAGAGAGAGAGAGAGAGAGAGAGAGAGAGAGAGAGGGGGGGGGGGGAGGGGGAGAGAGAAGCCGAGGTTCCTTGGGGAAGACTTGACATCTCTGCGGCCTTCTTGCCCGGCTGCTCCTGGGCACCATCTGGCGCACTTCTCTCCTCGGCAAAGATTTCATGAACTGCTGCCGGCGGATTGTTGTCCTGGCGAGGAGGCCAAAGCCCAAAACTCCTGTCCTAGCACGGATGGTCTAATCCGCCTTGAAAGGCTTCTAAACGGACGGTTAGCACGGGGTCTCCCAGGAACACTAGGCAGGAGGCAGCTGCCAAGCCGCATTAGAGGCCTCTGCTTCGGATCTTGGCCGGCCGGGAAGTGGCGATGGTTGCCATCTCTGTGGCCCTTGCCCTGCGTGGCTCTCTGCTGAATTTGAAACCTTTTGGATATGATAGAGAGAGATCAATAACAGATAGATAGATAGATAGATAGAAAGATAGATGATAGATAGATGATAGGTAGGTAGGTAGGTAGATGGATGGATGGATGGGTGGATGGTTGGGTGGATGGGTGGATGGATGGATACATAGACAGATGGACAGATGGATAGAAATAGATGGATGGAGGTAGGTAGGTAGGTAGGTAGGTAGGTAGGTAGGTAGGTAGATGATAGATAGATAGATAGAGATCCACTATGATGGGATCTGGGGAAGATCCAGAAGTAGATGCATCTTCCCAGATCTCCAGCCAATATCGAAGAGAATAGAGTCACAGAGTTGGAAGGGACCTTGGAGATCTTCTAGTGCAACCCTCTGCTGAAGCAGGAGACCTTATTCCATCCTGTTGTCCATCTCTTCTTGAAGACTTCCAGTGATGGAGCACCCACAACTTCTGAAAGAAAGCCTTTCCAGTGGTTAATTGTTCTCACTGCCAGAAAATTTCTCCATAGTTCCAGGTTGCTTCTTTCCTTGATGAGTTTCCATCTGTTGTTCCTCGACCTGCCTTCTGGTGCTTTGGAGAAAAGAGGTCAACCCCCTCTTTTCCATGACAGGCCTTCAAATATTGGAAGACTGCCATCACGTCACCCCTAGTCCTTCTCTTCGGCCCACTCACCCACTGCTTATATAGGTCCTTTCAGACTGGACTTCACAGCTTCTTCTTCATGCTCTTGAGATGCCTTCAAAACCCCCTGACTCTCCCCCCACCTCCCAAAGTCTCTCTCTGTCTTTTTCTCTGCTGCTTCCTTGAAGGACACCTTCTTCTCACCAAGAGTCCTTCCCACTGCACCTTTGAGTGATTCCTTCAAGTTTATCAGAGTCAACAAAACAAGTTGAAGGACAGGAAGCTTATAATCATTGGCCAGGAAGCTTGGCAGCAGCTGCTGGTGTGACTCACACAAACAGAGGTGCCCTTGGTTTGTGTGTGGCATTTCTGGGCAGGAACGGTGTCCTCGAATCTTCGATTGGGTGAATTTTGTTGAGTGGCCCTTTTAGGACCTTCTGAGCTTAGGCTTCATTTCCAAGCTTGGTCAGCTTTGATTTGAGAGTCACCTGGTTTGATTCTGGGAGAAGGACAAATGTTGGACATCTTTAGCCTGGAGGAGAGAAGACTTCAGGGAGACGTGGCAGATGTATCTGAAGGATGTCATGGAAAGGTTGAACAAAAGTGTTTGGAGACGGTCCAGAAGGTAGGAGAGGAAAGAAAGGACAAGGAGACAGATGTTGGTTGGGTTTCAGGAAAGGTTTCCTCATGAGGAAGACCTGTTCAACTGAGGTGAGTTCTTCTTTGCTCGAGGTGCCTCAACAGAGGCTGGAGGGTGGTTCTCAGGGATGTCGTCATGATAGATTCCTACACTGGACAGGAAGGTGGATTAGATGTTCCTCAAGGTATCTTCTTCTAGCCTGTTGCTGTAATCCTGGGGTCTCCAAATGTGGCCACTTTAAGACTTATGGACTTCAACTTCTGGGAGTGGCCACATTTTGGAGACCCCTGCAATAATCCATGAGACTTGGAAGCTCAAAACTCAACAATTAGCTTGCTCTTTCTGCTGTTCCCTTTTATGGTGATGAATCTAAGGACAACAGATGTTTCTGAACAGATGCTGTCCCTATCACATAAAACATTTAAACCCAGGTTAACCATCTGGGACCTCATCACTGTGTTCCAGAACATGTTGTGTTCAAATCTGAAGACGTTTTCATGAATCAGCTTCTGATATTCTTCATCGGATGGGCGGGTGGAAGCATCTCCCTAGGACCTGACCTTGGTGGTGACCCACATACCTCTTGGCCACAGAATTAACACAAAGGAGCATAGAATCTTAGGCTTAGAAGGGACCTTAGAGGTCTTCTAGTCCAACCCCATGCTCAAGCAGGAGACCCAGCCTAGACCATCAAACTCTCCCCCAAGCCCTCGGAAAGCCATCGGAAGGATGCAGACATTGGATAGGCCAAAGTAATTGTGAAGCAATTCATTGCATTGTGCAAAGTTGCAGGTTGTCTTTGACGTACGACAACCATTGAGCCCAAAGTTTTTGTGGCTAAGCGAGACATTTGTTAAGTGAGTTTTGTCCCATTTTACGACCTTTCTTGCTACATTTGTTAAGTGAATCACTGCAGTTAAGTTAGTAACACTTCCTCCCCTCCCCTCCCCTTCCTTTTTCCCCCTTTCCTTTCCTTTCCTTTCCTTTCCTTTCCTTTCCTTTCCTTTCCTTTCCTTTCCTTTCCTTTCCTTTCCTTTCCTCCCTTCTTTTCTTTTTCTTTCTTTCTTTTCCTTTTTCCTTTCTTTCCTTCCATTTTCCCCTCTCCCTCCCCTCCCCTTTTTCTTTCTTTCTTCTTTCTTTGTTTCCTTCCTTTCTTTGTTTCCTCCCTCCCTCTCCCTCTTTCCCTCCTTTAATGTCATTTTTCTTTACTCCCTTTCTCTCTCTCTCCCTTCCTTCCTTCCTTCCTTCCTTCTTTCCTTCCTCCTTCCCTCCTTCTCCTCCCTCCCTTCCTCCCTCCCTCCCCCTTCCTTCCTTCCTTCTTCCCACCCTCCCTCTTTCTCCTTCCTTCCTTCCTTCCTCCCTCCCTCTCTCGCACGGCATCAGAAGATCACCCAAATGCTTCTCAGTGGAGGAAATCACAGGGAGGGGAGGGCAGGGGGACAGAAGGATGCACATTCCTATGATCTTTGGAGGAAATAATTCTAGCCTGCTGAAATGGCTGCTTTCCCACCTGGAAATCAAAGCCGAAGATTTGCCACGGATGGATCCCTCCCTAAGCCCCAGATTGCCACAATCAGCTGCATGAGCACGGAAGCAAAGTGGCACTCTCTTGAACTGAAGGGGGCTTAATGAACATAAACAGCCATTGCCAGGGACGTCTCCGGCCGCAAACGGAGAGAAAAGTTGGCAGGGTAATGACGGCCTCTGTCAGGACACATCAGCCCGGTGGAACTGGAAATATGTTCCTCAGCTCTCCGTCGAGGCTAGGAGATGCCACAAGAGGCAGCGTCTCTCCTCCGTTATGGCTCGGATCACTTCTCTGGGACTGAATTGGGACTATTTTACCCCTCCAGGCTGCTGCAAAGAAGGGAGGGAGGGAGGGAAAGAGAGGAAGAGAAAGAGAGGGAGGGCTGATGGAAAGGAGGGAGGGAGGAAAAAAGAGAAGGAAAGAAGGAAGGAAAAAGGGAGGGAGGGAGGGAGGGAGGGAGGAAGGGAGGGAGGAAGGAAGGAAGGAAGGAAGGAAGGAAGGAAGGAAGGAAGGAAGGAAGGAAGGAAGGAACTCCCTATAAACACATTTATTTCTCTGAGTTGCATGAATAATTGGGGGTCATTGTCATTATGCCCAAGCACATTGTGAAAAATGGCATTTAAAAAACATTTTTGGGGACATTTCTAAGGGCCACCGCAGAGATTGGGGTTAAAAACCTCTGTAAAAGAGAGGAGGCCGAGTGCAAAACCTTAAAAATTGGAAAACACGGTGGGTTCCAGGGGGTTATTTTGGAAGAAATGGAAACCTCGTAGGCCAGAGCCTTGTACCATAATGCAGACATGAAAGAAAATTGGATTTATATTGATCGGTGCTTTGTTGCTATTTTCAAGACACATGTATTTTTTCGCTGGGCCTACACAAAAGGCCCTTGTTTCCCGTGAGGGTCACTAATTTCTCAGCAACCCAGACTGGTGTGCTCCAAACTTATTTTTATTTGAGTTTTATCTGGAAAAGCCGAGATTTCCCGCATTTTAGCCTCTGTGGCGTTGGTTGTTCTGAGAGAAACTGACTGGTCCTTAATCAGTAAAGTGTAGGAAAGGGATGCCAATTTGGAGTTTGAATATATGAAATTGATGGACCTAGTGGAGAATGAGAGAGAAATGGGCTTCTTTGTTTAGAGGCTGTAATATGACTAAATTTCAGGGCCGTTGTGACATTTCATGACTGGCTGAAGAGAAGAATTGATTGGAGGATTAGATGGGATTTGGCTAGAGAAATATGGCCGCTTTGGAAAGAGAAGCTTATTTACATTGGACAGCTTGCTGGGTTTTTGAAGACAAAATTGAGAGAAGAATATTGTGTGAGGGCTGGTTTTTAGAAGGTTGGCTAATCGTATTTTAAGATACTTTATAGATTGGCATTGTTTAAACACCAAAATCACCAAGGAGCCCACAATAATTCTTCTCCTCCTCCTCCTCTCTGCAAACCCCACTCCCTTCTTTCACTGATCATGTTCCCTAGTTGGGTCATGAAAAAAACCACCAGAGGATTCTATAAGGACTCTATAATCCTCCTCCTCCTCCTCCTCCTCTTCCTCCACTTCTTCTCTTCCTCCCCTTCTCTTTCTCCTTCTTCTCTTTCTCCTCTCCTTCCCCTCTCGCACAGAAAGTGTCCCAGTAATTATTAATAATAATAATTACTAATAGATCTTGCACTGATGATGTTACCTAGTTGGGTCGTGAAACGTCCCAAGAAAACCACCAAGCTCAGAGACCACCAAGGGCCTCCCAGTCCTCCCTTCCATCTCCTCCTCCTCCTGCCCACTCCCTTCTGGCACTGATGAAGTTCCCTAGTTGGGTCATGAGACGTCTGCAAGAAAACATCCGAGCTCAAAGACCCCCAGGGACCCCCTTGTTCAACTCCGAGATCCAAATCCTCCCTTCTCTCGATTCCATGAGGTTTTCTCACTGGCCGATGTTTGGACCCCCCCCCCCCACAAGGGAGGAGTCAGAGTTTGGGGTTGCTGACCCGCCCAAGCGATGCCCAGAATCTCTCTCTCTTTCTCTCGCTCTCTCTCTCCATCCATCCCACCTTCATGTTTCTTTGCTCTTTTCCCAGGTCTGGCGCTCCATCAGATTATCACCATCACCGTCTCGCTCATCATGGTCATCGCCGCGCTGATCACGACCCTCGTCTTAAAAAATTGGTAAGGACGCTCGACCGCCGTCGTGGGTTGGCTGTGTTGGGGGGCGGGCAACGGCCACGATTCTCAAACTTGGTAAGCCCGTTTGGGGGTTCCAGGTGGCCCTTGACGCAGAACCACAATCGAGCCCAAAATTTCCATCGCTAAGCGAGACAGTTGTTCAGAGAGCTTTGCCGCATTTTACGACCTGTCTCGCCGCAGTCATTATTAAATGAATCACGGCGGTGCTGAAGTTAATGAGACGGGTCTCCAATGAACCCTGGCTTCCTCACTAACCTCCTGCACCAACCTGAAAGCCAAAATGGGGCTCAGGGGGGGCCAGGATGCAAGCACGAGGGTGGTGCTCTCGTTGCATTTTGGGGGTTCAGGCATGCGTGCGTGCATTTGTGCGCGTCCGTGCGCTTTGGCCACTCGGCACCAAAGAGGTTAACCATCACTGACCTAGGTTCTGGGCAAAATATTCTTTTATGCAAAATATGCCTTGCACAATATCCCATGCAAAATATTCTTCAATGCAAAATATTCTTCTAGGTTCTACGCGAAAGATTGCCCAATGCAGAATGTTCTATGCAAAAATCTTCTCTGCAAAACATTTCTGTGCACAATGTTCTTCAAAGCTTCTCGGTTTCTCCTCCGGCAGACGTACAAAGAGGACGTTTTTCAGCGCCAATCAGGGCTGTAACCCTTTGGTTGTAATCACACACAAATACAAACACACATACACACACAGAGAGAGAAAGAGAGCACCAATGATTGGAAGGAAAGGGCAGGATAATTTGTGCCTCCCCATCTGATTTGGGAAGAACCCAACAAGATTACTCGGTTGCATTTCTTGGAGACCACTTAGAAGTGTGTGTGTGTGTGTGTGTGTGTGTGTGTGTGTGTGTGTGTGTACCAGATCTGCAGGCGGTACAGAGTGACACCTGGCATCCTCCTTCCACCGTCCAGGAAATCAAAACCTTCTTCTCCTGCCTTTCTATCTCTTCCGAGCTCTCATCTAGCCTAATTAGTTCCTTTTCTTCTTGGCGGATTGGCTCCTGCGTGGCATAAACTAGGTTATGTCATAGCTCCAGGCTCTTCTGCCGTCACCTCGTTTCCTAGTGAATCCAACCTACTTTGAGATCAGCTCGCTTCATTTTTATCTTAAGGCGAGACCCCTGGGAGACGATAGCCAGGATTGAAGACTGGGGAGAGGAAGAGGGAAGGTTGCGGCTTTTTGAAGCTGCTTTACCACATCTCCACGTCTGTTCCTGAAATGCTGGAGAAGATCTGGAGAAGGTGAGGATGGAGATTCCTAGGGCTGGTTGAGAAGGTCTCATAAAACGTAGAAAGTCTCCTTGGAGGACGAAGCCTGCTGAGATCCAGGCCCTGCCAATCATCTGGGAAGTTCTCAAAAGGTTGGAGCCACCACCGTCGGATCTTCAGGAAGAGTTACAAAGGTGTGGGTTTCCCACAACTGTCTTTTGTGGTTGAGGGACCTCAAACGTTCAAGTCCTATTTGAGGTTCCTTTTCTGGTTGAGGAACCACAAATAGGACTTGAGTATCCCTGCCTGTTGAATTGGAAAAGGTCTACGATAGACTTTTTCTGATTCAACATCGGTTGGTTGAGAAGGCTCCAGGCTCCTCCCTGCAGGGGGAGGGAAGATTGCAGCTTTCTGAAGCTGCTTTACATCATCTCGCTGGTCTTCACATTTGCTCCTCAAATGCTCCAGATCTGGAGAAGGTGAGGATGGAGATTCCTAGGGTTGGTTGAGAAGGTCTCATAAAACATAGAAAGTCTCCTCGGAGGACGAAGCCTGCTGAGATTCAGGCACTGCCTATCAACTGTCTTTCGTGGTTGAGGAACCTCAAGTAGGCCTTGAATATCCCCACCCATTGACTTGGAAAAGGTCTGTGGCACTGAAAAAAAGTGACCTATGACCGTTTTACATACTTAACGACCATCGCAGCATCCCCACAGTCATCAAAATTCAGACGCTTGGCACCTGACTCATATTTACGACAGTCGCACTGTCCCGAGGTCACGTGATCCCCTCTTGAAACCTTCTGAACAGCCAAGTCACTGAAGATGCCGGATTCACCATTATCAACCATGTTCCTAACTGAGCAACTGCATTGGTTCACTTAACAACGGAGGCAAACCAAAGGCCGCAAAGCGGAGCAAAACTCCCTTCACAACTGCCTCGCTTAGCGATGAAAATTTTGGGCTCCATTGTGGTCGTAAGTCGAGAACTACCTGTATGGTTTGGCCATCAATACAGGTCAGACCAAAAAATAAACCTGGATCGGCCATGGATCTGAATTACCTCCCGGGTTTTGCATGGTTGAGCTGTTTTATAGACATGAACGGTAGCCGCTAATTAAAAAAATAAAACCACTGGAAATCTATTTTTTCTCTGAACCACCCAGGCACAGAGGCTGTGCAACCGCAAGAAATATTGAATTTCTTGTTTCTTCATCCAATTTCCAAACAGTTTAAAAAAAAAAGCACCCTCCACATCCCTGCTGTACGGCTCATTTATCTATTTTCTCTTTTTTTAAAAAAAAAAGACATTTTTTTTCCCTCCGCGAGTTCATGATTCCCCTTCAAGAGGAGCTTCAGATCTGTTGAGCAGCTCCTAATAGTTCTGACTTTCTGTCATCTCCTCACTTGAGTTACACGAATCAACCTCAAAATGATTTGGCTGCAAATTAAAGCGAACTAAGCGGGGCGAGAGAAAACAAGAAGCTTAATCTCGTTTTCGTTTTACAGCAAACTAAATGAGGTCATAAAATCGTTTGCGAGGATTTAATGTAGGATGTGGAATTATAGGGTTGGAAGGGAGCTTGGGGGGTCTTCTAGTCCAACCCTCTGCTCAAGCAGGAGACCCTATGCCACTCCAGACAACTGGCTGCCCATCTTTTCTTCAAAACCTCCAGTGATGGAGCACCCACAATTTCTGGTGGCAAGTTGTTCCACTGGTTAATTGTTCTCACTGTCAGGAAATTTCTTCTTAGCTCTAGGTTGCTTCTCTCCTTGATAGGTTTCCATCCATTACTTCTTGTCCTGCCCTCAGGGGCTTTGGAATTACAGACTAACAGAAAGAGACCTTAGAGGTCTTCTAGTCCAACCCCTGCTGAAGAAGGAGAACTTATACCATCCTGGTCCAATGGATGTCCAATCTCTTCTTGAAGACCTGCAGTGATGGATCACCCACAACTTCCGCAGGCAGATCTTCCCACTGGTTAATTGTCCTCACTATCAGGAAATTTCTCCTTAATTCTAAGTTGGATCTCTCCTTGATCATCTTCCCCCTGTTACTTCCTTCCATGCTCTCGGGCGCTTTGGAGAAAAGGTTGACCTCCATCTTCTTTGTGACAGCCTCACAAATTTTGGAAGGCTGCTACCAAGTCCCCCTGGCTCCTCCTCTTTGATAGATTAGACCTTTCCAGTTCCTGCAAGTGTTCATCGTAGGTCTTAGCTTCCGGTCCCCTAATCACCTTTGTTGCTCTTCTCTGCACTCTAGATAGATCTGGAAAAAGAAAGGGTGCCACCAGGAGAAGAGAAAAAGAGGGACATCTCTGGGTACTTCCTGTAGGTCAAAAGAAAGATGTCAAGAGGAAGGCAGAGAGAGGAACATCTCCGTATCTTTCCTGCTGGTCTACAGCCAGGGGTGGGGCTGCTGGGGGTTCACATGGGTTCGGGAGAACCTCTAGCTAAGATTCTGTGCAGTTCGGAGAACCCCCAAATCCTACTCCTCCCCTCCCAGGAATCCCCACGTGGCCTGTTTTGGATGCAGGTAAGTGCAAGGCGCCCACGGAGGCTCGGGGAGGGCGAAAAACAAACCTACCGGAAGTTTGGGAACGCCGGAAACCTCCAGAGGGCCTCCGGAGCCTAGAGAGGCTGTTTTCACCCTCTCGGAGGCTCAAGAAAAGCCTCCGGAGCCCGGGGAGGGCAAAAATCCCCCCCCCCGTGGTGCAGGAGGCCGACTAGGCCACGCCCACCATGGCCACGCCTACACAGCAACCAGGCAGAGAACTCCTTGCTAAAAGTTTTGAAGCCCACCCCTGTCTACAGCCAGCAAGCTCTTTAAAAAGTTTGAACTTCTCCAGAGTTGCACAGACGCTAAAATCCATCTTCTTGGTCCACAATCCGGGGAGGGGTCCGCATGCCAGGTGTGTGTGTGTGTGTATGTGTGTGTGTGTGTGTGTGTGTGTGGGAGGGGGCTCCATCTGTCGAGGAGGAACCCCCAAGAAACCCATGACCATGGAGGACAAAAGGAGAAGACAGTCCTCTCCTCCCACCCCACCCCCGTCAAAGGGGAGAGACGTGTCTGATGACAAATGGGGCGACGTGTTGCGCCTACGAAATCATCTCAACAAGCAACGGTATTAAACTTGGTGCCGTTGCTTACATGGACACGGTACTTAGCGTCGGTAATTTCCCCTTAATTACAACGGCCGTCATTTGAAACTCGAGATCGGATTATGGAAGATAAATAAATACACGCATAAAATGTACCTGGAACCTGAGGATCTCGCTCCGTGGCGACGGGTGTTTCTCAGGTACTAAAAAGCGATAATTAAATTTGGAATTGCAGGTAATTGCCGTCTCTCAGGCACGCTAGGACCGGTTGGCATTTGTGTTACTTTTTCTTATGAATTATTTACAGGGTGTTTTTTTTTTATCCCACTTTTTTTTTTTTTAATTCCCCTGCGAAGCGCCGGAGAATAGACGTGCTCACAACTCTACTGAGCACAAAATCGCAGAGGTTGTGGCTTTTGTGCTGAACGAGGCCGAACCCATCGCACACAGACGCTCCGTCACAAAGCGATTGGCCTCCTTCCTTCAGATCAAGCCAGCATTCGTAGGATCCTGGTTTCTCACCGGCCATCACTTGACCTGTTTGTCAGCACGAGTTGGAGAACTCTGCTTGAGCAGGGGGTTGGACTAGAAGGCCTCTGAGGTCCCTTCCCTCTGTGGTTTCGTTATTCCGCTATTTTGTCGTTCTGTTATTCTCTTGTTATTCTGCTATTCTCTCATTCTCCATTCGGTTAGAAAGGGTCTCCTAAAAGCCCAGATGTTTTTCCAACCGGCCTCTCCTGTTCTCCTTCCAGCTGTGCGCAGAGGGGGAACGCCCGTCGGAATGGCCACCAGCGGAAAATTAAGCAGCAGGAAGAGAGTTGCCAAAACCTGACGGACTTTACTCCGGCCAGAGTGCCCAGCAACCTGGACATCTTCACGGCCTACAACGAAACCCTGCAGTGTTCACACGAGTGCGTGAGGACGCCCGTCCCGATGTACGCTGAGGAGACGATACTCTCCCCGGGAGACTACAAGACCTCCTTCAATGGAAACAGGTGAGAGCCGTGGCTGATGGGTTCGATGCCACGGCTGGTGCTTGAGATGGGCTATTGCGATCCAGAGTAAGTTGAGTTGGGATGAAATCTTGTTTCATGAAGATGTGAATTCCACAAGAGCAATAAAGAGTTCACACAAAGTTCAGATACTTTGTGTGTGAGAAAGAGGCTGAAGACAGCTCCTCCTTAACAGTTCCTGGACTACGGATTGTCTTTCACTTACCACAGTTCATTTAGTGATCGTGGGAAGCCACAATGACTTAGGGACGTTTTTCACACTTACGACCATTGCGGCCTCCCCCATGGTCACGTGATCCCTGCTCAATCAGCCGCTCTGCCACTTTTGGCAAAGTGGAGATCCTTCTAGATGCCACCTTGTCAGGTTGTCTCTCAAACTGAAGCATAGAAACATGCACATATACATTTATTTATTTCTATCTCTTTCTCTCTTTCTGCCTCTCTTTCTCTTACTCGTTCTCCTCTTCTCTTTCCTCTCTCTTTTTCACTCTCTTCCTTTCTCTTCCTCTCCCTTTCCCCTTCTCTCCCTTTCTCCCTCTTTCTGCTCACCTCTCTCCCCCTTTCTCTTCCTCTCTTCCCCTTTCTCTTCCTCTCTTCCTCGCTCTCCCTCTTTCTCTCTTCCCCCTTTCTTTCTCTCTTCCTCTTCCTCTCCCTTTCCCCTTTCTCTTCCTCTCCCCTTCTCTCCCTTTCTCCCTCTTTCTGCTCACCTCTCTCCCCCTTTCTCTTCCTCTCTTCCTCTCTTCCCCTCTCTCCCTCTTTCTCTCTTCCCCCTTTCTCTCTCTCTTCCTCTTCCTCTCTCTTTCCCCTTTCTCTCTGTGTCCCTCTTTCTCTTCCTCACTTCTTTCCCCCTTTCTCTGTCCCCCTCTTTCCCTCTCGTTCCCTTTCTCTCTGTGTGTGATTTGTGAATTGTGGGGAAATGCTTGATCTAAACATCTGTTTATACTTCCCTTACCTCCTCCTTTCCTCTCTATTGGCTTCCTAGCTGGGGCGTTTGCATTGCAGAAACTTCCCTGCAAACGTCCGTCCCCCTGTTTGCTTTTAATGACGATTTCTGCCCAACGGTAATGCTCGCACCGATATGGATCGGAAGCAGCCAGCCTTTGATTCCTGCACCAAAATACCGTGTTTCCCCGAAAATAAGACCCTGTCTTATATTTTTTTGAACCCTGAAATAAGCGCTTGGCCTTATTGCCATGCACTCAAAAGCCCAATTGGGCTTATGATCAGGGGAGGTCTTATTTTGGGGGGAACAGGGCAAATCCATGCAAATCGGTCTCTGATTGGTCTTCCTAAAAGAGACCAGGGCATGGGACCAACCAACCACTGGGGAAAGGACGAAGATTCAAAGGGAGCTGTCCAGCTTCTGGTGCTGAAACATGACGTCAGAACATATTAATACACAGGGTTCAACTTACGACCACAATTGAGCCCAAAATTTCTATCACTAAGTGAGACAGTTGGTAAGTGAGCTTTGCCCCATCTTATGACCTTTCCTGCCACGGTTGTTAAGTGAATCCAGCTTCCCCATTGACTTTGCTAGTCAGAGGATCACAAAAAGGGGATCATGTGACCCCGGGACATTGCGACTGTCATAAATACGAGTCAGTTGCTGAATTTTGATCACGTGTCCTCGGGGACGCTGCAACAGTCGTTAAGTGTGAAAAGCAACCCTAAGTCATTTTTTTCAGTGCTGTTGTAGCTTTCAATGGTCGCTAAATGGACTGTTGTAAGTCGAGGACTACCAGCTGCTGTGAATCTGTGGTAGCTTTTTTTTTTTTTGCGTGAAAAGAAAGGAAAAAAAAAAAAACTAAGAAAAATTTTCTTGGCAGCCAAGTATGCAAATCCCCCTTTTTTTCCCCTCTGCAGGGGGTCTTCCTCGGACCGCCATCTAATCCCTGTGGCCTTCGTATCGGAAAAATGGTTTGAGATCTCGTGTTGACCGGCCAAACTCTGTTTTTAACTTCCTGGAGGGGCAGCCAGAAGCCACGCAGCCATTCCATGGTAAGTCCCTTCTCTAGCAGTTCTGATTTAAAAAAAAAAAAAAAAAAAAATTCTAGATATCCTGTTGGATCTGATAAACCTTCTCTCATGGGACCTTGGATGAGAAACTCCCAAGTTCATCTAGAGGCGTTGATTCTTCTACCATCTTCAAGAACTTTATGAGATGTCCCACAGGTGCTTTTTCCAAAAGGCAGCTGGAGTTTTTTGGCTTTTTTCCCTTAAAAACGTTTTGCTTCTCATCCAAGATGCTTCTTCAGAATTGGTAACGGGGGCCCCTATTGGAAGACCTGTAAGATTAGATCCTGGAGAAGGTATCTCTTAATGATTTTGAAGAGTTGACACAAACCTGATGGCCAGAAGTTGTGGGTGCTCCATCACAGGAGGTTTTCAAGAAGAGATTGGACCATGTGAGGGATGGTGTAGGGTCTTGAGGTTGGACGAAAAGTCTTCTAAGGTTCCTTCCAACTCTGTTATTCTATAATGCCAGGGAGATTAATCCATGGAATAGATTGTCTCCAGAAGTTGTGGATGCTCCATCACTGGAGGTCTTCAAGAAGAGATTGGACAACCCTTTGTCCCCAATGGTCTAGGCCTAGGGTTTCCTGGTTGAGCAAAGAGTTGGACTAGAAGACCTCTAAGGTCCCTTCTAGCTCTATGATTCTGAGATAAATAAGATACAGGATGGAGGGATGGATGGATGGATGGAACAGCTTTCCTCCAGAAATTGTGGCTGCTCCATCACTGCTTTTAAGAAGAGACTGGGCAGCCATTTGTCTGAAATTGTATAGAATCTCCTGCCAAGCAGTGGGTTGGACTAGAAGACCTCTGAGGTCCCTTCCAGCCCTAGGAGTCTATCATTCCTTCCCAGTCTCACCAATTCCCATCCTGCCTTGACTGGAGTTCGTTCCCTCCTCTTAACAGAATAACATCGTCGGAAGGGACTGTCAGGTTTCGATGCTATCTCAAAATAAATGGATTTCCAAAGTGCTGATCTTTGAGGAAATTTTCTCTTTATTGAGCACAGCGATCTGATCCTGGCTCTTTTCACGGTCAGTACTGACCTTTACCCCCCAATCCCTCCCTTTCCGATCCCCAATTCTCTGCTTCTCATTGGCTATCTTCCAAGCCACTTTCCTCATCTCTTCTTCGTCAGATCACAGGAATGTCTCCCCCACCCTCCCATCTCCGAGGAGACAGAATCTTCAAAGGGATTTAGTAGGCAAAAGTTCAAACTTCTCCTCTCTTTATATATGTCAGCGCTGGGATGCTGACAGGGACTTTGGAGGCCTTCTAGTCCAGCCCTTCTTTCCTTTGCTTTCCATTAAAACCCCTCTCCCCAGAGCTCAACCACACAGAGGCCAACCCGACCAGCCCCCCCCCCAAAGCTTAACTTCCATCTTAATTGATTAAAGTCCCCTCCCCTCTCTCTTTTCAGAGAGAAATAATCTCTTTTAGACTATCCCAATGGGCACACGATGTAGCATATCCCTTTCCCACTAGGGTGGAAATTGGTCACCAGCCGAGCAAGAATGAGGTTAAACCCGTTTCAGAGGGATGTAAACAATGGTAGGGGGTTTAATTACCTTTCCTTTCCCCCCTTTTTTAAACCTGCTGTTATTTAAATTGGTTCCTGATCACGGATTCTGACCACCTATTTGGTGGAAACCATGAATTCCTGAAAAGGAAGACATGGATGAATGATAAAACACCCACGAATATGGAGAGGTTTTGTAGCTTTGTTTTTTCCCCTCCTTTATCCGTCTGGGCTGGAGGGGAATGGAAACACAACATGAAATTGCACAGCAGTGGTGTCAGGGACATGGAGGAGGACAAAAAAAAAAGGAAATTTAACAGGCCTGTAGGTTGGCTTCCAGAAAGGAGGAGGAGGAGGAGGAGGAGGGGAGAGGGGAGAGGGAGAAGGAGAAAGAGGAGAAATGGTGAAGGAGAAGGAAGGAAGGAAGGAAGGAAGGAAGGAAGGAAGGAAGGAAGGAGAGTGAAGGGAGGGGAAGGAAGGAAGGGACAAAAGAGGGGAGGGAAGGAAGGAAGAAGGGAGGAAGGGAAAGAAGGAAGGGACAAAAATGGGGAAAGAAGGAAGGAGAAAAGAATGAGAGTGAAGGAAGGAAAGAAGGAAGGAAGGAAAGAGAGTGAAGGGAAGGGAAGGAAGGAAGGGACAAAAGAGAGGAGGGAAAGAAGGAAGGGACAAAAATGGGAAAAGAAGGAAGGAGAAAAGAGTGAGAAGGAAGGAAGGAAAGAAGGAAGGAAGGAAGGAGATGGGAGGGGAGCAAGATTGGAGAAAACAGTAGAGAAGGATGGATAAATGAATGGAAGGAAGGAAGGAAGGAAGGAAGGAAGGAAGGAAGGAAGATTAAATTTAAAGAATACATGAATAAATTCAGACTTTTGCGTCAACAGATAATTACAATCTTATTCTCTTTCTGAAATATTTCATCCTTTCATCTAGTTTGCATCTTTCAGTGGAACGTCTTCCCTCCAGAAGTTGGGGGTGCTCCATTCTTGGAGGTGTCCAAGAAGAGACTGGACAGCCGTTTGTCCGGCATGGTGTAGGGTCTCCTGCTTTAGAAGGGGGTTGGACTAGAAGACCTCTGAGGTCCCCTCCAACTCTGTTATCCCCCGTTTGATGAATTCTTAGCTCCTGGCTGGTCCCCCTCTGAGAAAAGCTCCTTGCGTGTTTGCCAAGGGGGATCAGCCTGACCCATGGATCGACAGAGGATCCACAACCAAGCCGAAAGTATTTCCTCCGCCATTGTGAAGCCTTAATTACAATTTTAATTACAATCCCCACCCTTAATTGCTATTTATGCAGGAGACAAATCTCGCCCAGCTATTATTCAAGGGGGTTATTTTCTGCCCACTCTCGCTTTCTATTCAGAGATTTATTTTTATATTTTGGGGGGTGGAGAGGAAGAAGGGAAGTGATCTTTTCCTGCCTTCTCTTCTTTTGGGGTGACAGGAAATGTCTCCAGAGTGGAGCAAAAAATGGGGTGCCCTTTTCTCTCTCTCTCTCTCTCTTTTCTTTCTTCTGTCCTTCCATCTTTCTTTTTCTTTCTTCCATCCTTCCTTCCTTTCTCTCGCTCTCTTTCCTTCTTCTGTTCTTCCATCCATCCTTCCTTCCCTTTCTTTTTCTGTCTTTCTTTCTTTTTCTTTCTCCCTCCCTCCCTCCCTCCCTCCCTCCCTTTTTCTTTTTCTTTTTCTTTCTCATTCCTTTCCTTTCTCCTTTCCTTTCTTCTCTCTCATTCCCCTTCTTCCCTTCCTCATTCTTTTTTTTCCTTTGCTCCCTTTTTCCTCCCTCCCTCCCCTTCTCCTTCTCCTCCTCCTCCTCCTTTCTCTTCCTCTTTTTCTTCTTCTCCTTCTCTTCCTTCTTTTCTTCTTCTTCTTTCTTTCTTTCTTATTATATGAAAAATCTAAATGCATATAAATTAACTTTCCAAATTAAATTGTCAGATTATTATTATTTTTTTCTTTAATGCAGATGGGATGCAGGCTTACTGGGCAGGTGTTCTGATTTCTTAACAGATTTTAATTGCGCTTTAATTGTATTTTAATTGGCTCTGCAAATGTTTACGTTTCATTACCGCCGATTGCCTTCGCCGGATGCCATTGGTGGAAAAAGAAGGACATCCCTTAAGTAACGTAAACCAGGGCCACGATCTGTGTCACCCACACGGCTACAAACTTTGACCCTGGGGGCTCCAGAAAAGAATTAAGGCCTAAATCTGCTTTTTCTCTATGGTTTGGTTCTCTGTGTACCAGCATATAACATATTTCCTTTCCTTTCCTTTCCTTTCCTTTCCTTTCCTTTCCTTTC
Source organism: Pantherophis guttatus (assembly GCF_059756535.1). Taxonomy (NCBI): domain Eukaryota; kingdom Metazoa; phylum Chordata; class Lepidosauria; order Squamata; family Colubridae; genus Pantherophis; species Pantherophis guttatus. The sequence continues at coordinate 727,363 of NC_142077.1, forward strand.
CCTCTTTCTCCTTTCCTTTCCTTTCCTTTCCTTTCCTTTCCTTTCCTTTCCTTTCCTTTCCTTTCCTTTCCTTCATCTTTCTCTCTCCATCCTTTCCTTTCCTTTCCTTTCCTTTCCTTTCCTTTCCTTTCCTTTCCTTTCCTTTCCTTTCCTTTCCTTTCCTTTCCTTTCCTTTCCTTTCCTCCTTTCTTTTCTTTCCTCCTTTCCTTTCCTTTCCTTTCCTTTCCTTTCCTTTCCTTTCCTTTCCTTTCCTTTCCTTTCCTTTCCTTTCCTTTCCTTTCCTTTCCTTTCTCCTTTCCTTTTCTTCCCAACAGGATTCCATTGGTGAACCTGTAAAAAATAAAAAAAATTCAAGCATTAAACGAAGAGGGCGACCTTATAGCTAACATTTGTGTTTTACTGATGGAAGACTGAAAGCAATCAAATATATTTTTATATTTATACATATCTATAAATATCTACACAAAAAGGGACTAGCCCCACCCTGAAATTTTCGAGGAATGCCCTATTTCTCACGCCAAGGAGAGACCGACCGACCGACCAACCGGGAGAAACGCAAGGGAGGAAGCGAAGGAAACCCGACTCCAGAGGTGGACTTCTGAACTTGTGAATGTTGGAAGGGCAACCAATTTTTCTGAAACTGTGCCAATTCTAACCATTATGTGCCATGAACTGCCGGGAAAAACAAACAAACAAAAGAGGACAAACTCAGAAAAACAAAACAAAACAATTTAAGGACACGTCAAAAACTTAGGACGGGTTGGGGGGGCCACGTCTTATCGTAAAGTCAGTATTTCTGGTTATTATACATATAATATATAAATATATATATATATATAGATCTATATATATATAAAAAAAAACCGCAAACACATTTTGTATTGTAGCAAATTTTTGGAAAAAAAAAAAGCGATCTTAAATGTCCGGGGCTTTTTTAAACTAAGAAATGAATTATTATTGAGTTCTGTGATTTTTCCCTTGAACTGAGTCGATCCTGGACTTAAATAAATCAGTGTTTTTTACTCCGGAAATGTCGTTTACGCCAAGGCCCTAAATGTCCATCTTCCTGGTTCCTTTACAAACGTATCCGGTGAGGATCTGGGACCTCGGGTTGGTTGTAGCTTGTCGGTGATCACAATCGTGGCTGCATCGCAGCATCTCGTAAGCAGCCCTGGAGATCCGTAGTTGGTTTTAATACAGGGAGTCCTCGACTTACAACCGTTTCATTTAGTGACCGTTCGAAGTTCCAACAGCACTGCAAAAAGGGCTGTTTTTCGCACTTAGGACCGTGTGGCAGCATCCCCCCAGGGTTACGTGATCAGAATTCAGAAGACTCTTGGCCACCGACTCGTAGTTATGACGGTTGCAGTGTCCTGGGGTCACGTGATCCCACTTTGCGACCTTCTGACCAGCAAAGTCGATGGGGAAGGCAGACTTACTTAACAGCCGTGTTACTCACTTAACAACTGAAGGGATTTAATTAACAATGGTGGCAAGAGAGGTGGTAAAATGGGGCAGAACTCACTTCTACCCTCTCTTTTCCTCCTTCCTTCCTTCCTTCCTTCCTTCCTTCCTTCCTTCCTTCCTTCCTTCCTCCCTCCCTCCCTCTCTCCTTCCCTCCCTTCCTTCCTTCCTTCCTTCCTTCCTTCCTTCCTTCCTTCCCTTTATCTCCTTCCTTCCTTCCGCAAAACCATCAGCTGAAATCATGCCTGCCTGCTGTGGCAAGGACTGAGTAGCAAGGCAGCCCCAAGACATATTATTCAAGCATCACGAACCTTTTGCAGTCCTCCTCTGCAGCCCCCCTGCGCGAAATCCCAACTCAGGCCCTAGCGCAAAGAATACAGCACATCAGAGTTGGAAGGGGCCTTGGAGGTCCTCTAGTCTAGCCCAACTCCCCCACACGAGCAGGAGACCTTAGACCAGTGATGGCTAACGTTTTTGCCATTGCATGCCAGGAGCGAGGGTGGGTGGGTCACGCGTGTGCGTGCCCACACCCATAATTCTATGTACGTTCCCCCCGCTCCTGGCACACGATGGTACAGTAGGCCCATTTTTTGCTCTCCCCCTAGCCTCCAGAGCCTTTCTAGGAGTCTGGGGAGGACAAAAACAGCCTTCCCCACCCCTCAGAGGCCCACCGGAGGCTGGAAACGGCCCATTTGTCAACTTCCGGTGGGACTGGAAGGCCCTTTTTTTGCTCTCCCCAGCCTCCAGAGCCTTTCTAGGAGTCTGGGGAGAGCGAAAACAGCCTTTCCCACCCCAACTCCCCCGGTGGCCCTCCGGAGGCTGAAAACAGCCAGTTTGTCAACTTCCAGAGGGCCCGGAAAGCCCCAAAATCAGCTGGCCGGTGCACGCATGCGCACCAAAGCTGAACTCGCGTGTCCACCGATATGGCTACGCGTGCCACCTGTAGCAGACGTGCCATAGGCTCGCCATCACAGCCCTAGAACATTCCATCAAGGCTCAGCGCAATATTTATTGTTAACTGGGCTCCCGGACCAGTGCGAGAGACATTCTTGCAGACAAAGAAATGCGCTACGTTTCCCCACACCTAGTTTTCCCCAAATCCAAACACACCCATTACACTCCCCAGAGGGGGCGGGGGTTTTGCCTATCTTTCAGAAAGCTAGTTTGATACGACATTGGCTTAAAAGTAAAAATTTCTTTCTTTTATTGTCCCCAAGAAAATAATATCTAAATCATCCCCAAACATCTCGCGGTGATCCTAAAGTCAGCTCAGGAAAATAACCTCCAAAGAAACCAGGATCGCCAAGAAAAGTTCAAACCAGGATGAAGGCAGAGTTGTTATTCTGCGGGAATCAAGGAAGACGGGAAATTTTGTAGCAGATCAGAATGTGGATGCTCCATTTCAGAAATTCAGAAATATCCTCTCTCCTGGGGGAACACTTTATTTTTAAAAAATCTTATTTTTGTTTAGAAGTTTTGGTAAAGGAAGACCAAAATCTCCTTCTTCGGGAAGGCAAGGGCTGGGCACGGAGGAGTTAGCGACCTCAGTATTGTCGTCACTAAACTAGTCAGTCTGCCTCACTTCTCCCTCTATTTTTAACACAGTGGGTTTTGTCCCTTCTCGTTTTTTTAAAATCTATTTAAATTTAAAATCAATCTTATTGATTTCAGAGGCTGGATTCCCTCCCGTCTCCTCCTTTCCTCCCCCTTAAATGTTTCTAAGCTCCTTTATTGATGGAATTGTTGCTTTTAATTTTTGTAAGCTGCTTCGGGCCGTTAGGAGAAAAAACATGGACGGTGATTTATTTCCCTAAATAAAGACATTATACAAGCCCAAATCTCCTGTAACGTTGAGAAGGGAGCTCGGTGCGTGAAGCAGCTCTTGGGTCTCCAAAAGATGGTCTGGATCCACAGATATATTTTTAAAAAATCAGTTCTCCATTTAAAAAAACCCCAATCTTCTGAAACAGAGGTCAACCACACGTCCCATCAACTCAAACTTGGTGGATAATGGGTGTTTGAATCTAATAAAGGTTGCATTGCTAATATCTCTGAACATCTCCAGGAAGGTAAAAGGTAAAGGCAAAGGTTCCCCTCGCACATATGTGCTAGTCGTTCCTGACTCTAGGGGGCGGTGCTCATCTCCATTTCAAAGCTGAACAGCCAGCGCTGTCCGAAGACGTCTCCGTGGTCATGTGGCCGGCATGACTCAACGCCAAAGGCCCACAGAACGCTGTTCCCTTCCCATCAAAGGTGGTCCCTATTTTTCTGCTTGCATTTAGGTTGGCAGAAGGTGGGACAAGTAACGGGAGCTCACCCTGTTACGTAGCACTAGGGATTCGAACCTCTGAACTGCCGACCTTTCAACCGACAAGCTCAGTGTCTTAGCCACTGAAAGCTCAGCACAAAGGACCCCACAGTTCTCCTCCTCCTCCTCCTCTCTTCTTTGCAAACCCCTCTCCCTTCTAATACTGATGGTGTTCCCTAGTTGGGTCATGAAACGTCTGCAAGAAAACCACCAACCACTCAGAGAATTCCTCCTCCTCCTCCTCCTCCCTGCAACCCACTCCCTTCTAGCATTGATGGTGTTACCTAATTGGTCATGAAATGTCTACAAGGAAACAAACTCAGAGGTCGCCAAGGACCCCACAGGCTAACGCTGCGCTACAGATTTTCTCTTCTCAAGTCAAGATGGCAGGCCCAACCATCCAACTGGAGGGGGAGAGAGAGAGTGGGGGTGAAGGGAGAGAGAGAGAGAGAGAAAATATATTAAAGATTTCTGCCAATTTGTCCATGCTGCAGATATGATGCAAGCTGTAATAAAGTTTGCTAGAACTTAAGAGCTCATGATGTTCACCAACCATCTGTAGCTGTGAGGGTGGTTGGCAGCCCCCGTTTCCTGCAAGGAAAACGGAGCCCTTGAAAGCTGCTTTTGAGGAACTAAATACTTTGGCTGGTCAGTTTCCAGGATGTTCATCCTAGCAATTTCACCCACCCCCCACCGCCGCTCCCGATTCGTACGCCACCTGCTTTTCCGATGCAGCATCTGCTGCGGCTAACTTTTTGTTTTTAATATCTCCACCGGAGCGGAGAAGAAAGAAGCTAGCATAAGGCCCAGGAAACAGTTGTATTTATTTTTAAGAATGTTATTCGGCTTCAAAAAAAAATAAAAAATAAAATTAAAAGAGAATTATAACTCAAGGGGATGAGGAACAACAGGGAGAATGTTCTAAAGCGACGGCAAAGCAAAAAGAGCAAAAATAACATTAAAGAAATGTTCAACTCTTTCAACTCTCCTCAGTAGGGATACAATCAAGGATATATTTTGTTTTTATTGAACAAAAAAAGAGAGAAGAAACTAAACACAGGAAAGAGATGCATGCTGAACAGATAACAGCAACAGCGTATAATTTCTTAAGCTAAAGAAAATGTATAACTCATAAATGCATAAATATCAGTTCTACAAATGCACAACACATTCATAAATATTTTTATAATCAATATAGATAATAAATAGTTCAAAAGGCCCAAAGTCATCCATCCGGCTTTCATGGCTAATACAAGACTAGAACTCCCGTCTCCTGGTGATTGCCCAAAGTCACCCAGTTGGCTTTAATATCTATTGTGGAACTAGAACTCCCCGTCTCCTGGTTTTAGGTCACCACCTTAACCACTACACCAAACTGGCCTTCTATCAAGACTGGGCGGGACTTCTCAGAGGAAGTGGGTGGGGCAGAGCAAAAAGAGGGCGGGGCTTCACACTCTCTCTAATCTCCTCTTTATCTGCTACACCTTGAAATCTCCAACTTGACATGAATATTCAATGCCCGGTCTAGAAACATGGCTCAGAACCCATCATTTGCTCAGTTCTCCCTTGCTCCACACCTACAGCTGCATTCACACAACCACAACCACACTTTGCCCTGAAGATCCAAGAAGAAGATCTTCAAAAAAAAACCAAACGAACCCCAAACTCACAAGTTTCCTTCTTCTCCATCCATCCGGCCTTACCAAACTCTCTGCTGAAAAAAAATACCTTCTCAATTATCTAGCCCCGTGAGATTTAAAAATAAAGTCCTTTTTTGAAGGAAAAAAAAAGGACAGATTATAGCAAGCTCAATCGTTGGCTTCACCAAGCTTCTTCACCAGGAAGCTTCATCCTGAGGGCAGATCAAGAAGGTGGGTTGGAAAACTTCCTGAGATGAAACCTCCTGGTTCTCAGGATGGACGGTTTCTTCTCCGCAGGAGCTAAGTGGACGAAAGAGCAGATGTAACACCCTGAAAGGGAGGAATAATCAGAATAGTCCTCCCCCCAAAAAATGAGTAGAAGAAGCTGGTTTTGGAGGAAGCTTCAGAAAGGTAGAAAAGTTCATGAGCGCTGTTGTGAAGTGTATGATAGATGAAGGGAGAAGGTCCAAAGCTAAGGGTCAAAATGACAAATTGGGACCTCAATTGATGGAGTCAGAAGGTCCTTGTTCCCAAGGTCCATCCATCTCCATCACCAAGCAGAGGGTGGCTTGTCTCCAAGAATACACTTGGCAGGGACTTGTAGACTCTTGTAGGCCACCGAGGAGATGAGAACTTAGAAGAACATGAGTTTTATTCTAGCCAAATGTCCAACTGTATAAACATTAGACATTCCTTCCAGTTCTCTTCCTTCTCTCTGTGAGGACAACCCACCCAAGGTTTATCAGGACGTGCATTCCAGAGACGATGAGGTAGAACTTTTCAAGGTGGAGATCTTCTTTAGTGGACAAGTGAAGACCTTCTCTTTTCTCCTCAAAGCCTCGCTCCAAAGATCTGCAGCCAAACCACAACTCAGAGATTTCAAAAAGCTAATTCCGTTCCTCTCTAATTATAATCCGTTCTCCAGATGGTGTTCTTCCACCGGTAGATCAGCCAGGCCTTTGCTCCCACAGAGGCCCCAGGGACTTCCTTTGAGTGCCTACACACACATGTGCACCGCCCACCAGCCCATAGCAACCAGTCTCCAAAAAGACTTCCTTCTATTTCAATAGGGTATTTCTCCCATCAAGAAGACTCAGGTTGTGGAGACGTTCTCCAGATGTTTCTCCAGCGTTACGGTGCCCCTCAAGGAAGGACAACGGGTTGCATCTTTCTTGCACGCATTCAATCTTTCACCATCGGTCTGGAAGTCAGCAAAAAGATGGTTGCGCACTCATCCCTTAAATGCTGTTAAGGAAAGGGAATTGTCCAATGCCTCAACAAGAAATAGACCACGGGGCTCCAATTCACTCTTGGTTGTCCTGAATTCCAGATCTACCACTTTTTCCACCATGTAACTCTCTCCCTCCCCTACAGGCCTGTGGCCAGATCCTTAAGGAGCTGTTTGGAAGCCAAAAACCCTTTTTGATATGATTAACATTCTCTAAGCTTGTCAACCATCCCATGATTAATTATTTGTGGGGTTTTTAATCGACTTGTGAGATGGGCTGGAAGAGTCAGTGTGCATTTACGGCCTACAGATCAAAGGAAGGCTCTGTCATTTCCCAAGAGGCTGAGACAATTCTCTTTCTTTCCCCATTTCCTTAATGAAACAATTAACAAAACAATGCCATATAGACAGAGAAACAAATATCTATAACCTCGTTTAATTAGATTATCTCAAAGGCTGGATTCGGATGGCAGGCCACCGTTAACGCCTTCCTCGCATATCCTGAATAGGTTTAAACCAGGTGAAGTGGAAATCCACACCGTTCTTTCTCAAACGGGGTTCACAAATAGCCCCCAACATATTTAGAATGCAGAATAACAAGAGTTGGAAGGTACCACCTTGGAGATCATCTAGTCCAACCTTGCTCAAGTAAGAGACTCTATATCATTCCGGACAGGATGGCTGTCCTGGTTCTTAAAGTCTCCTGCTTGAGCAGGGGGTTGGACTAGAAGACCTCCAGGGTGCCCTTTTCTATTTCTATTCATCAAGCTAATTTTGTAGACAATGTCTTGTCTACAAGGCATTGGGCAACCTTCTTCATTTCTTCCTGCTCTGTTTGTGGCCACCAGAAAAACCCAGATTTATACCCAGGCTACATAATATTGGCTGTTTTATTTGCAATTAGTTTTATCATCTCTGGCATGGATTGGTCCTTTTCTAAAGACAACAGCTTAATCAATAATGCCTTTTATGGGGTCTTTTGGCTGTTTATAGACATGGTCACACTTCATAAACCAGCTGAGGATGCCCACTCAGATCCAGCTCGGGTGAAAATCTGGGATTTGAAACGAATTCGTGTCGGCTTGAAGAGCGAGAGATAAACAACAAATATATCTATATATGAATTTATCTGACCAAGAAAATTCATCAGGACGTTTATCGTATTAATAACCACTCGGTTCCCACAGAGCTGTGACTGTGGGGTCAAATGTATAATTATAAAGTGCTACCTTGTCCACACCAAGCTAAATCCGTTTGGTTTCACTTCGTGAATTTTTTAATAGAAGCGCAATCTGTTAGGACGATCTTCCCACCCATACATAAAAAAGAGTTTCACTTGAGGCCGGAAGGATGGCAGCTTTGATGGAGCCGACATCTGATTTCATTGTCAAGGTGCCAATATTGTGAAGTCGTTGTGTTCCTGAGGATTGCATATTTCTGAAGAAGGATGCAACTGAAAGAGGAGAGAAACAGAGAAAAGAAGAAGAAAGAGATTTAGTTAACTCTTCAGATAGCTCTCTGGCAATTCTGTTTACTGGGAGACGTTCTTGGCAGGTTAGAGATGGGCTCCAAGAATAGCTACAGATCCACCATGAAGAATATCTACAGGTATACTATGAAGAACATCTACAGTGCACCATGAGGAACATCAACAGGTCTATCATGAAGAACATCTACAGATCCACCATGAAGAACATCTAAAGGTCTACCAAAAAGAACATCTACAGATCTACCATGAGGAACATCTACAGGTCCACCATGAAGAATATCTACCGGTTCACCATAAACATATCTGCAGGGCACCACGAGGAACATCCAGAGGTCTATCATAAAGAATATCTACAGGTCTACCATGAAGCATATCTACAGGGCACCATGAGGAACATCTACAGGTCTATCATGAAGAACATCTACAGATCCACCATGAAGAACATCTACAGGTCCACCATGAAGAATATCTACCAATTCACCATAAAGCATATCTACAGGGCACCATGAGGAACATCTACAGGTCTATCATGAAGAATATCTACAGGTCCATCATGAAGAATAGCTACAGGGCACCATGTGGAACATCTACAGGTCCACCATGAAGATCATTTAAGGTCCACCATGAAGAATATTCCAGACATCTGCTGGATAAAGTTATTGAGATCTGCTCTAGGTTACACTCCAGCCTGGAGTACATAGAAGACTGTTGGTTGTAATACCATCACTGAAGTGAACTTTAGAGGAGATAAATCAGAATTTGAACTTGAAATCAAACTTCTGGAGGCATCAGATGACCTTCAAGTTCCCTTTCAATTCTTCTGTTCAGCAAGTCCACGTTGTTCAAATGTTTGGTCTCCTCTGACCCAACTAAGCTTGTGGTGCGACTACAGTCGAAGTCAGAAAATTTGATGTCCTTAATTGAGTTTGTTCCACAGCTCCACCTCTTCCTCTTCATTCAATATTTCTTATCAAATGCAATTAAACATCCTCTATATTTGCAATATCTAGAAAGGGGGGGGGAGCCTGGATCCGTGAATCGATTCTCTGGTGGAAGAAAAGAATTAAAGGCCCCGCAGAGACCAGCCGCTTGCCTGAAATCCTCGTCATCAAGATCACTTGGTAAATCGATACTCTGCTCAGAAGCTAACAAAAGAAGATAGGGGAGGAATCAAACTAATTACTAGGAAAGCCATTAGAAAGCCACGATGAAGTGCTGACATCTTATCATCATCTCTGGCTGGAGTTCGGAAGAAATCCTGTTAATTAATTCCAAGCGAGGCAAAAAATATCGAACATTATGGACCGTTTTCGCATTCAGAACTTCAAAATCTGTTCTTCAGGAGAAGGAGCACCATAAAGGAGGAAGAAGAAGAAGAAGAATGGGGAAGAGGAAGAAGAAGGGGAAGGGGAAGAAGAAGAGGAAGAGGAAGAAGAAGAAGAAGAAGAAGAAGAAGAAGAGGAGGAGGAGGAGGAGGAGGAGGAGGAGGAGGAGGAGGAAAAAGAGAAGAATGAAGGAAAGAGTAGGGGAGGAGAGAAGGAGAAGGAGAGAGAAGAAGAAGGAGAAGGAGAGAAGGGGAGGAGGAGGAGGAAGTAGCAGTAGTAGTAGTAGTAGTAGTGATGGTGGTGGTGGAGGAGGAGAAGGAAAAAGAGAAGAAGGAAGGAAAGAGTAGGAGAGAAGGAGAGAGAAGAAGAAGGAGAAGGAGAGAAGGGGGAGGAGGAGGAGGAGGTGGTGGAGATGGAGAAGAATTGGAAGGAGCCTTGGAGGTTTTCTAGTCCTACCCCCTGCTCAAACAGAAGGCCCTATTTCCATCCCAGACAAATGAATGTCCAATCTTTTCTTGAAGTCCTACAACGATGGAGCACCGACAACATCTGGAGGCAAGGGAAAGAAGACCGAGAAGTTTCTGGGAAGGAAAGAGACGATTTTCATGGAGAAGAATCCATTTTTGGAGCTTGCGGTCTGATGAAGTCGAGTAGCGGTTGATGGGTAAGACATGTCCCTAGCTGCTGAGCTAGATGGTGACTCAGTCGCTCTGTCTAATCTTCAGTGATTCGGTTGTTCCTTTTCATGCTTTCATATCCCAGGAGGTTGGAAGCAGGCGGAAGGGAAGTAAACATAAAATGTAAATAATGGAGCTTAAGATAATTGAAGTGGATCCGTTCCAGCAGTGAAGGATGGCATGGCTTGCTCAGCGCCAGCAGCACTGTACATAAATAGGTCACCTCTGCTCTTCTGAGCAGATGCTTCCAACATGGTTGACCATGGCATCTTCTCTGGACCTTCCACGTGTGAGTTCTCCAACATGGATCGATGGCATTGACTCAAGTTGCTTTCTATCTTCTCTCCAATCTTGGAAATGAACCATCAGAAAGTTCTTGAGATGGAGGAATTACAAGTTCACATGATCGCCATCAACCTCCGGGTGAAATGGACGGATGGAAGCAGAATTCTAGTCTCTTCTTGAAAACTGTTCTGACCTAGGCTCCCTTACAAAGCAGGAAGCAGAGTCTCGGTCCCGGCAAAACCTCTTTAATTTACACGAGTGTGAATTCCTTTCATTCACAGTCAGCAAGGCCTGTCCAAACAGTTTTTCAGAGGAAGATTTATCAACACAGACCTTATCTCGCTTGGCAAGCTGCCACGTAGCTAGTTTTCAAACGCAGTACAAGGCCAAACTTGGCACAGAGTCTCTCAGAGTCACGGAACGAACGAATTGTTTCCTGCAAAAGCCCCCTCCCCATTCGCTCCGCTTTTGTTTCCTATGGGAGGGGCCAATCACCTCCAAAATGTGTCCTTACTCCCAAGTCGACCCTGCTTTCTGAGTTATTCTTGGCAGCTCTGTGCATGCACACAGTGGGACCGGGCTCCAGCTGTTCCTCTGCCTCACTACTGTCTAGCTCCCTCTCTGGCTCTGATGCAGAGCCCTCGTCCGAGCTTTGCCCAGCCCCCAGGACTGGCCCACGTTCCTCCCCAACCTCCTCACTGTCCAACTCTGCTGCCAGCTCCACAACAAAAACCTCCAGTGATGGAGCACCCACAACTTCTGGAGGTAAGCCGTTCCACTGATTAACTCTCCTCAAATGTTCTACCAACCTTCACCTGCCCACAAATCATGAGAGGTGACCTATTTCTGGATGGGCCTCCATCTTTTCCCTTTTGTAGGACTCCAGTTCCCATCTTTCATCCAGAAAATCCAACTTCAGTAGACGTTCTAGCACTGCCCTACTTCTCCAGGTTCTTGGTGGTGAGGAACCCCTATTGAGAAAGATCTAGTGAAAAGAGAAGATGACTCAAGAGGAAGGAAATGGCCTTCTATGAATAATAACCAAGCAGAAGGTTGATATGAGGAGAACTTCTGGGTGTGTGAACTTCGTATCTGCTTCAAAACTCTTGAAGAACTCCAAGGAGCTCTTACATCAACAGCTCCAAGGACAAGGGCCATGTCAGAGATATTTGCCCAGCTCTGAAAACAAGTTCTTCTCCACACACACACACCTTCCGCACGCCTGTTCCACACCAGCTGCTTCCCCTGGTGGAAGAGTGATGGGCGATGGCACTAGCTGGAAATCAAATTAACGTTTCACAATGGCAGCTGTAGCTCGGTCGAGGAGACTCAGCTGCCACTTGGCACATGTCCATCAAAGGACACCTTCCAAGCCTGAAAAGAATAGCCGGTGATGGATGGGCTTGTTTGTCATTCGAGGAGACAAACTCGGCTTTGATGAGACAGGGGGGGAAAGGAAGGAAGGAAGAACAAAGAGAAAAGCAGGGAGCTGGAAGCAGGAGATACGGCGGTTGTGCACCACCAGAGAAAAACCTCCTTCCAAGCTAGAGACGTGCAATAGGCAGATTTGTTTCCCAAGGGAAGCCTTCCTTATCAACTCACTTATTTCGAACGTGTTATGGGCACTGCTCCACCAGTAGAGGGAATTGCTGAGGGATTTGTGAGGCCCAACCCAGAACAAGGCCAGAGATCAGCAGGAAAGGACAGCTCAGAGCTCGAGAGGTCTTATGGAGTGAACTTCTATATCGGGTGAGAGCTGCCTGGAGGCAGAAGATTTGTCCTTTGTCCAAAAATGTCAGATACTCAAAGCCTAGATGACCTAAAGGGACCTTCACTGCTTCCCAAATAATTTCCCTCCCCCCAAAAATGCACTTCTGTATGAGAAGAACAAAGACCTATCAATCCTCAACATGTCCATACTTATAACCCAGCTCTGCTCAAATCACAGGCATGACTTAAAGAGGAGTGTCCATAGCACATGGTCCATAAAATGAACCTGGTGGCCTTCACATTGGGATGGAAGCTCCAACCATGATGCCCAGCTTCAGAGAAGCTGTGGTGGCCACCATCTTAATATCTTCTCTCACGCCAGCCATTTGTTCTGGTTGACAGCTTCTTCTGCTCTTCTGCTCCACGTAACCCTCTGCAATTGCTGTCAACCCGCAATTTGTCTGTTTGTATCACGAGATGCCAACACTTGATATCAGCTTTGGTCTCCACAATATAAGAAAGATGTTGAGTCTCTAGAAAAGAGTGCAGAGAAGAGCAACAAAGAGGACTAGAAGAACGAAGGCTAAAACATATGAAGAACAGTTGCTAGAACTGGGTATGTCTAGTTTGATGAAAAGAAGGACTGGGGAGACATGAGATCATCGTCCAATATTTGAGGGGCTGCCACAGAGAAGAGGAGGTCCACCTGTTCTCCAACTCACCTGAAGGAAGGACAAGAAGCAACGGATGGAAACTCATCAAGGAGAGAAGCAATCTAGAACTAATTTCTTGACAGTTGGAACAATTAATCAGTGGAACACTTGCCTTTAAAAATTGTGGCTGCTCCATCACCAGTGGTTTTCAAGAAGAGACTGGACAGCCATTGACAGGGGTAGTGAAGGGTCTCCTGCTCGAACAGGGGTTGGACTAGAAGACCTCCAAGGTCCCTCCCAGCCCTATTATTCTGGTGAACCAACGACTGTCAAGGCATCCTGTATCTGCCCAGCACAAGTCGCATCTCATGGTTTTCCGACTCTGGCAAAGTTGTTGGGGATTTGTTTAGCTCCTTCAAACAAAACTAGGCTAGGAATAATTGCATTTGTCATGAAGGCCTGGGGGGAGGGGTAAGAAAGCCAAACGGCACAAAATTAATATTGATTCCAATTAAGCCATTTATCTCCCCGTGTTTTCCAACCGCACATCAAATGCGAAGGCGCGCATGAGCCGAGGCCGTGGCAAACCGCATTATCTTCCGAAGCCGTTTTTTTTTTTTTACGGGGCTGCCCTATTTATTTAGCGCGCATTGCACAAAATAACACAATGCAGCCCCCCCCTCTTTCCCCTTGCACCCGCCTGACAAGTTGTCGCAGCTCTGACGAGAAAAGGAACGGAGGTATTCGACCGGCGTTAAACGAGGCCGGAGGTCTTTTGTTTTTTGGGGGGGTTTTTTGCAATCAGGAAAAGTTTGCAAAAAAACACAAACAACAGTTTTTTTGTTTTTTGTTTACTTGCTAAGGTATTGTCTTCATAACCCACAAAAAGAAAGTCCTCGACTTACAAGAGGTCCAAGGCAGAAGGCAGGAGATGTCCCATCAACCTCCACCCACCCCATTCCCCATCTCCATTCTCCACTGTTTTTTCTCAATGATGTCTCCTGCAACTTGTTCAAACATAACATTTCTCTTTTGGAAGGAAAAAAAAAATCAGCAAAAGTCTTTGAAATTCATTTTCACCTGAAGGCAGACATGCCACATTGAAAAATGGTAGGGGTGGGTAGGAGGGAGGGAGGGAGGGAGGAAAATACAGGTTTGAACTGTTTTCTTTTCCATCCCTTTTTTGTTTAAAGTTAATTTTTTTCTTTTTCCATTTTTAAAATTAACTTTGGTAACTCCAAGAAACTAACATCTCCTTCATTTGCTTTCTCTGCCCGATTTTGGGGTGGAAAATGTTCCTTTTTGACGGATGGAGAAGACAAACCCATTTCAAACATCCCAACTTGCGAAACTGCTACTTATTCAAGTCGTGTCCCCAAAGAGCCAAAGGTTGCAGATGACGTCACCCCAATGACATCATCGTGAAGTCACTGGAGGAGGCGGAGCCAGGGACAGCTGCCTGTTTATTTGGCAGCTTCCTGGGCTTTGAAAAGGTGAGAATTGGCAATAGGAGGCGGAAGCTTTGAACTGCTCCAGCAAAAGGGACTTTTCCACCGAATATCAGCAGCACAATTTCAGGAGGGAAGTGAAAGGGGGGGTGGGGAGAGGAAGAGGAAGAGGAAGAGCATGAGGAAGACTATGAGGTCCTTGGTGCTCTCTGAGCTTGGTGCTTTTCTTGCAGACATTTAATGACCCAACTAGGTAACATCATCAGTAGTACAGTAGAAGGGAGTGGGGTTTGCAAAGAAGAGAGGAGGAGGAGGAGGAAGACATGGAGATGGTGAAGGAAGTGGGGGAGGAAGAGGAAAAGAAAAGAGAAAGAATAATTCCCCATCACAGCACTAATTTATGCTGACACATTGCTATTAATTGTGTCATTTTTTTTTCACGGCTCACCTGAGAGCAAGGTAAGTGTGAAAAGCAGCGTGAAGAGCAGCCAAGGACACAAGGCAAGCAAGAGTTCGAGTCCCAGATTCTCCTGGGGTGGACAGGAGGCCTCTGCACCAACCTCCCCATTACTCCTCGCCCCAATAACCCCACAATTTGCACCTCTAGCAATTAAATATTTTCAGCCCCCTGAAAGAGTCTTCCTATTAGCCTCAGCATGGCAGGGAGGGGATTCGAACGAATAGCAATTAATTTGGAAAAACAGGAGTCTTTGGCTCTCTGTTAGGTTTTAATGTTTGGGAAGGAAGGAAGGAAGGAAGGAAGGAAGGAAGGAAGGGAGGGAGGGAGGGAGGGAGGGAGGGAGGGAGAAAGGAAGGAAGGGAGGAAGGGGGGAGGGAGGAAGGGAAGGAAAAAGGGAAGAAGGAAGAGGCAAGGAAGGAGAGAGGAAGGCAGGGAAGAAGGGAAGAAAGAAGAGGTAAGGAAGGAAAGAAGGAAGGAACGAAGCAGAAGAAGGAAGCCAAGAGGAAGGGAGAGGAAGGGAAGGAAGGGAGGGAGGGAAAGAGGAAGGAAAGAAGGAAGGAAGGAAGGAAGGAGCGAGCAAGGGAAGGAAAAGGGAAGAAGGAAGAGGGAAGGAAGGAAAGAGGGAAGGAACGAAGCAGAGGAGGAGAGAGGGAGGGAAGGAAGGGAGGGAAAGAGGAAGGGAGAGAGGAAGGGAAGGAAAGAGGGAGGGAGGAAAGATGGATGAATGGGAAGGAAGGAAGGAAGTCCTGAGCTGTGTCTGATCAAAGTGACACTAACACAATTTCTCAAACTTTGTCTCTCTCTCTCTCTCTCTCTCTCTCTCTCTCTCCCTCTCTCTCCCCCGGCCTTCCGCTCTCACTTAACGGCAGGGTCACCTTCTACGACATCTTAGATTTTCACCTAATCCCGGTCTGGATTTATGCATTTAATTACTGAGCCACCATACCTGCAAGTCCCCGGCTTCCCTTCCTCACCCAAGAGCCGTGGGCCTCTGTTTATTACAGAGGAGCTTTATAACTCTCCGGCCTCCGTTTTAATTACCGGAGAACGCAAAGGGCAGAAAGTTTCAAACACCAGCGAGAGAATCCCCAACGGAGGGGAGGGGTGGGGGGACTTTTCAAGCCAGGCAGTCCTCGACTTACGACCACAAGGGTGCCTATCCATTATGGTCGTAAAGCAGGTCACCCAGGTGTCCGATCTGGTTTTACGACATTTTTCCTGGCTGTAGTTAAAGCTTTTCCAGCATCGCAGGCAGAGAGAGAGAAAAACGGAAGTCCTCGACTTACGACCAGAACTGAGCCCAAAATTTCTGTTGCTAAGCGAGACGTTTGTTAAGTGAGCTTTACCCCATTTTACGACCTTTCTTACCCCAGTTGTTAAGTGAATCACTGCAGCTGTTAAGTGAGCTTTTATGAGCTTCTTCTTTCCTCCCTCATTTCTTCTTCCCTTCTTTCCTGTTACCTGCCTCCCTCCCTTCTTTCTTCCCTTCCTCTTCCTTCCTTCCTTTCATCCATTCTTCTTACTCTCCATCTGTCCTTCACTCCTCCCTATTCCTTCCCTCTTTCCCTCCCTTTTCCTTCCTTCCTTCCCTCCCTTTTCCTTCCCTCTTTTCCTTTTCCTTCCTTCCTTCCCACTCCTCTCCTATTCTCTGCTCTCCTTTTTCCCTTCCTTCCTTCCTTCCCTCCCTCCCATCCTTTTCTTTCCTTCCCTCCTTCCCTCTCTTCTCCTCTCCTTTCCATTCCTTCCTTCCCTCCCTTTTCCTCCCCTCCCTCCCTTTTCCTTCCCTCCCTTCCTTTTCCTTCCTTCCTCCTTCCTTCTCTTCTCTCCTCTCCTCTCCTTCTCTATTCTCTTCTATCCTTTTCTCTTGAGACGCTTCCAGTGCTTGCAGCCCTACTCCCCCCTCCCCCCACAGGCAGCCAAAGCTAACATTTCATCCCCTCTGCAAAGAGGCTAATGGGAAAATGAGCCCCCACCCTTAAATATGTTTCTATTTTTTTTCGGCCTCTCCCCCCCCCCCTCCAAAAAGAGAGAGAGGCTTTTAACACGCCCTGTCTCCGTGAATTATCTCCCTCTCTCGTTCTGCATCCATTTATAAATAGCAATTGGATTAGGGGTTTTATTAGAGCGTATTAAAGGAACATGTGCAAATCAGGAGGTGCTATCTCACCAGCCAAAGCCTGGATTTATTCTTATCAATCAGAAACGCTCCCATCGCCCTCCACCCCTCCACCCAAAAAAGGGGAGGGGGCTTCCTTGAGCAGAGATGGCAAGCCGAGCAACAATGCGAGAAGCACCCAGGGTTTCTAATGAGCCCTGGCAGTCGCCTTCAGCTCATCTGCATTGCAAACGCGGCCGGCAGAAAAAATGGGGCAGAGGAAACAAGAGGGAGAGACGGAGGGGATGGATTATGCAAATGAGGGAAGGCAGGTAGACGCACCTGGGACCTCTGAGGACTAGGCGCTAGGCGTCCGTGGGGAGTGGACGATGGCTTGGAGGCTTCTCCCATCCGAGGGCCCCAATGTAGTTCTGGCAAGGAAGGCTGCTATGTATTGCTATCATCCATCTGTCTGTCTGTCTATAATCTACCTATCTGTCTATCATCTATTTATCTCCATCCTCCATCTCGATATAGATATGCCATCTACGTGTATCTCTCTGTCATTTATACCTGTCTGTCTGTCTGACACTCTCCCTCTCTCTATCTCTGTCATCTATATGTATCTGTCACCTGTCATTTATAAGTGTCTCTACTTCTATCATCTATTATCAATAACTATCATCTATCTCTATCTATCATCTATTTGTCATTTTATTTACCTATCTCTGTCTATCTAGCCATTATCTAGTTAGCCATATATTATATCTATATCTACCATCTATATTTATCTGTCAACTCTTTCTCTCTCTTGTTTATCATCTACCTCTCTATCAATCATATCTATCTATCTGTCTATCTATCTATCTATCTATCTATCTATCTATCTATCTATCTATCTATCATCTATCTCTATCTATCATCCATCCATCCATCCATATATATATTTATATATATCTCCCTTCTCCCCTTTGTCTCTCTCTCTCTTGTTTATTATCTACCCCTCTATCAAGCATCTGTCTATATCTATCTATCTATCTATCTATCTATCTATCTATCTATCTATCTATCTATTATCTATCTATCTATCTATCCATCCATCCATCCATCCATCCATCCATCCATCCATCCTACCCTATCCATCTATTCCTCCCATCCCTAGGGGAACAAGAAATTATCCAATTACTTCCTGGGTGAAAAAGACCATCCATTATTGTAGGTGTCTGAAATCTTGGAAGAGGTGATGGAAAGAGAAGTTCAAAGAAGTGTAGTCCCTTCACTCATAATCCTCAACGGAGCAGAGCACCCATCAGATGTGTCCCCATGCTCCAGAATCTTTCCCCCCACCCCTTCTTGATGTTCTCCTAAACTCAAGAAGCAGGAGGTCCCTGGAGAAGGTGGCCTCCTTCCTCGGATGGGGTTCCTCCTGCGTGCCACCACTTAGGTAAGAAAATGTCTGGCTGGGTGGTTAAGGAATGAATTAGGGCCAAGTCCAGAGGAGACAGCTTGATTCATAAACAAATTTAATGCTGAACGCTCTCGTTTCCAGGTAAGGAGGGAGGGAAAAAGGCCCTCGTTTAGAATATGAATTGCGGTTTAGGTAGCGAGAGATTGATTGGGCTGTTGGAAGACGAATGCCGGCCACGGAAGTAACAAACTCAGAAACCAGGAGGAAAAATGGAATTCACGCCAAAAAACAAAGAATCAGAACAAGCGAAGGAAGCTGACTCGAGAAGTTAAATTGGGGCTGGGAACAAGAAGATCTTTTGGGGCCTCTAGAAAATCAGGTGGTTTCTGGAACTCCATGGTAGCCACCATAACCGATGACTCTAGATAGTTGATTCTTGCTCCTTCAGTTCATTCATTTTGGCCTCAGGCTGTCCACGTATGATGAACGGTTCCAGGGACTAGATGGAAAAGCTACTCGCTACTTTCACCTGGTTTGAAAAGCTACCTCATGGTCTTCTTTCTTCTGGAGGACCAGAAATTGAGTCCAGAGACGTTACTCTACAGGAGAGATGCTAAGGTCCACCTGGAATATCCTCTACTTCCACAACTCTGGGAGTTTGAGGTCCACCTATCTTCAAGTTGCCACGATTGAGAAACGCTGGTCAGACCTTTGGTTACATGTAAAGCAGAGAAAAGAGGTTAGTCCATGACCCACCAAATACTCGAAGGAGAAGGTTCAGATCGTTCGTTCCAAGCCAACCATGGTCTACTAGCCTTTGACCCAACCCAACAACCTCCAGATTTGTTGGGTATCCAGCTCTAAAACCTGTGTTGGCTGGGAATTATGGACCCTGCGATTCTACCCGAACCTGGTTTGAGAAGTGCTGGTGGACGGAGTTCCTCACAGATCAGGACCATCCAGCGCGTGGACAGCACCTTCCTCGTCAGAGGAGCATCCGTGTTTTCACCAGATGCCCCATTATCGACCTGACACGTTAGTCTTCCAGTTCATTTCCCAACCATCCGCTCCAATTAAACCGTAGCGAAATCAAGAGCCCCGTTTCGAACATCGGCAGTCGTGAGGATTGATTAACAGTCATTTGGAGTCAACGTCAAGTTGGGGACGGGCTCCGACTTCGCGGCCTGCAGGGAGATGTCGCTCAGGTCCAAGCGAAGAGAGAAGATAAGAAAACAGGGCACACGACTCGGGCTTTGCATGGAGAAGATCCGAAGGACAGAATCCCAGAGTTGGAAGGGACCTTGGAGGTCTTCTAGCCCGACCCCCTGCTCAGGCAGGAGACCTTCTACCGTTCTGGACAAATATCCATCCAGTCTCTTCTTCTTAAAGACCCCCCAAATGATGGAGCATCCACAACTTCTGGAGGGAAGCCATTACCAACTGATTAATTGATCTGGGATTACAGAATAAGAGAATTGGAAGGGACCTCAGAGGTCATCCAGTCCAACCCCCTACTCGAGTAGGAGACCTGGACAAATGCCTGTCCGATCTCTTCTTAAAAACCTCCAGTGATGGAGGTCACTAAATGAAGTTGAGGAATCCCGGTATCTTTTTACAAAATTGATAGGATTGCCATACAGGGAGCCCTTGACTTGAAACTAAACTCGTTTAGCGACCGTTCGAAATTTCCCCCAGCGCTGGGAGAAAAAAGTGACCGACGACCCGTGCTTACGTTCATCACAGCATCCCGACAGTCGCATGATCCAACTTGAGAAGCCCATATATATATATCCTCTTAGGAGCAGTGCGGTGGCCTAGAGGTGGAACTCTCACCTCACAATTGGAGAGGCTGTGAGTTCGATCCTAGGTAGAGGCAGATATTTCTCTCTCTGGGCATGATGAGAATATATTTGCTGAACAAAACTCCGTATTGGCAACAGGAAGGGGATCCGGCCAATAAACACTCTGCTAGCTCCATTCAGTGGCCCATAATCCACCAGGGATGATGGGGTTGTTAAAAGATGATGATGATGATGATGATATATATATATTCTAACAAGCAAAATTAGGAATTATTTAGGAGTTTGATTAGGCCAATTAGCAGCGTGGTCTGCGTGCCAAAAACTCCCCTTCCTCCAATTACGACCAAATCGCTGGTTTATGAAAAAACCATCCTCTCCTTTGAAACAGCCCGTACTAATCTGACCTCACCTGTAACACAGGCAGTCCTCGACTTACGACAACGGAGCCCAGAATTTCCATGGCGAGTCACTAAGTGAGTTTCTCACCCTTTTTTGCAACCTTTCTTGCCGCAGTTGTTAATCACCACCGTTGTTAATAAGTAATGCGGTCGTTAAGTGAACGAGACCATTGTAAAGTAGAATGCAAGGGTTGTAAACGATTTATCTGACGACAAGCCTTTAAAAATAGATCGAGCAAAAAACCTTCCGATAAATAAAATTGAAATCCCAACTAACTACCAAAAGAAAAAAAACAGACTGTAAACAAACAAAATAAACTCCAACTAAGGAGCACTTTGGATTGTTACTGACGTAATTAGTATGTTAACATATTTAATAACCTAATTAATGTAATATATTAACATAATTAATAACAAGCAAAACAAGAGAAGGGGGAAGAAGAGACATCAATCCTCTGTATGCATCATTTGCGTTTTCGTTTTTATTCCAGCTATAAAATGTTTCAAATTAAGAGGAAAATAAAACCTCTCAAATCTTTCACTGTTTTCTTTTTCTTCTCCTCCTTCTTATCTTCCTCCTTCCTTATTTTCCTTCCTTCTCCTTCTTCTCCTTTTTATCTTTTCTCCTTTCCTTTTTTCTTCCTTCTTATCTTCCTCTGTTCTTCTTTTTCTTCCTTCTCCTTCTTTTTATCTCTTCTTTCCTTCTTTCCCTCTTATCCTCCTCCATCCTTCTTTTTCTTCCTTCTTTTTATCTCTTCTCCTTTCCTTTTTTCCTTCCTTCTTATCCTTCCCCTTCTTTTTCTTCCTTCTCTTTTTTTATCACATGACCAGCGGGATGCTGCAGTGGTCGTAAGTGTGAAACACCATCCTAAGTCACTTTTTTCAGGGCCGCTGTTACTTCGATCAGTCACGAAATGAGCTGTTGTAAGTTGAGAACTACCTGTATATTCCTTAGTGGGCTTTCCGTGGAGGTGTTGACGAAGACTTGGACAGACATTTGACCAGGATGGTATAAGATCTCCTGCTCAAGCTGGGGTTGGCCTAGATGACCTCCAAGATCCCTTCCAACTCTGTTATTCCGTATTCATTCTGTAAAACCAGCCTTGCTGAAAAATGACGGGCTACATTTTTGCAGCAACCTCCAACCACTGCAAGCTGATAGAGCGTGGAGGTTCTAAATTCCCCGCTCTCTTTTATTGTCCTTATTCCCTTTTTCTTCGAACGCTCCTCCGATTTGCGATGGGCGGCTTGGGACCTGGGAATTTTTAATGTTTCTTTTCCCGTGTCAAATCGGACAATAGGCATCGCAGCCGAGCCGCTGTGTTATTACCATATCTATCTTCCCTGCCGCAGATTTTTGCCGCCCCCGTGTTGGATTTGAATTTGAAAAAGCCCCCCCACACACACACACACATACAATTTCCCTGCAAAGGGGGAGGCCTGACAATCACACACACAAACGCCACCAGCCCTGCCTTTGTGTGGTAACCCCTGTTGACATGTTTGTTGTGTGTGCAAACACAAATTGCAATTGTTGTGCGGGATTTTCTCGCTGAAATTGGCACGGGGAATAAGCTGTTTCATGGGGAAAATGTTTCCCAATTGGATACACAGGTGGTCCTGAACTTACGACCGTTCGTTTAATAGATGGATGGAAGCTCAATTTACAATCCTGTGTTTAGTGACCACTGGAAAAAGGCAAACTGACTCGTATATATGGCGGCTGCAGCATCTCAAGGTCAGCTGATCCCTTTTTGTGACCTTCTGATCAGCAAAGGGGAAAGCCAGATACACTTACTTAATGACCTAGTTACTCGCTTAATATCTGTAGCGATTCATTGAATAACCGAGGCCAGGAAGGTCCTTTAAGTGGGGCAAAACTCACTTGAGAACTATCTCGCTTAGCAACGGAAATGTTCAGTCTCAATTGTGGTCGTAAATCAAGGACTACGCGTAGATGACCTCCAAAATCCCTTTTCACTCGTCCCTTCCAGGAGACCGTGCTAAGGGGACCTGAGGCAGATTTAGGATTTGAAAACCCCACTTATTTTAACCATCCTCGGGTGCTTGGGAAGCTCCCCCTCCATCGGGACCCCAAGGAGGTCAAAAAAGTCAAAATGGCACCTGGCTCAAAGGTCTCTGCCAGAGACAGAACACAGACACACAGACACACACAAACCCTGAGCCTCTAAGCCCTTCCAAGCAGTCAATTCTCACAACCTCCTCTCTCCCTTCTCGTTCTTTTTGTCGTCTTTCACACCCGCCTCTTCCCCGGGGGTTCGACCGCATGTTTCCTCTCAGGCAGTGAGGGGAGACACATGGTGCCTTCCACCCACAGGCAGAAGGAGGAAGAGGAGAGAAACCGGGGCTCCAACCGCTGAGCACAGCTTCCTTCCCAACAGGGACCCCTGCCGAAGAGGCACCGGGAAAGGTCTCCTGCTCGGGCAGGGGTTGGACTAGATGACCTCCGGGGTCCCCTCCGATTCTGTAGCCGTGGGGCAAAACTCTGTGTCTCACCTCGGAGCGTTCACTAAAATTAAATACCAGGCTGGCAATCCTGCTTTTTATACATTTCTCCCTGCAGGTTTACTGAGAATAATATTTGGATTGCAACTTTTAGCTGTTGGCGTGGAAGTTTATTCTACTCCTCCTCGTCTCTTCTTCCTCCTCTGCTCTTTCTTTCTTTCTTCCTTCCTTCCTTCCTTCCTTCCTTCCTTCCTTCCTTCCTTCCTTCTTCTTTTTCTCTCTTCTTTCCTTTCCTTTCTTCTCTCTCATTCCCCTTCTTCCCTTCCTCCTTTTCCTTCCTTTGTTCCCTTTTTCCTCCTCCCTTCCCCTCCTCCTCCTCCTTTCTCTTCTTTCTCTTCTTCTCCTTCTCTTCATCCTTCCTTCTTTTCTTCTTCCTTCCTTCCTTTCTTTTTCTTTTTCTCTCTTCTTTCCTTTCCTTTCTTCTCTCTCATTCCCCTTCTTCCCTTCCTCCTTTTCCTTCCTTTGTTCCCTTTTTCCTCCCTCCCTCCCTTCCCCTCCTCCTCCTTTCTCTTCCTTCTTTTCCTTCTCTTCTTCTCCTTCTCTTCATCCTTCTTTCTTTCTTTCTTTCTTTCTTTCTTCCCTTCCTTCCCTTCCTTCTTTCCTTCCTTCCTTCCTTCTTCTTAACCATCTCTCTCTCTGACAAGGACTCTGCATTGTGTACAATGTAATCCATAAAACCCAGCATTTAAAAATAGAATAATTAGAAATATTTACTTATATTTATATATTTTGGGGGCCTCTTCACCTTCCTGCCCAAAGCTGTTCTAAAATGAAGCAGGACACAAGAAGCGAGGAAGGCCACAGCTTCTTCATGGCCTCGAGCCGAGACCCTCTGAAGTTTTAAAATCTTTTTGGACCAAAACCAAATCCCAATATTCTGCTTTCCTTTCCCCCAAAAAAACAAAAACAACAAGACAAAGGTGAGGAAAAGCATCCGCTCAGGAGGGAGGAAACTGTCAACAATTTAGATTATTTATAAGGCTGCCTCTAGGTTCGGTTTCATGCCAGCTTCATTCATCTCTCATCTCTTGTCCATCTTTCTACCCAAGAGGGAAAGAAAAACTTTTTCCTTGTCGCCCCTGGCTTGGTGTTGAGTGTCTAAAACCAGTTTTCTTATTTTTTTAAAAAGTTTTTTATTAGTAGTTCAAAATTAAAAACATTGGACATAGATATGACATCACTGTTCCCAAGCATCTTCCAACACTTTAAACTAATACATAATATACTAATGATAATATACTAATATATTCCTTACACCTCATACGTTATTTAAACATAGTATAATAATAATAATAATAATAATAATAATAATAATAGTAATTTTATACCTTATTTCTTATTTTTTTAATCTTGTTTTGAGGGTTTGCATCCCGTTTCCTTATTTCATGCTAACGGAGATTGGAAGTTGTCTGCTGATGTCACTTCACCCATCTGAGGTCCCTTTCCTGGGGGGGAGTGTGGGGGGTGAGATTTGGGCCCCACACAATGGACCTCGAGGGGTTTATGAACGGGACGTTGAAAACGGAGCCTGGAATTTTGGAGACGGTGTTTGGATGAGAAATGACATTTTTTTTCTTCAGCCTCTGCCTTGATTTTTCTCTGGTTTCTTCCTTCCTTCCTTTCTTTTTCCTCTGCCCTCCTCGTCTGCTTTTCCTCTGATGCTACTACGCCTTTGGAAAAAAATCACCCTCAACTTCAGGAACCGGTTTATTCGTACGGAGGGCTTCCAAAACCCTTTTGGCTTGCGAATGGGATCCCTAAGCAGGGCAGGTTTGACCCCACCCTGCCTCAATCTCATCGCCTTTCCATTCAACGGCACCTAAATGCCAGGGGAACCTCCATATTTATTTATATATATTTTTTGCATTTTATCAGTCCTTGGCAGATGTCTTCGGTAAACATGGCTTTGATCCTCTCCCTTCCCCCCCACAACTGTGGATTAGGAGATAGGATTTATTTGCCGTGGGGAAAGGACGGGGGATCCAGGAACTGTCACCATAAAATGAGAGATAAGGCTGGGGGATATTTTTTGCAGGCTGCCTCAACGACTCCACTGTCTGTTCTTGGTTGAGAGGTGGGGAGGCTTTGTCAGACAAGGGGGTGGGTGGGGGATGGGGCAATATGAACCACCTCCCCTCCCCCAAAGTTTGTTTAGTGCTCAGGAGAAACAGGTAGGACCTGGGGTCTTTGGGGGGGGAGAAAGGGATCCATTGGAACCTTCGGAAAGAAATCAAGTACAGGTAGACCTCAACGTACGACCACAATTGAGCCCAATGCTTCTGTTGCTAAGCGAGACAGTTTTACAACCTTTTCCTCTCTCTCCCTCCTTCCCTCTCTCCCTTCTTTCCTTCTTTCTTTCAACCCTCCCTTCTCATTCTTTCTTCCCTCCCTCCCTTTTCTCCTTCCTTCCTACCTTTCCTTCTTTATTTCCATCTTCTTCCTCCCTCCCTCCCTCCTTCCTTCCTTCCTTTGTTCCTTCCTTCCTCCCTCCCTCCCTTCTCTTTCTCCTTCCTTCCTTCCCCTTTCCTTCTTTATTTCCATCGTCCACCCTCCCTCCTTCCTCCCACCTTCCCTTCTCTTTCTCCTTCCTTCCTACCTTTCCTTCTTTATTTCCATCTTCTTCCTCCCTCCCTCCCTTCTCTTTCTCCTTCCTTCCTACCTCTTTCCTTCTTTATTTCCATCTTCTCCTTCCTTCCTTCCTTCCTTCCTTCCTTCCTTCCTTCCTTCCTTCCTTCCTTCCTTCCTACGTACCTACCTACCTACCTACCTGAAACTGGAGAGATTTAACCCACCAGAGGGGCGATTCTCACATCAACATAAAATAATTCGGTTTCTGTTTTAAAAGAAAGTTTGAAAGAGTTTTGTATGCAGTTCAACAGGAAAGCTGCTGCTTCCTTCCATCAGCTCCAAACTGTAAAATTAGTTTGTACAATCCCTTCTCGGTGTGATACAGGAGCGATATTTTTTTTCCTCCACTTAATGTCCAATTAAGGGACATCTGTCAGTCCTAAATCGCAGCCATTAAATTTGTAAAAACGCAAATCATTTTTTTTCCAAAAAAAAAAAAAGGGAAGCTTTTCTCTAGAACTGTAACATTTTTACGATGGGTGATTGATGTCTTGGAAAGCATTTGGGCTGAGGGTTGGGAAGGGACCCATCTTATTATGCTGCACAGCATTATGGAACCAAAAAAAAAAAAAAAGAAAGAAATGCAGTGAGGATCGATTAATATTATTCTATCTCCTTCCCTCGCAAAAGGAAGCCGGCTGGCAGAGATATTTTAGCAGGGACGTCATGTTCCGCCTTGCAAATACAGAATACAGAAGAGTCGGAAGGGACCTTAGAGGTCTTCTAGCCCAACCCCCTGTGCAAGCAGGAGACCCTTTCTTACAGAAGAACAGAGGTGGAAGTGACCTTGGAGGACTGAGATCCAGGATCCCCAGTGGCAAAGGGCCTGACCCCAGGATCTAGCAGCTGGCAGAACCCCTCCCTTCCTATAATTGCTCAACCCCCCCCCCCCCCCTGAGAACAGGGTGCATTTCCCTTCCTTATTTTCTGGCAATTTTCCTGGCATTAGGGCTGATTAATGAGCCTCCGTGCCAGCGTGACTTCCCAGTGCAGCCGACTTAACCCCCCGACGCAACCCCTGAAAATGCATTACTAAAGCTGTGCGCAATTTTATTTTAATTATATTTGTACGTTATTTTCTTCCCCTGCAAATATTTGCTATTAGAAGAGGCCACACATTTTAACTTTCTAGATTTTACTTTGTTGTTGTTGTTTTTTTGGCTTCCCCTCCTGAGTTAAACTAGGTGGCCTTGTATTGCAGGTAAGATTAGAGTTAAAGATGGTTTGAGACCGTTAATTTGGGATCATCCGTCTGCCTCCCTCCCTCCCTCGCCTCAAACTACTGGGAGAAGTTACGGCTGTCCTCAAATCTGCTTTCTGGTTTCTCGGAAGTGCCTTTTAAAAAAAGGCTTCTGTTTTTCTGCCTTGCCCTGGCAAAGCTTTCTTTAGTGGGGGTGGGACACAACTTGACTTTTGTGGTTTCCTGGGTTGTTGTTTTTCTGAGTGGGCATCCTTGTTTCAAAACAACACCCCCCAAAAAAACAACCCTCCCAGAAAGACAAGAAGGATAAGTGGACAATGAAAGGTTTGCAACTTTGGATGTAAACTCAGTACCAGAAAGTTAGATGAGAATTTGGCTTTTTCCTGGTTTGGAATTTGGAAGGGAGGGAGGGAGGGAGGGAGGGAGGAAGGAAGGAAAATGAAATAAGAGGGAGGGAGGGAGGAAGCTGAAATAAGAGGGAGGGAGGGAAGAAGGAAGGATGGAAGGAAGGAAGGTGAAATAAGAGGTAGGGCGGGAGGGAGGGAGGGAGGAAGGAAGGAAGGAAGCTGAAATAAGAGGGAGGGAGGAAGGATGGGGAAATAAGAGGGTGGGAGGGAAGGAGGGAGGGAGGGAGGGAGGAAGGAAGGAAGGAAGGAAGGAAGGAAGGAAGTTGGCAGCTTTAAAAGAGGTGGACTTCAACTCCCAGAATTCTCCAGCCAGCCATGAAACTAAGAGGAGGTGACAGTTGGGTGTCACTTCCTGTTCAAGGTCCCTTTTCTGCCAAGTTGGACAAGTTGCTTTTGGAAACGGAGATGGAGATTGGGAGAAGGTGTCTTGACGAGAAACTCCTTCTGTCCACCGTCTGATGGACCTTCATGATCCTCTTCCAGAAGAATGAAACAAGCAGTCCACGGAAACCCATATCTCCTCTCACCAACAACATCAAGATGGGTTTCAGGCTGTCCTCCTTCATAAAGCACTTTGTTGTGGTTGGTTGGTTGGTTAAAGTGTGAGTTGAGGAAGGCAACCACAAATCACTTTTTTAGGTCTCCTATCTGGGGTAGGTTGAGAGAAACCTACCACTTGATGGGCCTTCATGGGCGTCCTCCAGAAGAACGAATCAAAGAGTCCATGGAATCCGATGGCTTCCCTCATCAACAACATCAAGATGGTCTACAGACTCCAAACCTTCTTTGTTCTTCCTCCTCCTGGCCATTGCCTGAGGGATTTTCATGGCTTCTTTCAGAAAAATCAAACAAAGGGTCCATGGAAACCCATATCTCCTCTCACCAACAACATGGAGATGGTCTCCAGGCTGAAGTCTTCTTCTGTGTCAACGTGTCATCAGCCACATTGGTTTGTTTCTTTGCCGAAGTGCTTTCCTCATTCAGAATGACAACAAGCATTAAATCCCTCCTCCAGAGCTCCACCGTTGAAGTGGAATTATTCTGAAGGACAACGTGAGCAATTTTAATTATAATTTGATGAAGGATCCGCGTCTGGACGAAGGCGGTTTGAAGTGGAGGAACGTTATCAGCCGGTTTACAGACTCCAGCGAGCTGGATTTGAGAAAACACGAAGGATGCTCGCCCAGGCAGAAGTAGCTACTTCAGAAGAAGAAAAAAAACAGGCATGAACGTGCCCAGGTCCACCAAAATTTATCCTCTCCTGTGAAATAGAGAAATATTGGCCGATGTTGAGAACAATGGAGCTTTCTTCATTCAATTTTGGGGTTCAGCATCAGCAGGAACCCAACAAGAAGAATCATAAAATATTTATTTCTGAAGGAACATCCATATCATCGTTGTTTACACTGGATTTGATACTCTTGTCCATCTCTCCAGCCCTTCCAAGGACCTGCAGCAGACAGATGTCGTTTAATGTTGTACAGGGAGTCCTCCACTTATGGCCACAATTGAGCCCAACGTTTCTGTTGTTAAGTGAGACATTTCATCAGTCTTTTTACGACCTTTCTTGCCATCGTTGTTAAGCGAATCACTGCAGTTGATAAGTTCATAACATGGTTGTTAAGTGAATCTGGCTTCCCTCTTGACTTTGCTTGTCGGTAGGTCAGAAAAGGATCATGTGACTCTGGGACGCTCAACCGTCGTAAGTGTGAAAAACGGTCCTTTTTTCACGGTCACTAAGTCAAGGACTGGCTGGACAGTTTGCCTGGGCAATTCCTCTGCAAACAGAGCCTAGAAATTTACATTTTTTGGGGGTGGCGAGGAACTAGCATGGCTGTTTCTCCAAAAATATTTCAAGGGGGGAGGGGGAGAGCTCTATTTTTGTGGTCTTTTTCCCACATTTTCAATCCACCCTCCTGTTTTTACACACCAGGCCTTGTTGGGGTTTCTCTGCCATCCTTCCCTCCGTTGGAAGTCCGTCTGCTTCAAATTGTTTGGCTTTGTTGAAAAACCATCTTTTTCTAATTTTCAATTTTCTTTCCCACTTTGTATGGAATCGCCTCCCACCATGTCAATCGTTCTGGGTGGAGAAGACGGCGGAGTTTTTCCTCCAGATTTATACCTAGTTTTTTTTTTTTAATCAAGTTTTTAAAAACTTGACGTAGAGACGAGGGCTAGAACAATCCTGCCGTAAAGGCCTCTCTAGGAACAATATATTGATCCTAAAGATAAAGGTAAAGGTTCCCCCTGGCACATATGTGCTAGTCGTTCCCGACTCTAGGGGGCGGTGCTCATCTCTGTTTCAAAGCCGAAGAGCCAGCGCTGTCCGAAGACATCTCTGTGGTCATGTGTCCAGCATGACTCAACGCCAAAGGCGCACGGAACGCTGTTACCTTCCCACCAAAAGTGGTCCCTATTTTTTCTACTTGCATTTTTAACGTGCTTTCAAACTGCTAGGTTGGCAGAAGCTGGGACAAGTCACGGGAGCTCACCCCGTTACGCGGCACTAGGGATTCAAACCGCTGAACTGCCAACCTTTTGATCGATAAGCTCAGCGTCCTATCCACTGAGCCACCACGTCCCTGTTATAGTGATCCTAGAGAGGGATCGCATATATGCATTTTTAAGGATTTGCAACTGTTTTTTTCTTCCTAGTAAGAGCATCTTTGCAAAAATTACCCCCAAAAATGGAATGACCACTAGGGGGCCTCAGAGAGATCAGCCACTTTCCTTGTGGCTTCCCCCTATTGGTGATCTGGGGAATTGCACCGTCTTGGAAAAGCGCTAGATTTGCAAACATGCTCAAAAAATTATTTTTTTCTCTCTCTCAGATCGATTCAGTCAGAAGGGTGGAAATTAAGACGAGCCTTTTCTTGCCTTCACTTAAGACCTGGGTCCAAATTCTAGAAAGACAATCAAGGCCAAATGAACAAGGAATATCTGTTGAAATTATCTTTGGGCTTCTGAAGAAACTGATTTATTATTATTATTCCCTAAGGGCCTTTTTTTTTGAAGATGGACACACACAAACAAACACAATCTGGGTGACAGGATACCGAAGGACAAAGTACATTTATTCTGACTTGCGTTGTTCCTTCACAGGGAAGTTAGTTCCACCCCATTTCCAAATCAATCTGTGAGGAAAAAAACAACACATCTGCAGAAGGATTTACATTCCAATGTTTTTTTCTAAATATGCACTTCTGAACGGATTTGATCCTGCCTCTTTAACCCCTTAATTCATAGGATCCTAAATTTGGAAGGGACCTTGGAGGTCTTCTAGTCCAACCCCCTGCTCAGAGCCAGAGACTTTATACCATCCCAGGCAAATGCTGTCCCATGTCTTCTTGAAGCACCCACCCACCATTTCATTCCACCGATTAATTGTTCTGTCAGGAAATTTCTCCTTAGTTCTAAATTGGATCTCTCCTTGATTTGTTTCCATCTGTTGCTTCTTGTCCTGCCTTCAGGGGCTTTGGAGAACAAGGGGACCCCCGCTTAACACAAAGAAGAAGGGGTCCACCTCTTCTCCAAAGCCCCTGAAGGCCGGACAAGAAGCAACAGATGGAAACTCATCAAGGAGTGAAGCAACCTGGAATTAAGGAGAAATTTGTGCCAGATCATTTAATCAGTCAAACAATTTACCTCCAAAAGTTGTAGATACTCCATCCCTGGAGATTTTTAAGAAGAGACTGGACATCCATTTGTCCAGAATGATATAGGATTTCCTGCTTCAGCAAGGGTTGGATTAGAAGACCTTCAAAGTCCCATCCAGCCCTAGGATTCCATGATTCTGAGATAGATAGATAGATAGATAGATAGATAGATAGATAGATAGATAGATAGATGATAGATGGATGGATGGATGGATAGATAGATAGATAGATCTAGCCTTGATAGTACAGTGGTCTAAGCACCCTGTTATTAACACAGCTGCCTGCAATTACTGCTGGTTCGATTCTCTCCAAGGCTCAAGGTTGACTCAGCCTTCCATCCTTTCTAAGGTAGGTAAATTGAGGACCCAGTTTGTGGGGGCAATAAGCTGACTTTGTATAAATATACAAAAGTATGAAGGCTATTGCTTAACGCATTGTAAGCCGCCCTGAGTCTCCGGAGAAGGGCGGCATATAAATCAAATTAAAAAAAAAATAGATAGATAGATAGATAGATAGATAGATAGATAGATAGATAAATAGATAGATAGATAGATATAGAATACATAATGGATGAATGCAGGGGTGAAATCCAGCAGATTCTGACAGGTTCTGGAGAACCGGTAGCGGAAATTTTGAGTAGTTCGGAGAACCGGCAAATACCACCTCTGGCTGGCTCCAGAGTAAGGTGGGAATGGAGATTTTGCAATATCCTTTCCTCAGGAGTGGGGTGGGAATGGACCTTTTGCAGTATCCTGCCCCTGCCATTCCCACCAACCCACACCACGCCCACCAAGCCACGCCCACTAGAAGAGGTAGGAAGGAATTTCACCACTGGATGAATGGATGGATGGAACAGGTTGCCTTCAGAAGTTGTGGATGCTCCATCACTGGAGGTTTTCAAGAAAAAT
This sequence comes from Pantherophis guttatus, assembly GCF_059756535.1. Classification (NCBI taxonomy): domain Eukaryota; kingdom Metazoa; phylum Chordata; class Lepidosauria; order Squamata; family Colubridae; genus Pantherophis; species Pantherophis guttatus. The sequence continues at coordinate 759,079 of NC_142077.1, forward strand.
CTGGAGAGCTATTTGTCCGGGATGGTACAGGGTCTCCTATTTGAGAAGAGGGTTCGACTAGAAGACCTCCAAGGTCCCTTCCAACTCTGCAATTCTCTCTTCTAATCTCCATTCTCCGGTGGCCCGTTGATCCTCCATTCCAGCCTCTTTGTCTCACGAGGAACTTCCTCCCTCCCTGTCTTTCCTTCCCCTTCGGTAAGAGCTGAGAGTCCCTCAACAGGGATGCTGGGAAAGCCCACTCTGAGGTTCGAATTCCCACACCTCCACCAGCTTAATAACGAGACAAAAGCTTGTGTAATTACAAGTGCTCGGTTTCCCCTTAAGCGGTCACTAAGCTGTTGCAACGCGCCGGTGCTACTCCATAATTACTTGCAGCTCAAGGGAAGGAGGCCAGCTGTCCCTTTGGCACCAGGCTCTCTTGTTGGAGTGGCCGTCCAGTCAATTTTGCCTTACAAGGCCGTTCTTTGGAATGAGACAGCCCATAATATCAAATATTAATGGAAGGACGGAGCATTCTGTCTGCTTTTCATCCAGCATCCCAATTTTAACGCTCGGTGTTGTAATATTTCTAACTTTTGCATTTTCTGTATTGTTCTGGGGTCCTCGGTGCTCTCTGAGCTTGGTGATTTTCTTACAGACATTTCATGACCCAACTCGGCAATGCCATCAATGCTGGAAAGGAGAAAGGAGGAGGAGGAGGAATAGGAGAAGGATTGTGGGGTCCTTGGTGATCTGTGAGCTTGGCTGTTTTTTTTTTCAGGCATTTTATTACCAAACTAGGCAGCAGCATCAGTGCTAGAAAGGAATGGGGTTTGCAGAGAGGAGGTAGAGGAGGAGAAAGAGAAGGAAAAAGAGAAGGAGGAGGAATAGGAGGAGGAGGAGGAGGATTGTGGGATCCTTGGTGCTCTCTGAGCTTGGTTGGTTTTTTTCAGGCATTTTATTACCAAACTAGGTAATGTCATCAGTGTTAGAAGGGATGGAGGTTTGCAGAGGAGAGGAGGAAGAGGAGGAGAGTGGAGGTTGATCAGAAATGCTCCTTGTTTGTAAAGACTGAAAAAATGTTTATTGGGAAATGTTGCTTCAAGCCGAGAACTTTATTTTGAAGTTGGGAGAAGAATGGTAAGGAACGAAGGAAAGAAAAAAAAAGAAAAAGAAAGAAACTTGAATTCCACTGTGTCTATTTTTGCTGGAGCTGTGGTTGGGACTCAAAAAGGCATTTATAGATGTGTGAAACTCAACTACAAATTAGGAAACAGTCATATATTGTCATATATGCAAGCTTTTTTTTCCCCTTCGTCCCTCTGTATCCTTGTTCCAGCAGAATAAGGGAGTTGGAGTCTAGACCTTAGAGGTCATCTAGTCCAACCCCCTTCTCTGCTTTTATTCCATTTGGAACAAAAGACAGATGTTATGTTTTGCATTTTAAAAAATGAAAAAAAAAACCTATATTTTTCTTCTCTTGTTTTTCAAGAACGATTTATGAGGATTTGAGCCATCCAAGCTTGGTATAATTGAGTGATTAAGCTACTAGAATCCTCTATACGGGCAGTCTTCAACTTACAACCATTTCGTTTAGTGACCGTTCGAAGTTACAAGGCCACCGGGAAAAGTGACTTAGGACCGTGTTTCACACTTACGACCGTTGCAGCCTCCCCGTGATCAAAATTCAGATGCTTGGCCACGGACTTGTATTTATGACGGTCATAGGTTCACGCAATCCCCTTTTTGTGACCTTCTGACAAGCAAAGTCAAGGGGGAAGCCGGATTCACTTAACAACCACATTAACAACTGCAGTGATTCACTTAACAACGGTGCCAAGAAAGGTCGCAAAATGGGGCAAAATTCACTTAACAACCATATCGCTTAGCAACAGAAGTTTTGGGCTCAATTGTGGCCGTACGTCGAGGACTTTCTATCTGTGACTCCCTAAATCGATGGGCTAAATAAACAGACTTAAAGTATCTGATTTATACGCTTCAGGTAATGATCATATTCAAGCCGCACGTAGAAATCTTGGCTTCCAAGCCAACTGTAGCACACAAACACAATTTATTCAGTTTAAAATAACAACCACATCAATCGATGAGGAATTCTTGCTTAACGACTTGAAGATTTTATAAACGTTTTTCTCAAGCCTGGGATTTAATATAAGAATGACCTTTGTGTGCAAGAATTTTGTTATTTTTTCAGCTAGCCTTTTGGAAGGAGGGGGCTGGAAACCTTGTTTTATTACCCTGCCGTGTGTGTGTGTTGTGTTTGTGTTCCTTCCATTAAAAGGTTTTATTGATATTTTTGTTTGACCTTTTTCTTGTTAAACACACACACTATTGCATTGTTGCCAAAAAAAAAAAAAAAAACCAACCAAGAACAACAAATTTTGGGCTGGAATTTTCCATTGCAGCAAGATTGGGTTTCAATAAAACACTCGATTTACGACTCCCACGGAACCCCAAATCCCTGTTGTTAAGCTGGAAGGGACCTTGTACGTCATCTAGTCCAACCCTCTCCTCAAGCAGGAGACCCTAGATTAGTGTTTCTCAACCTTGATAGCTTGAAGATGGGTGGACTTCAACTCCCAGAATTATCAGTTGTCCATCAGTTGGCGGTGTTGTCTATTCCACATTGTTCTATCTCGTTGAGTGGTCTACTCAATCAAATGCCTTCTGTTTGCCTGAAATGATCTAGGGCAGTGTTTCTCAACCTTGGAAGCTTGAAGATGGGTGGACTTCAACTCCCAGAATTATCAGTTGTCCATCAGTTGGCAGTGTTGTCTATTCCACATTGTTCTATCTCGTTGAGTGGTCTACTCAATCAAATGCCTTCTGTTTGTTTGAAATGATCTAGGGCAGTGTTTCTCAACCTTGGTAGCTTGAAGATGGGTGGACTTCAACTCCCAGAATCATTAGTTGTCCATCAGTTGGCAGTGTTGTCTATTCCACATTGTTCTATCTCGTTGAGTGGTCTACTCAATCAAATGCCTTCTGTTTGTCTGAAATGATCTAGGGCAGTGTTTCTCAACCTTGGAAGCTTGAAGATGGGTGGACTTCAACTCCCAGAATCCCCCAGCCAGCAGCGCTGGCTGGGGGATTCTGGGAGTTGAAGTCCACCCATCTTCAAGCTATCAAGGTTGAGAAACACTAATCTAGGGTCTCCTGCTCTGGGAGTTGAAGTCCACCCATCTTCAAGCTTCCAAGGTTGAGAAACACTGCCCTAGATCATTTCAGACAAACAGAAGGCATTTGATTGAGTAGACCACTCAACGAGATAGAACAATGTGGAATAGACAACACTGCCAACTGATGGACAACTAATGATTCTGGGAGTTGAAGTCCACCCATCTTCAAGCTACCAAGGTTGAGAAACACTGCCCTAGATCATTTCAAACAAACAGAAGGCATTTGATTGAGTAGACCACTCAACGAGATAGAACAATGTGGGATAGACAACACCACCAACTGATGGACACACACTCAACGCGTAGTCCTCCATGGAGCTCCGTCTACGAGAATGGAAGCAAGCCTTGAGCTGCCAGTACCCTTCAACATAACAGAATAACAGAGCTGGAAGGGGCCTTAAAGGTCCTCTAGTCCAACCCCCTGCTCAAGCAGGAGACCTTCTACTGTCCCTGGTTGTCCAGTCTCTTCTTGAAAACCTCCAGTGATGGAGCACCTACAACTCACGGATTAATTGATCTTGGATGATAGAATAACAGAGACAGAAGGGACCTCTGAGGTCATCTAGTCCAACCCCCCGCTCAAGGACAGCCTATACCATTCTGGTCAAATGATTGCCCAGTCTCTTCTTGAGAACCTCCAGTGATGGAGCACGAAGGGACCTCCAAGGTCATCCAGTCCAACCCCTACCCCCGCTCAAGAACACCCTATACCATTCTGGATAAATGGCTGTCCAATCTCTTTTTGTGATGGAGCACCCACAACTTCTGGTGGCAAGCTGTTCCATTGGTTAATTGTTCTCACTGTCAAGAAATTTCTCCTTATTTTTAGGTTGCTTCTCTCCTGGATTAGTTTCCATCCTTCGCTTCTTATCCTGCGTTCAGGTGCTTTGGAGAATAGGGGGACCCCCGTCTTCTTTGGGGCAGCCCCTCAAATATTTTCCACTTGTCCTCTGTCCCCTCCTGGCCACCTTCTCTCCTTCTGTCCTGGAGTTTTTTCTTCATTTTTCTACAGGTCGAAATATGGAACTTTATCATCTCCTCTGCCAGTTATTCCAGGGGAAAATTCTCTTTTGTCAATAACAACAAGAAGGGGGAAAAACAAACAGACACAGGAATTCTTTTCCGGTACGCCCATGTCAAGGAGACCCCCAAGGTCACGCCAAAGGGCGACAACCGACACACAACCTACCCACAACTCCCCGATGCCTCCGCTCACATGTGCCTGAAAAATTGTTTTCCATTAAAAGCACATCTGTTGATACAAGGGGAATGAATGCGAGCACGATTGTTTCCACCTTGTGTTAGCAAAACACATTAGTGGAAAAACAAAGCCATCTGCCTTTGGAAAAAAGAGAGAGAGAGAGAGAGAGAAAGAAAGAAAGAGAGAGAGAGAAAGAGAGAGAGAGAGAGAGAGAGAGACAAACAATGTGATTTATTATTCATTATAACCAGGATTTAATTGACCGGGGGGGTGGGGGTGGGGAGAGAAATCATTCTTTTGTACGAGGAAAGAGAAGAAGGGAGGAGGAGAGGAAACGCCTGGCTTGTTTGCATATATTTGGGCAGAAATTTTATTTTATTTATCAAACAAATTGATACAGCTGCCCAGTTTGTGCGCAGGAAGGGAACAGCTGTTAACTGGAGCAGGATAATTTTTGTGCTCCATCACCGGAGGTTTTTAAGAAGGGATTGGACGACCATTTGACCAGGAGGGTGTAAGATTTCCTGCTCAAGCAGGAGGTTGGACTAGATGACCTCCGTGGTGCCTTCCAGCCCGAGGATCCTGCGTTCCAATCTACCACGTGGAGGGTGAGTTCACATCTGGACATAGAAGTCCAAATTGTTGCTGTTGATTGTGGTGTTCCTGACCCAGGAGTCTTTGAGCTTCATCGCCAGGAGAAAATGCTTGAGGACTAGCAGCTTTGGAGGGCTTTTCAGTTTTGATCAATCAGACTTACAACATTCAAACCAGATCCAGGGTCCTCTAGATTCCCAGGAGGACTAGCATCTTTGGAGGGCTGTTCAACTTGATCAATCAGACTTACGACCTTCAAACTAGATCCAGGTCCCTCTAGATTCCCAGAAAAAGACTCTTGAGGACTAGCCTCTTTGGAGTGCTTTTCAACTTGGACAATCAGACTTCTCACCTTCAAACTGCAGGTTTTGCCATGTCCCAAAGTCTCTTGATCCTCTTTTTGACCTTCTCACCAGTCATGTCATTAACGAAGCCAGATTCACTTAACAACCGTGTTACTAACTTAACAACCGCAGTGATTCACTTAAGAACCGTGGCAAGAAAGACCGTAAAACGGGACAAAACCTCACTTAACAACGGTCTCGCTTAGCAACAAACATTTTGGGCTCCATGGTGGTCGTAAGTCAAGGACTACCTGATTTCCATCCACTTCCGGAACTTTTATCAAATGTTTTTCCTGGTTTTTACCAGGGACATTAAGACCTACTGATTTCTCCCATCCGAGTTTAATATATTGCAGAGCAAAATTCATCACAAGAACTGGGAAAGTTTTTGGGTCGGGGATCTGTCCGTAACCAAAGATTGGCGTCAGAAAAAAGAAAAGTGGGGTGGGGGGGAAACCAGATTAAGAAAAGCTATGGAGGGAATTCACATTTAAGAGCCTTACACCAAAGTGTGCAAAGGCAAAATTGGAGACAAAAATCTATCTCGGTTAATGAGGAGCTGAAATATAATTAGTGTCTCTGCTGGGAAATTTTATTAAGTATATTAATTAGGGGGAAAAAGTTGCTTAGAAAAGAAAGGGAACGTATTTAGGGCTTGCTGTGAGACGTGCAATAAAACTCTGTGTGTGTGTGTGTGTGTGTGTGTGTTTGTGCCAAGTAGTCTTCGCTACAACCACCGTTCTTAAGTGAGACAGTTATTAAGTGAGTTTTGCCCCATTTTACCGCCTGTCTTTGCCACCGTTGTTAAGCGAATCTGTGAGTTGTTCAATTAGTCCCACGATTGTTCAGCGAATCCGGCTTCCCCATCGACTTGGGGGGGTTGCAAAAGGGGATCACGCAACCCTGGGAATAGAATAGAATAGAATAGAATAATACAATTTAGAATAGACTAGAGTAGAGTAGAATAGAAATAGAATAGAATAGAATAGAATAGAATAGAATAGAATAGAATGGAATGGAATGGAATGGAATGGAATGGAATGGAATGGAAGAGTTGGAGGGGACCTTGGAGGTCTTCTAGTCCAGCCCCCTGCTTAAGCAGGAAACCCTACACCACTTCAGACAAATGGTTGTCCAGTCTCTTCTTAAAAGCCTGCAATGATGGAGCATTCACAACCTCTGGTGGCAAGTCGTTCCACTGATTAATTGTCCTCACTGTCAGGAAATTTCTCCTTAGTTCTAAGTTGCTTCTCGTGTGACCATGTTTTTGATCATGTGACCATGGTCGTAAGTATGAAAAACGGCCATAAATCCTTTTTTCCCCCAGTGCCATTGTAACTTCGAACGGTCACTAAACGAATTGTCATAAGTCGAGGACCACCTGTACCTAAACCCATAAATAAATACATAAACAAGCAAACAAATAAATAAATCAGGCAGACAGACAAGAAATAAATAAATGAATAAAAGCAGAGATGCCAAAATTAGCTTAGAAATATCAACAGAACAATTTCGGGTGCCAGGTTCAAAACCAGACTGCAGAGCAGTTTGGTTCCAGGGGGAACCAAATGGTGGGCAAGAAAATTGCCAGACAGAATTATTTCTCTGTGTTTGATCCAAACGCTGGGATGGAATACAAAAATAAATAAATAAATAAAAATTGGCGAGCCAGAAATGAAAAAGAAGAGACGAAAAAATTGCCCGACAGAAATGTCATTTTTGGGATGAAAAGAAGTGTAAATATCTCCAGGTTTTCTCTGTGGGAACCTCACCAATATCCCTTAGGAAAAAAAAAACAAAAAAACCACATTTTGGTGCTATTTAGAAAGGAAGTCCTCAAGTTACGAACACAGTGGAGTGCAAAATCGCCATGGCGAAGCCAGTTCAGTGAGTTTTGCCCTGTTTTATGACCTTCCTTCCCGCCGTTGTTAAGTGAGTCACACGGGTGTTAAATGAATCCGGCTTCCTCATCCACTCGCAAAAGGGGACACTGTGACCATCGTAAGTATGAGTCATTTGCCAAGGGTCCGAATTCTGACCACGGGGATGCTGCCACGGTCGTAAGTATGAAACATGGCCCCTTTTTTTCAGTGCCACTTGTAACTTTAAATGGTCACTACATGAATTGTTGTAAGTCAAGGGCTTTGCTGAAGTTTTCAGAAATAAAAGTGCATTTTGCTTTATTTATTATTTTTCCCCCTTGAATCCTGCTGGGTTTGAAGGAGACATTTCACACACCCCCTTCCAAATGGTTATTTTAGCCTTATTTTCTTCGTATTTCTGTATTTTATGCTTTGATAAATATGAATAAAAACTTAGAAACCACGAGAAAAACCCAATATTTAAGGGCCTTCACCCAACCGTCCCTCTTCTTTCTCGATAGATAAGTAATTTAGTGTGTATTATGCCTCGGCCGCATTGATAAATAGGCTATAAAAATTCACAGGAGACCCCAGCTAAATCAATTTATTTCAATGCTTTTGACACCGTTGTGTTCCTGGCAGAGACTTTGAGTATCTCTGGTGTAATTTCCCACGGAGTGAAGTGGTGAGAGGATGGGCATAAATTACCCTTAAATGCCAGGCAGATAATGAGGCTACATTGGCACAAGAATTATGGACTCCCCCCCTCCCCCCCCTCTCTCTTCTGGCTTGGGTGGCACGAGTTGTCATTCTTGGAACTGACGTAACCTTTGAGAAATGTTAAAAAAAAAATTGCGCCTTGAAATTTACGGGCTGGGGGAATCTAGAAGATCCTGGATCTGGTTTGGAGGTCATGAGTCTGATTGTCCCAATTGAAAAGCACTCCAAAGCTGCTAGTCCTCAAGAATCTGAGAATCTAGATGGCCCTGGATCTGTCTTTTGAAGGACTTCAGTCTGGCTCTCCAAGTTGAAGAGCCCTCCAAAAAGCTTTGGAGCGGGAGGAGAAAGAGGAAGAGTGGTAGTGGTAGAGAAGGAGGGGGAGGAGATGAGGAGAAGAGGATGGAGAAGAAGGCGAAGAAGGAAGGAAAACAGGAAGGAGAAAGGAGTGGAGAAGGAGGAGGAAGAAAGCGGTAGAGAAGGAAAAGGAGAGAAGGGAATGGCAGAGGAGGAGGAGAAGGAAGGAAGGAAGGAAGGAAGGAAGGAAGGAAGGAAGGAAGGAAGGAAGGAAGGAAGGAAGGAAGGGGAGGAGGAGGGAGGACGAGGGAGGAGGAGGAGGAGGATTAGTGACCCTTGGGAATTCCTTCCTGCCTGCCTGCCTGCCTCTTTTCCTTTCTTTCCTTCGTTCTTTCCTTCCTCCCTCCCTTCTTCCCTCCCTCTCCACTTTTCCTTTCTACTTTCCCTCCCTCTTCTTTCTTTCTTTCTTTCTTTTTTTCTTTCTTTCTTTCTTTCTTTCTTTCTTTCTTTCTTTCTTTCTTTCCTCCCTCCTTCCCTCCCTCTCCACTTTTCCTTTCTACTTTTCCCTCCCTCTTCTTTCTTTCTTTCTTTCTTTCTTTCTTTCTTTCTTTCTTTCTTTCTTTCTTTCTTTCTTTCTTTTTCTTTCTTTTCCTTCTTTCCTCTGTCCTTCCCTCCCTCTCCACTTTTCCTTTCTACTTTTCCCACCCTCCCTCTTCTTTCTTTCTCTTTCTCTCTGTTTCCCTCTCTTTTCCCCCTTCCCTTCCTTTCTCCAGCCCATATATCTGAATTTTGGCGCACTTCCTTCCATGGCCCTGCCAAGGCTGCTGATTCAGGACCAGAAACCGCTCGTTTCTCCCCCCCCAAAAAACCCAAAAGTTTGGCCAAACGCCTCCCCAGGAACCCTCTCGGCCCAGCTGAGATCCAGAGAAATTTGGGGCCCGGGGCAAACAGCTGCCGCCTGACAAGGCAGAGACACTGCCAACCAAACTGCTCAAAACCATTAAAACAAAGAGGAAGCAACATGAAAAATCGCATCAGCCCTGCAGCAGGAAAAAAACCCAAAATCTGATTTTTTTTCTGCCCACCTCGTCTTTCTTCCATCGGTGAACGACTGCAAAAATATTTCCAAGAAAGAAGAAAAATTGGGCAAAACATTCTCCAGGAACACAGCACGGCCCGGCCCTCTTAAATTCTTTATTAAGTACAGGTGGTCCTCGGTTTACGATCACGACGGCGCCCACAATTCATGTTGCTCAGCGAGACATGAATCAAGCGAGTTTTGACCTGTTTTACGACCTTTTCACCACGGTTGCTAAGCGAATCATGGCAGCTATTAAATTAGGAACATGGTTGTTAAGTGAACTTGGCTTCCCCCCCCCATAAGTCCCTTTTTTTCCAGTGCTGTCGTAACTTCAAACGGTCACTAAATGAAACGGTTGTAAGTCGAGGACTACCTGTATATAAATACATAAATAAAAACATACATAATTTTTAAATTTATATAAAATTTATAAAAGGGGCAAGGAGGGGTTGAGTCAACGACAGATTTGTAAGGAATGAAAAATCTGTTTGTGGGGGAATTATAGCAGATTTATGGTGATTAATAACCCGTCGGACAGGCCAAGCGCCCGATTTTTCAGACTCGATGGAGGAGGAAGGCGAGATTAACTTCGGGCCTTTGCAAAATGTCTTAAAATTAAAATACACGAGGGAGGAGGGGGGGGTGGAAACCAACCCCAGATTTATTTTTCGTCCCTGGCCAAAAACAACAACTTCACATCTCGCTAACAGCTGGTTCCCCAAGCTGTCGAGCGGGAAGCGGTGACGATAGAAAAAAAAGCCGAAAAGGACAGATAGCTGAACCCAAAGGAGATATTTCTCCAGGGGTATTTTTGGCAGCCTTAAAATTTTTTTTAAAAAAATGCTTCCTCATTTCTCAAAGAGATATGAAAATATCAGAAGGACAGAGTTGGAAGGGACCTTGGAGGTCATCTAGTCCAGCCCCCTACTCAGGCAGGAGACCTTCTACCATTCCATCCAATCTCTTTTTTAAAAAATCTTGGGTGCTTGCCAACTGACTCGTATTTATAACAGTCACAATGTCTCACACTTGACCGCCTTTTGTGACTAGAACTCACCATCTCCTGGTGATTGGGCCAAAGTCACCCAGAAGGCTTTCATGTCTAAAACAGGACTAGAACTCCCAGTCTCCTGATAATTGACCACCCCAATGATGCCCTTGAAGTGATGTCCCAGTGCCTGGAGGCCGTACGGATCTGGATGGGGAGGAACAGGCTCAGGCTCAACCCATCCAAGACCGAGTGGCTGTGGTTTCCGACGTCCCGATATAGTCAGCTAGTGCCATCGCTGACTATTGGGGGAGAATCATTGCCCCCACGGAAAGGGCTCGCAACCTGGGTGTCCTCCTGGATTCACGGCTGTCTTTAGAAGAGCATGTGACGGCCGTGACCGGGAGGATTTTTCATCAGGTTCGCCTGATCCACCAGTTGCGCCCCTATCTAGATCGGGACTCCCTACACACAGTCACTCATGCCCTCGTTACCTCTCGTCTGGACTACTGCAACGCTCTCTACATGGGGCTCCCCTTGAGGTGCACTCGGAGGCTCCAACTGGCGCAGAGTGCGGCCGCGCGGGTGGTAATGGGAACGACATGGAGCTCCCATGTAACACCTCTCCTGCGCGAGCTGCACTGGCTCCCGGTGGTCTTCCGAGTGCGCTTCAAGGTTCTGGTTATCACCTTTAAAGCGCTCCATGGCTTAGGACCTGGTTATTTACGGGACCGCCTGCTACCACCAATAGCCTCCCACCGGCCAGTACGCTCCCATAGAGAGGGGCTCCTCTGGGTGCCGTCGGCCAAACAATGTTGGCTGTCGGCCCCCAGGGGGAGAGCCTTCTCTGTGGGGGCACCTACGATTTGGAACGAGCTCCCCCCGGAGATACGTAGGATCCCGGATCTGCGCACCTTCCGCCGCGCGCTTAAGACCTTTCTATTTTATCAAGCTGGCCTGGCCTAAATCTTCTCCCTTTTTAAATGTGGAAATTTTAAATTTTAAATTCGTCTTATTTATAGGGTTATGGGTACGGTGTTTTAAATTGGGGAGCCATTTTGGATTTAATTCTGTTTTAAACGTATTTTAATGTTTATATTGTATGTTTTTTAATTCTGGCTGTTCACCGCTCCGAGTCCTTCGGGAGAGGGGGCGGTATAAAAATCTAATAAATAATAAAATAATAATAAAAATAATAATAATAATTGGCCCAAAGACACTCAGCTGTCTTTCATGGCTGAGGCGGGACTAGAACTCACCGTCCCCTCGTGATAGGCTCAAACATACTCAGCTGTCTTTCATGGCTGAGGTGAGACTAGAATTCCCCGTCTCCCGTTTTCCAGCCTGGAGCCTTAACTACTTCCACATCCAACCCACTTCTGAAAATAAATGAGGCGGCGAGAGGATTTTTCACTCTTTTTTTTTTTTAAATAATAAACACTTCCTAGAGTGACCATGCAACCCCTTCGCCACCTTGATCGTACGCAGGATCAAAAAAATGCCACAAAAGGGGAAACTGAGGCAGAACGGAACATCCCTGCAAGTCCAGAGGGGCCCACTTTGCTCACCTATTCCACATGGCTTTAGAAAAGCAAACTTACCTTTTCCCCCTAAACCTCTGCCTAATCTTTTATTAAAAGCCCCCAGCACGACTCCTCCCTGCCTTGGAAAACTGGCAATAAATCAGAGGCGATCCTTACCAAAAGGTGCATCTTGACCTGGAGCAAATCCTCTTCTCCCTACTAAAGGTAGCTTGGCGGAAACATCTGTTGTCTTGCTGGTTTTCTCAGCTGGAAGGTTCCTCCACTGGACTTTTAAACTTCAGAAGAGCTCACGGGGGAGGCATTTGTCACTGGAAACGTTCCCTGTTGTTTTTAGCCAGCTATTAATTTTTTTTATCTCTCTCTCTCTCTCTCTCGCTGATTCGATACAGCAGGGTTGAAAATATCTCCTGCGGCGTTGAAAGGATGGTGAGCATCCCCATGGAGTTTGTAAATAAAAGCGTTGAAGATCCGCGGTGGAGTTAAGGAACAAATATCTCCACTCGGTGACCGGTGCTGAATCAGCTCATTGGTTCTGATTTTTTTAAAGTTAGAGGACAAAAGATTCTTTTTTTTAAAAAAAAAGCATTATTCTAGGATACCTGGGAGATGCTCCTGGATCCGAAACGGTGGGTGACGGTTACAAGATTTGAGGAGTAAAAAATTCAGATTACGGCAAGATGGCGATCAAAATTTAGACCGAAATATCTCAATCTTGGCTGTTTTAAGAGGTGTGGATTTCATCCATGCAAGGTGCCGAAGTCAGAGCACCTCAAATGTGATGTGATAGCAGTCTTCCAGGACTTGAGGGGCTGCCACAGAGAAGAGGGGGGCAGTCAACCTGTTCCCCAAAGCACCTGAAGGCAGGACAAGAAGCAACGGATGGAAAGATATCAAGGAGGAACCAACCTACAACTAAAGAGAAGTTTCCTGACAGTGAGAACAATGAATCAGTGGAACGAAATTGTGGTTGCTCCATCACTGAAGGTCTTCAAGAAGAGATTGGACAACCATTTGTCCAGGATATTAGTGGGTCTCCGGCTCAAGCAGAGGGTGGAATAGAAGACCTCTGAGGTCCCCTCCAACCCAATGCGTCTATGATTCTTCTAATACTTTCAATACTTGAGGGGCCGCCACCGAGAAGAAGGGGTCAACCTATTCTCCAAAGCCCCTGAAGGCAGGACAAGAAGCAACAGGTGGAAACTTAGCAAAGAGACAACCAACCTAGAGCTAAGGAGAAATTTCCTGACAGTGAGAACAATTAACAAGTGGAACTCCTTGCCACCAGATGTTGGGAGTGCTCCATCACTGGAGGTTTTCAAGAAGAGACTGGACAACCCTTTGTCCTGAATGATCTAGGATCTCCTGCTTGGACTAGAAGACCTCCAAGGTCTCTTCCAACTCTCTTATTCTGTTAAGCTTCCATTCTGGCAGTTTTCAAGAAGACAATGGACAATGCTTTGACTGGGATGGTCGAGGGTCTCCCGCTTGAGCTGCGGGTTGGACTAGAAGACCTCCGAGGTCCCTCCCAGCTCTGTCATTCTGTATTCTGGTCATCCCTGCTTTCCCAAGACTGCCTGCAGCTCCTTGTTGTAGCTGCTCCTCTCTCTCTCTCTCTCTCTCTCTGTTCAAACTCCAGCATTCATCAGCCCTCGTTAGAAAACGAATGCAATGGCTGAGCTGCTTAATTAACCAAAGGAAGCTGACAGCTACCGAAAGCCGGCACGGTGATGACAGATTGCTCCATATTAATCATGCATTATCATACGTGATGGCTGGGAGGCCGTTGTGGCTGATGAAGTTATGAGACCTGGGTGTTGGGTGTTTACATGTGTGGGTCTCCACGTAAAGCCCCCCCCCACTAGTTCTGCTTCCCCTCTCAGTTGCTCCATCAAATATCTCCCTCAGCTTCCAAGCACTGGTTTTCCCAGGAGTTCCCAGGAGTCTCTGTTGCCATGGTGATCTTGGAATACATCAGTGTGGATTTCTCCCTGGGGTTTGCCTCTTGACAAGTTGGACTCGGGGTAGCTGTAATTTTCCAGCTGTCTCTGCATCCTTGATTGATCGAGCAGAGCTTCTGCATGGAACAAGCTACGGTTCTCAGCACAGCGTGCGGTGGGACGAGGAGATGTCACAGCCAGAGCTGGAGAGAGACACAACGGCAATAAACACTTTTGTTTTCCATGCTGGAGCTGAGTGTCCTCAAGGTGATTCACAGCCTTGTCAATATTCCAAGGTCTTCTCCACGCTCTGACCAGCCTGTCTCCAGAAAACCAAATATCTACCCCCACAATCTCCTTCTGGGTGGGGCCATGCCCCAGTCATGATTGGAAGAAGATTCATGATGGAAAGTAGTCTTCTTGGAAGAACGAGATGACCTTATTCTTGGTGGTTTTTTTCTTTATACCACCCTGGTGAGACCATACTGCATCCAGTTTTGGTCACCACGATACCAACAAAATGTTGAGACTCTGGAAAAAATGCAGAGAAGAGCCACAAACATGATTAGGAGACTGGAGGTTAAAACGTGTGAAGAATATTTGCAGGAATTGGGGATGTCTAGTCTAGTGAAAAGAAGAACTTGGGGTGACATGACAGCAGTCTCCCGATATTTGAGGGTCTGTCCCAGAGAAGAGGGGGGGTTCCACCTATTCTCCAAAGCACCAGAAAGCAGGACAAGAGGTGATGGATTGAAACTTATCAAGGAGAAAAGCAACGTAGAAATAAGGAGAAATTTCCTAACTGTGAGGACGATCAACCAGAAGGAATAATTTGCCTTCAGAAGTTGTGGATGCTCTATCACTGGAGGTCTTCAAAAAAAGATTGGACAACCAAGCAGAAGACTCTATACTATTCTGGAGAAATGGAAGTCCAATCTCTTCTTGAAGATCTCCAATGATGAAGAACCCACAACTTCTGGAGGCAAGCTTTCCATCCGTCCGTCCATCCGTCCATCCATCCATCCGTCATGTTTCTTTATCTATCTATCTATCTATCTATCTATCTATCTATCTATCTATCTATCTATTATCTATCTATCTATCTATCTATCTATCTATCTATCTATCTATCTATCTATCTATCTATCTCAGAACCATAAGGGCTGGAAGGGACCTTGGAGGTCTTCTAGTCCAACCCCCTGCTCAAGCAGGAGACCCTCCTCAACCATTTCAGACCAATGGAGTCCTTCTTTGACTCTCAGAATTTGCTCCTTCTGATGTTGTCCTCATCGCCAAGAAAACCCACCAGATGGTCCCCGGGGCCGACTGTCTGACAGGTTTTTTTTTTCCACGGCGTAATATATCATCTGCCCTATCTTATCTCCTGCCTAGTCATGCCTCTAAATTATATCTGCTTCTATAAATAAAACCAGAATTCTCCTGCGAGGACGCCTCTAAATTAACAGGCATCCAGCGATAATTAAATCGGGTAGGAATTAAACATATATTTACTTTCTCGTCCAGGCCTTCCAGGGAGTAGCGAGCGCGAAGGAGACAAAAGGAGACAAAATATGAGTAAATGAAAAGAAAATAAAAATTCTCGTGTTGACATTTGTGCAACGCCCTTCTCAGCTGATAAGGAAATATGAGACTTCCATAAAACATAAAGGAACAAAGACGTCCTAATTAATCTTCCCAGGAAAGATGTAATTTCCTTATGCAAATTCTAATCGGAGTTTATTGCAAGGGTTTCGGAGGTCCTTCATGCAAAAATTTCCTTCACCAGATCCATCCTGGGGCTGTCTGGAAGAAAACAGAACCTGCCGGAAGGTTCTAGAGAATTCTCTTCCTCCTTAACCAAGGCACAGAAATCAAGACACAGGTAATCCTTGACTTATGACCACAATCAGTACCCGAGTTCTAAGCAAGGAGGTTGTTAGGTCAGTTGCACCTGATTTCACGACCTTCGTGGCCACCATTGTTAAGCAAACCACTGCAGTCGTTTTATATGAATCACAAGGTCCTTAAGCGAATCTAGCTTCCAACCATTGAGGTAGCTTGTTAGAAGGTAGCTCGGAAGATCGCAAATTGTGATCATGTGATCCCAGGATGCTGTTGTAAATACACACCGGGTGGCAAGTGCCCAAATTTCAATCCTACAACAGTGGAGTTCTAGGTGCGAGGATCAGTCATAACTCAGTCGTGTAGGAGAACATGCTCAGATGCTTCCTCATGATGTGGAACTTCCCGAACTTCCGGTAGACCCGTTTTTTGCCCTCCCTGAACCTCCGCAAGCACCCTGCACTTACCTGCACCCAAAACAGGCTGCGTGGGGACTCCTGGGAGGGGAGGGGAGGGTCCAGCCAGGAATGGGATTTGGGGGGTTCTCCGAACTGCACAGAATCTTAGCTAGAGGTTTTCCTGAACCCCCAGCGGCCCACTCCTCTTCAGGATCCTGGAAACGGACCCTCCACAGATCGGAGCCCCCGCTGTGCAGTCTGCCAAGACTCTCCCAGCCTCGATTCCCTCCTTCTATTTTCCTACAACCTCCTAATTCAATTTTCTTTACATCCTTTTTTTTTTTTTTCCCCTTTCTTCTTCTTCTTCTTCTCCCGCATGGTCTATTTTTCAATTGGCACAAGAAATGGTTGTTAGCGGTGCAGAAGCATTATTCTGCTGCTATTGCAGAATAATGGATTTCCAAGATAAAGGATGACTTAAGTCACAGGCGCACAACCCAATCGCCTGCTTTATAGTTCTGCAATTTTTCGGCTTGTCGGGCTGAAAAGCAGCCACGGGCTTGTCAAGTCATCCCGTGATGGAGTTTTCAGGAGACGTCAAATGCGTTTCCTGCTTCCTGTCTTTCGGGGTAGATCCCGAAACTAGCAAAACCTGAGGGCCCCAGGCTGATCTCCAGGGATCTCTGAGATCCATCACTGTAAATCCAGAGGATGGAGAAGACACACAATGTTATTCTGTGGAAGAACTCGAAGGGACCTTGGAGGTCTTCTAGACCAACCCTCTGCTCAAGGCAGGAGATCCTACACCATCCCAGTGAAAAGGTTGTCCAAACTCTTCTTGAAGACCTCCAGTGACGTCTTTGAAGTCAACGCTAAATGCTGATTAAAAATCTGTATTTTTGCAGCAGGAGGACAACAATTTGTGTTGCTTAACCTTGGACGGCTTTTTCATGTACCAATTAGCACAAATGCTAAAACACGCCTCCGACTAACACAAATAAGTCACCGTAAACAGCTGTACTCTCCAAGAACATCGTGTTGGAACAATTGTCTAGTTGCCCAAGAGTTACGTTACGGCTCATCCAATTTTTCCCCCACTACCTACGGTCAGCTGAATGCAGGTGTTGCCTTCAACAATGATGGCAGAAAGAGGGACCCATTCCTAGGATTGATGGGGTCCAGTTAAAGCTGTCATTCCAGATGTTGCAGACCGATTTGGAGGGGACAAACTTCAACCAACGTCGTCCCAGGTCAACCAAGTTAGAAAGGATAGTCTCTAGACCCTCAACAGTGCCTTCACTTGTTAGCCACAATAATGGTCTGAGCTGGGAGTTAATGCTCCTCCTTGCAAGCTAAACATTGAAGGCACCACAACACTTCAACACACAATCTTCTGGCATCGGCTCTGGGTTGGCCTTCAATTCATCTTGGCAGGGAGGGAGGAGAAAGAAGGAAAGGAAGGAAGGAGAGAGAGTTAAGGAGAGAGGGAGGAAGGAAAGAAGGGGAAAGAGGGAGAGAGGAGATAGAGAAAGGGAGGGAGGAAGGGAGGAAGGAAGGAGAGAGAAAGGAAGGAAGGAGATAGAGAAAAGGAGGGAGGGAGGAAATGAAGGAAGGAGAAAGAGAGAGAAAAAGGAAGGAGAGAGAGTAAAGGAGGAAGGGAGGAGGAAAAGAAGGGAAAGAGGGAGAGAGAAGGAGGAGATAGAGAAAGGGAGGGAGGGAGGAGAAAGAGGAAGAGAGAAAGGAAGAAGATAGAGGAAAGGAGGGAGGGAGAGAGAGAGAAAGGAAGGAAGGAGATAGAGGAAAGGAAGGAAGGAGGAAGGAAAGGAAGGAAGGAAGGAGAAAGAGGGAGAGAGAAAGGGAGGAGAGAGTAAAGGAGGGAGGGAGAGAGGGAGGGAGGAAGGAAGGAAAAAGGAAAAGAGAAAGGAATAAAAGGAGGGAGGGAGGTTATAGTGAAAGAGAAAAGAAGAGAGGGAGGGAGGGAGAAAGAAGGAAGGCCACAGAAGGGAGGGAGGGAGGGAGGGAAGGAAGGAAGGTGGTTTAGGACAGACCCCTCCTCCTGTTTTCATCCCCCCCAGCACTCAATTTGAAAACCCTCTTTAAGAAAAACAAAGAAACCTCCAACACCAACTGAAATCCCATCCTAACACGGGGGCCTCTCAGTGACCGGTGGAAGGGCAGGAAAGGAAAATTACATGTCAGCCACTGTAAAAAAGACCCCCCCCAAACCTAACCCCCTCCCCCTTTTTTTTCCAAATGAAACCAAAGCCCCCTTAGGGCCCTTCGCTTAATTTTTTGCAAGCAATTCCGCCGGCCTCCCTTGCAAAGGGGGAGGTGGGGAAGAGAGAGAAGCAAACAGCCGACCCAATCTGCCCCCCACCCCCAACCCAATTTACCTGACCTCGCCTGGCCCCCTCCCCAGCCAGCTTGTCCTCATTTTCTGCACAAATTGCCCCCCCCCCCAATGGCTGTACAGCTAAGCATCTGAAGACGGAGCCTGGGGGAGCTTCATTAACCTGCCATAATTAAAGCCGGGCTCGCTTTCCTGCGGCTGTGATTAAAATGTTAACATGTGCTAAACCGAGATGGTCCCTCCGGGTTCCCACTTTTGGACGGAGGACACGGCTGGCAGTGAGGAAGGACGGCAGATGGACGGACGGGCGGACAGACGGACAGATGGTCGGGGATATGGCAAAGCAGCTGAGGGCAGAGTCCTCCCTTCTCTCCGAAGGAGCTTCCCTTTAATCCAAGCAATAGGCAAGGCCTCAACGTACAACCATTCATTTAGCGACCATTTGAAGTTACAACAGCACTGAAAAAAAGTGACTCATTGGGTAGGTCTAGCCTAGTGAAAAGCACTAGGGATGACATGATAGCAGTGAACCAATATTTGAAGGGCTGCCCCAAAGAAGAGGGGCTCAACCTGTTCTCCAAAGCACCAGAAGGCAGGAGAAGAAGCAACGGAGGGAAACTCATCCAGGAGAGAAGCAACCTACAAATAAGGAGGAATTTGACAGGGAAAACAATTAACTTGCCACCAGAATATGTGGTTGCTCCATCTCTGGAGGCTTTCAAGAAGAGATTGGACAGCCCTCCTGTTCAGGAGGTTGAACTAGAAGGCCCCCCAAAATCCCTTTCAACCACCTCTATTATTGAGGAGGAGGAGGGCTGTGGGGTCCTTGATGCTCCCTGAGCTTGCTTGTTTTCTTGCAGACATTTCATGACCCAACTAGGGAACATCATCAGTGCTAGAAGGGAGGGGGGTTTGCAGGGAGGAGGAGGAGGGTAGTCTAATGGTCTAGGGCAGTGTTTCTCAACTTTGGTAGCTTGAAGATGGATGGACTTCAACTTCCAGAATCCCCCAGCCAGCAGCGCGGAGCTCCATGGAGGACTACGCGTTGAGTGTGTGTCCATCAGTTGGCGGTGTTGTCTATCCCACATTGTTCTATCTCGTTGAGTGGTCTACTCAATCAAATGCCTTCTGTTTGCCTGAAATGATCTAGGGCAGTGTTTCTCAACCTTGGTAGCTTGAAGATGGGTGGACTTCAACTCCCAGAATTATCAGTTGTCCATCAGTTGGCGGTGTTGTCTATCCCACATTGTTCTATCTCGTTGAGTGGTCTACTCAATCAAATGCCTTCTGTTTGTCTGAAATGATCTAGGGCAGTGTTTCTCAACCTTGGTAGCTTGAAGATGGGTGGACTTCAACTCCCAGAATCCCCCAGCCAGCGCTGCTGGCTGGGGGATTCTGGGAGTTGAAGTCCACCCATCTTCAAGCTTCCAAGGTTGAGAAACACTGGTCTAGGGACTCCTGCTTGAGCAGAGGGTTGGACTAGAAGATCTCCAAGATCCCATCCAACACTGTGACTCTGTTCTAATCGCTCCGCCAGTCCATTGCCCGCAGGGTGAGATGAGCAGAGCTCTTGCCAGCCTCGCTGTGATTAATAAGTCTGCCGATGAAGACCGACAGTTTGCTCCGATGGCCGTAATAGAGTCGACCACGTCTTCTGGGGGCTCGCTGTTCAGCGAGCCCCCGAACTTCATGCTCCCTGGGCAGTGGCTTCATCTTGGCAGGGCAATTATCTGGCCATGACCGCCTGGAAGGCCGGCTGTTTCAAATTTGAAGGGGACCCAGGTGTGACAACGTGGATTAGTTAAGCACAACTTAACTAGGTTAGTGGGGGAGGAAATCCAGCTCGCTTTGCACAAATCTGGAGTTGCATTTTTTAAAATAGAGGTAGGTAGGTAAGGAGAGAGAGAGAGAGAGAGAGAGATGATGATAGATAGGTAGATAGAGGAAGGAAGGGAGGGAGGGAGATAAATAAAGAGGTGAGAGAGAGAATGAATGAATGGAGGGAGGGAGGAGGGAGATAAGGAAGGAGGGAAAGGAAGGAAGGAAGGTGGAAGAGAAGGAAAGAGAGAAAGAAAGAGGTGTGAGAGAAAAGGAAGGAGAGAGGAGGGAGGGAGGAGGAAAAGAAGGAAAGAGAAATAAAGAGGTGAGAGAGAGAATGTATGGAGGGAGGGAGGGAGGAGGGAGATAAGGAAAGAGAGAAAGAAAGGAGAGAAAGGAAGGAAGGAAGGAAGAAAAGAAGGAAAGAGAGAAAGAAAGAGGTGTGAGAGAGAAGGAAGGAGGGAGGGAGGGAGGAGGAAGAGAAGAAAGAGAGAAAGAAAGAGGTGAGAGAGAGAGAAGGAAGGAGGGAGGGAGGGAGGAGGAAGAGAAGGAAAGAGAAAGAAAGAGGTGAGAGAGAAGGAAGGAAGGAAGGAAGGAAGGAAGGAAGGAAGGAAGGAAGGAAGGAAGGAATTCAAGGCCCCTTCTTTGTCATAAGAGAAGAAAAACAGCATCTTGGCCAATCACCAGTACCTCCTAAAATAAAAATACAAAATTCAGTCCAACATCCTCCCAGCCACGAATGCAAGAAACAGGCTGAGAGAAGCAGGCCGCCCTTCACAGCGCTTTCTCTGAATTCTCGGGAAATTCTCTTTGATCTAATTTAATCAGAAGTGGTATTTTTAAAATGTGGGATGTGTGTTTTTTTTTTTTCCCCCTTTCCCTTTCCTCCCTTTGCAGGTTGTTCATCCAGCACCGTCTTAATCTGTCCCGGGGCCAAACTCGCTCAAGGAGAAGAAGAGGATGCAGCCGACAATTCAGCCCTGAAGGGAAAACATGCAGGCTTCTGTTTGAGGTTATGCAGCAGGCAAAAATAGGTTTTAAATGCACTGTACCATCAAAAGGAAAGACGCCGCTAGCCAGTACAGGCAGTCCTCGACTTACGACTGCAATGGAGCCCACCCATTACAATCGTTGGTTGTGAGACTCGTAGAAAAATGGTTGCAACTAGCAGAGATGGCTAAATGAACCCCATCTCCAACTTTGTTCCTATAGGAACAAATGTCAAGTATTTGCACAACAAATACTCCTCAACGTACGACCATAAGGGAGCCCAAAAGTTCCGTTGCTAAGCGGGACAGTTGTCAAGTGAACTTTGCCCCATTTTACAGCCTTTCTTGCCACAGTTGTTAAGCGAATCACCGCGGTTCTTAAGCTAGTCACATGGCCGTTAAGTGAATCTGGCTTCCCCCATTGACTTTGCTTGTCTGAAGGTCACAAAAGGGGATCATGCGACCCCCTGGGGACGCTGCGACCGTCATAAGTATGAGTCGGTGGCCAAGTGTCAGAATTTTGATCACGTGACCCTGGGGAGGCTGCGGCGGTCGTTAAGTGTGAAAAAGTTTTCTCAATGCCGTTGTAACTTCGTCCCACTGATTAATTGACCTGGGATTATAGAATAACAGAATAACAGAGCTGGAAGGGACCTTGGAGGTCTTCTAGTCCAACCCCTTGTTCCACTAGGAGACCCTTTACATTCCCAGTTAAATGATGGTCCAATCTTTTCTTGAAAACCTCCAGTGATGGAATCAAACCTTTCCACTGGTTCATTGATCTGGGATTACCGTACAGCAGGGTTTTGAAGGGATCTTGGGGGTCATCTAGTCCAACCCCCCTACTTGAGCAGACGTTCTCCCCAGTTCCTTGTGATTTGCAAGGGTTCCACATGCCAGACATGGTGGGGAGACCGACAAACTCTCCTCCCCCCCCCCCCATCGTTGCTGGCTTCTTTCTAACGTGGCTCGCTTAGCCTCCCTGACGGCTAATGACAAGCCATCTTCTATTCAAACCATCTTTGTTTCTTCAGCTGTCACATGATGGCATATTTTTCTTCTCTGATCTGACAACCGAGAGGAAACCAGCAACAGAAGAATCGCACAGCCTGGCGTGTGTGTGGGGGGGGAAGAAACTTAAAATACACTTATTTTATTTTTCTGTGATTTCAATCGGCAGATTGAGATGGGAATTATTTTTGGGGGGGGGGTGTTTCCCACCGGTTGTCGGAAGAGCAAGAAGGAGGCAGCTGCGATGCCAGAGGAGATGTGGTGGTGGGTTGTGGTGTTGTTGTTTCTTTCCCTTTTTTCCCCCTTTTTTAAAACTTTCTTGATGTGTTTTATTTGTTCAGCGCTCGGTGTGAGTCAGTGGGAGTCGGCGGTCTGGAAATAGGGGAACGCACAATTTAAATAAACATGTAGACAGTTGTGTTAGGTCTTCAGTCTGTGTGGTGTATTGAAGGAAGAAATGGGAGGGAGTCTGGATAAGGAACGGCCCCCATATCAGAGGTGGCGCCCTTGGGGACCGGGGGGGGGGCAGCGCTGGCACAGTGTCCTTGTGGTCAGATGGGCCTGTGGTCAGTGGAGGTTGGCCAATGGAAGACCACAGCAGGAAGACCAATAGGGAAAGGGAGGAAGGAAGGAAAGAGAAAAGGAGGGAAAGAAAATATTAAAGGAAGGAAAGAGGGAGAGAGGGAGGAAGGAAAGATGGAAAGAAGGAAAAGGAAAGAAGGAAAGAAAGAAAGAATGAGGAGGAGTAAGAGGAAGAAGAGGAAGGAAGGGAGAAGGAAGGAAGGGAAGAAGAGAAAAAGAAGGAAGAAAGAGAGGGATGGAGGAAGGGATAAGGAAGGGAGGAGATAGGGAGGGAAAGAAAACATTAAAGGAGGGAGAGAGGGAGAGAAGGAGGAAGGAAAGGGAAAGAAGGAAAAGGAAGGAAGGAAGGGAAGGAGGAGGAGGAAGAAGACGAAGGAAGGGAGAGAGGAAGGAAGGGAAGAAGGGAAAAAGAAGGAAGAAAGAGGGAGGAAGATTAAAAAAGGAAGAAAGAGAAGGAGGGAGGGAAAAAGATAAGAAAGAAGGAAGGAAGGAAAGGAGGGAAAAGGAAGGAAGGAAGAGAGAGAGGGACGAGGAGAGGAGACAAATGGAGGGAGGGAGGAAGGGATAAGAAAGGAAGGAGAAAGGGAAAGAAGGAAAAAGAAGGAAGAAAAAAGAGAGAGGGTGGAGGGGAGGGAGGGAGGAATCTGAAAATCCACCCTCCTTCCTGCCCCCTTAGCGTTTGCCCCGGCCAGCGCCTACTTTCTTCCCCCAGATTCCAAGCCGCCTGACTCCCGAGTTATGAACTCCCGAGAACCATGGGAACATAAAAAATTAATAATAATGCCACATGCATTTATAATAGATACCCTTTTCACTTATGAACAGGGTGAGAACTCCTAAGGCTGGAAGCTCAGCTTCGAATACAATTCGGGCTGAGAAAAAAATGAACTTTTCAAGCCTCTTGAAAGTAGGGCGGTATATAAATCAAATAAAACCTAAACCTAAAACCTAAACCTATCTATATCTATCTATCCATCCATCCATCCATCGATCTATCGATCTATCCATCCATCCATCCTCTATCGATCTATCAATCTATTGATCTATTGATCCATCCATCATCTATTAAGCAATCTATCTATCCATCCATCCATCCATCCTCTATCTCTATCTATCTATCTATCTATCTATCTATCTATCTATCTATCTATCTATCTATCTATCTATCTATCTATCTATCATCTATCTCTATCTATCTATCTATCTATCTATCTATCTATCTATCTATCTATTTATCTACCTACCTATCTATCTACCTACCTACCTATCTATCTATCTATCTATCTATCTTCACTATGTTCTATTTATCAAGCTTTCTATATTCTTCTTGGTTACACCCCAATTCTGGACATTTATCCCCTTAGGGGGAGAATCAATTCACACCCCACTTGGCCCTATATTTAATTCAGCCAGATTTTTCACCCACCCCTCCCTGTTCCGAACATCCAGCCCCATTCTTTTTCATTTTTTAAAAAAAGCCTCCTATCCTACCCTGTGTTTGCAAGGCTCCATCTTATTAATTTTAATGTTGGAAATGGCTGGCAATTAATTTCTTCTGGCCTTGAAGAAATTAAAAGGAGTCAATCGACCCAGGCCAATAAAAGGACATCTTTTTTGCAAGCGAGGGTAACCAAAGAGATGCTGCTTTCATCTCAGAACATCATGTGTGATCAAAAGGTTGAATAGCTTTGGAGAAATCGCCCCGGACAATGCCAAAAAAAAAAAAAAAAAAAATTAAAATTAAAAAATTAATTGTTTAATTGTGCATTCCGTTCAAATGCTCCGTTTGATCGATCGGCGGGCGGGAGGGGGGGGGCGGGGAGTGTAGCTCCAGGCCTCAGCTCCTTCCCCAAAAGAGGAAAATGATAACAATTATTTTCTAATTATTCTATATTGCAGCAAATTCTAAGGTTAATTATGATGATTTAGAGATGTGGCTTTCCCTCATTAGCTACGGAGTTAACACATTTGGGAAGGGGAAGGAACTTGAAATGCCACATTAACGGGCGTGTAATTTTGAAATTTATCGGGGGAAATTGATGGGCCCCGTAATGGTCCCGGGTCTGGATGAGTTCCACCCTCGCTCAGCTCCACAGATAATAGAATATTTTAATAGCCTGGATCTCCTGGCTCCGAGATGAAGTCTCGAACATGGGCGGGAAGCGTATTCCATCAGAGGAGGCGACTAAATTATTCATCCCCAGATATTAAAAATATCTGAAGGGGCCGAAGGATCGCAAAAATAGATTAGAACGGGTGAAAAATGTGTCTTTTGATCAACGACAAGACTTGGACTTGCAAAAGTCGGCTGGGGTGAATTTTGAGTTGCCGAGCAGAGCTGGAGATGAGGATGATTAAAGATTGGATTAGATTAGAACAAGAAGCCAGGTGTGGGCGAGTTCTAGCTTCAGCTCAGGTAGGAAAGACGGCTGGGGGATTTTGGGTCGATCACCATGACACAGGGAGTTCTAGGTGTACCTTAGACATGGAAACTGGCTGGAAGACTTTGAGCCAATCACCAGGAGATGGTGAATTCTAGTCCCATTTTAGGCTTCAAAGCCAGCTGGGTGATTTGGGCCAATCACCAGGAGATGGTGAGTTCTAGTCCCGCCTTAGGCGTGAAAGCCAGCTGGGTGACTCTGAGCCAATCACCAGGAGATGGTGAGTTCTAGTTCTGCCTTAGGCATGAAAGTGACTTTGGGCCAATAACCAGAAGACTGTGAGTTCTAGTCCTACCTTACATTTGAGATCTGGCTGGATGACTTTGGGCCACTCACCAGGAAATGATGAGTTCTAGTCCTGCCCTAAGCATGAAAGCCTTCTGGGTGACTTTGGCCTGAGTACCAGGAGACTGGGAGTTCTAGTCCTGCCTTAGGCCTGAAAGCTGGCTGGGTGACTGTGAGCCAGTCCTTCCCTCTCGGTCCAATTTATCTCACATCCACAAATCCCGGATTTTATCCAATCTAACCGTCGGGTGAGAACGTCTTCCCTAGGAGGCGGCTCCCGGAATTAATAAATGAGCGTTTTAATGCCCATCAGGGTCTCGTAAGCTCATAAAATATATTTTGAAAAGAATGACCACCTCGCCAACATCCCGGCCATCAAAGGATGAACATAAGGAAGGAGGGGGAAAAAAAAACAAAAACAATCCTATTTATCTTTAACCCCGGTTCGTAACTCTTGGCGTGGGGAAGACGCATCGTTTTGACTGATGAATGTTGATCAAATTATATCTGGTGATTTAAACTGGATTTAGGAGGCCTTCCCCCACCGCAGACGCACAAATTCAATTTCCCCGGCTTAATAAAAGATGTAAATATGATATACGGAGGGCGTCTCTCGGCTCTGAGAAACGAGTTGCTCCGGAGATGAATCGGTTCCCCCTCGGAGGGGGCTGCTTAGGCCAGTTAGTCCTCGACTTACGACCGCCATTGGAGTTTCCGCGGCTAAGAAAGTCGGCTGTTAAGCGAGTCGCACGTCATTTAAGGGTCTTTTTTTTTTTTTTAGAGCCAGGAAAGGGTTAATTTTTTTTTTTTAAATGTGACCAAAAACCTTTCATTTTTTTTTTTAATCCATGCCACATTTAAGCATCGATCGGCCAACCTCAGCCATCGCACGCTCATTAACATTTCAGAAATCGTTATGCAACATTGATATAATATTTTTTCCCCTCGTCCTTTAAAGATTTAATTTAGCACATCCCGGTGTCAACAGATTCCAGCATCAATTGTATAAATAAATCACACACACACACACACACACACACACACACCCCTCCGTTAGGGATTGTGACATGAATTATTTTCTGAAGGGGGAAGAACCCTCGGGGGGGGGTGTCGTTTTGCAGCATTTTCTGGAAGGATCTTATAATAGCCCCACAAAATACAGGTACGACTCAAGAATCAAGGATCCCACAGGCTTTTCCTTCCTTCCTTCCTTCCTTCCTTCCTTCCTTCCTTCCTTCCTTCCTTCCTTCCTTCCTTCCTCCCTCCCTCCCTCCCTCCCTCCCTCCCTCCCTCCCTTTTTCTTCTTTCCTTCCACCTCTATATTCTCCTCCTCTCCTTCTTCTGTCCCTTCCTTTCTCTCTTCCACCTCTTCCTCCTCTCTTCCTCCCTCCTTCCCTCCCTCCCTTGCTCCTCCCTCTCCTCCTCCTCTCCCTTCTTTCCTCCCTTCCTCCCCTCTTCCTTCCTTCCTCCCTCCCTTCCTTTTTTTCTTTTCTTTCCTTCCACCTCTATATTCTCCTCCTCTCCTTCTTCTGTCCCTTCCTTTCTCTCTTCCACCTCTTCCTCCTCTCTTCCTCTCTTCCTCCCTCCCTTCCTCCTCCCTCTCCTCCTCCTCTCCCTTCTTTCCTCCCTTCCTCCCCTCTTCCTTCCTTCCTCCCTCCCTCCCTCCCTTTTTTCTTCTTTCCTTCCACCTCTATATTCTCCTCCTCTCCTTCTTCTCTCCCTTCCTTTCTCACCTCCACCTCCTCTTCCTCCTCTCTTCCTCCCTCCCTCTCCTCCTCCTTCTCTCCCTTCTTTCCTCTCTTCCTCCTCTTCTTCCACCTCCTCCCTTCCTCCCCTCTTCCCTCCCTCCTTCCTTTCTTCCTTTCCTCTCTTCCTCCTCCATCTCCCCTCCTTCCTTCCCTCCCTCCCTCCGTTCTCTTCCTCCTCCTCCTCCTCTTCTCCACAAAAACCCGACTCTCTTCTAGCCCTGATGATATTCCCTAGTCAGGTCACGAAACGTCTGCAAGAAAACCACCAAGCTCAGAGGGCACCAAGCATCCCCTCTTTCCTTGACCGATTCACTCCCCTCCTCCTTCCCCCCCCCCCCCTTAAACCAGAAGTAATGAAGATCTGATTTGTAAAGCTGTTCCGGGGAACTCGTCGGGCAGCCTGCGCAAGGAAGGCCTCGTAAATTTTTTAAAAATCCTATCTCCGCCAGATCATAATCCTTCTTGTTCTTTTCCAAGATAAACTGTTTATCTGGTCCCATCCATTCCAAGGTTTTCTCTTGTCACTGGGGCTATAGCTCGTCCTTCCTTTGACGGGCCCATTTATAAGGGGGGTCCTTTCTGAAAAATTGGGGAGGGGGTCTTATCTCTCTAGGAGATCGTTTCTTTCTTTATTTCCCCCACCCCACCCCACCTCACCCTCTCTCGGCTGAGAAAAACGAAGGAAGCCACGCAAAGCTTTTCGGAAAACCTTAGGGAAAAAATGAGATTGCATTCAGAGCTAAGGCTGGGGTGGTGAGGGGTCTGCCCCAGGCCTCGATCGACAATTTTTGTGCGTCTGTTGGGGTCTTCAGTGCATGAACCGAATCAGGGCTCCCATCCATCGAGACAAGTGAATTAAAAGCAAGAAAAACATCGCAGGAAGGCATTTCATCACTGCAAGGCCACCCCAGCTTTTTGCAATCTTCAGGTCTGCAATTTAACTGCAGAATTTTTATTTTTTTTTTAAAGGGGGAGGGTGTCTTTAAAAATGACCCCCACGGTGCTAAGTTTTGGCCTTGGTGGGAGCGTTGCCAGCCCGGTCAAGGCGAAGCCAAATTCTGCATTAAACCAGGACAATTTGGGATAAACTGGAGGGGCGAATAGCTGAACTCCCTCCTGTCGCAACTCAAGGCCTGCAATCTAAATTATATATATATATATATATATATAGTCATGTTGTTATCTTGAACGTCAAACTTCCAGGAAGAAAGTTCAAACCAAGGAAACCTAGTTTGATTAACTAGAGTTGAGGGAAAATGGTGATTGGGGGACTGTTTTTCTGTTTGAGCAGGCTAACCCTAAAGGGTTGTTGTTAGGGAGGGTATGAAGCGAAGGCAGAGACCCAGGCCTATATTCGTCCTTCCCTCCCTCCCTCCTTCCTTCCTTCCTCTTCCTTCCTTCCCTATTTATTTCTCCTTCCTTTCTCCCTACCCACTCTCTATTTCTCCTTTCTTTCCTTCCCTCTTTTTCTTTATTTCTCCTTCATTTCTTCTCTTTCTCCTTCCTTCCCTATTTATTTCTCCTTTCTCCCTCCCCACTCTCTATTTCTCCTTTCTTTCCTTCCCTCTTTATTTCTCCTTGCTTTCTTCTCTCTCCTTCCTCCCTTTTCCTTAGTCCCTTCCCTATTTATTTCTCCTTCCTTTCTCCCTCCCCACTCTCTATTTCTCTTTTCTTTCTTTCCTTCCTTCTTTATTACTTTCCTTATTTCTCCTTCATTTCTTCTCTTCCTTCCTTCCCTATTTTTTCTCCTTCCTCACTCCCTACCCACTCTCTATTTCACCTTTCTTTCCTTCCCTCTTTATTTCTTTATCCTTCCTTCCTTCCTTCCTTCCTTCCTTCCTTCCTTCCTTCCTTCCTTCTGATTCTTCCTGGAATTATTCATCTGCATTGTGTCAAAACCTGGATCGAGCTCAAAGAAAAAAGAGAATTCTATGTGTCATTAATAATAACAAATATTAATCACAAAATGGCACACCAAGCATGAATTTCCTAGGAACATTAATTTCCAGGAAAAGCAGAAAGCTAACAAACAACCCTGTATTGGCATCGTGATGTATTTATCATTATAAACTGCACCGAGACTCTAGAAAGGATATTCAAATCGATCAATAAATCCCAGACATAAACCTGCTACAAGCAAATCAGTTAACATGGAAGAGGGGGGGTGGGGCGGAAATCAATTGTTTAAAAAAATAAAATAAAACTTCTTAATAATCATGTTTTTGCTAAGATTTGGACAAGGATTGCCCTGGGCTCATGAGAGCGAAGAAAAGAGAGAAAATAGCAAACATTTTTTGAGTTTGTGGATAAAAACGTCGTTGGCTACAAGAGGAGTGGCTAATACTTTCCATAAATCAATAAATATGGGACTTATTTTAATATTGTGAGTTTAATTTTTTTAGAATGCAATGCGGTATTACAATTTGAATATTGTAAGCTGCCCAGAGTTATCCTGCCGTAAGAACGGTGAAAAAGGAAAGGAAAGGAAAGGAAAGGAAAGGGAAGGGAAGGGAAGGGAAGGGAAGGGAAGGGAAGGGAAGGGAAGGGAAGAGGGAAGAAAGGAAAGGAAGGGAAGGGAAGGGAAGGGAAGGAAAGGAAAGGAAAGAGGGAAGAAAGGAAAGGAAGGGAAGGGAAAGGAAAGGAAAGGAAAGGAAAGGAAAGGAAAGGAAAGGAAAGGAAAGGAAAGGAAAGGAAAGGAAAGGAAAGGAAGATAGAAGAAGGGCACTGATCAATTAATTGATTAATTGATTTTTTTTACATCCTTTAGGAAACGCAAGGAAATGAATCGAGTCCTCTTTCCTCTTAATTCCCCTGCCCCACAACAACCCTGTGGGGTGGATTGAGTGGAGATGGAGCCACTGGCCTTGATCTCTCTGGCTGGGGTGAGTGGGAGGACTTGAACTCAGGTCTCCCTGCTCTCAAATCCAGCCTCTTGGCCACTTGGCGCTCTATTCTCTCCACAAAACAAGGAATGAATTGTCGTTAAGTTGCCAACGTAGGGAAGGGAGAAATAAAAAAATAAAAAAAATAAATTGATTGGATCAGAATCGAGAGGAGGGGAAGATCCCAGAAGGATTTCAGCATCTGTTTCCTCCTGTCTCTGGCAGTTCCAGATAGTTCCGTGTTAAACGAGCAGATTGCAATTAACTCAGTTGGCTAAGGTAGCCTGCAAGAAAATTAACTTAGCTATCTGAGCTGGACCATCAGCCCAAATTCTGAAAAGAAGGTGAGAAGAATGAAAATGTAAGCCCAGAGGGTAGAAGGCAACATCTTTCTCTGCAAGAGAGACCGGTCAGTTTCAAAGCTTTCCATGGAGGAATTCGGAATGAAATTCTCACAGTCCCCAAGAATGAGGTAGAAAAACAGAAGCCCAAATCTTCGCTGGAGGAATTCAGAAGAAATTCTCAAACTTCTCAAAAATAAAGCAGAAAACCAGGAGCCCAAATCTTCCCTTAAAGAAACTCAGAAGAAATTCTCAAGTTTCCTGAAAAAAAAAAAAAAAAAAAAAAGCCAAACCCAAAATCTTCCCTGGAGGAATTTAAAAGAAATTCGCAAGCTTCATAAAAATGAGGTAGAAAACCAGAAGCCAAAATCTTCAAAGTCAGAGCCCAGAGAGATGCCAGATTCACTTAACAACCATGTTACAAACTTCAACCCCTGCAGTGATTCACTTAACAACGGGGGCAAGCCAGGTCGCCAAAGGAGGGAAAACTCACTTAACAACTCTCGCGCACGTAGCAAGGGAAATTTTGGGTCATACATGGAGAACTCTCCGTATTTATTACAGGCAGAGAAATGGAAAAATAAAGACATTAAAAGGCTGGATTAAATAAATTATTAAATTAAATAAACTTATGTAATTGCTGGAGATGGCAAAAAACGGAGAGAAAATCCGAGGGGTTTTTCTTAAGACAAAAAGGAGCCGGTTTATGGATTATATTACAAAAGTGGAACAGCTCAACAATAAAGGGTTTTTATGGAGGAAATAACAAGAGATAACGGAAAATTCAAATAGCGGCTGCCGCTAGTATAACAGAATAAAAAACCGCGAAGAGAGGAGTGAAGGCTGAAAGTGGATGGCAAGCAGTCCTCGGCTTACAACCACAGCTAAGTGAGACAGTGAAGTCAATCTGGATGAACTTCCTTGCCATAGGTGCCAAGTGAGTGGTGGCAGGACTCAAAATCAAAACTTGAGAAAACTTGGCATTCGAAGAGACGGCGTGCCATTTTCCCCCAGACGCTGGGGGTGGGGGTGGGGGTGTTTGAAGCAAGCGGCAAACACACGTACGCACACACAGCCCTTGAGCAGACACCTGGAGCTGCCCCAGATGAGCCGAGGGACGGAGAGAAAAGAGCTGGGTTAATTACAGACCCTTGACCTGATTGCAAAGGCACTTCCGTCATTAACCCAGATGCAAAACACGCCATTACGGAGCGATGAAGCCAAGAAAACTTCCTCGGGGACGGAGAGATTTACAGGAATCGTTTTGTGCAATCTTACACCGGTTGGAACTCACAATCGCGGTGTTATTGGAGTTATTAAAAGGCACCCCGTTGGAGCAAAGGGTGGGCAATAGGTGATGGGGAGGGTACCCTCCTTCCTGGAGCCTTCCCACCCTCCCAAAATGTCCCAGCGCAGCCTTTTGTAACCTCCGATGGTCAATTGCAGAAAGCAGAGAGGAATTTACTCCAAACAGCTTACAACCCACCGCGAGGCCTTGGACATCCTTAAACGACAACATCTGGCTATGCCACGCCCTTGGGAAGGACTCTAGAAGTTGGTCAAAGGGCCAAATCCAGCCTAAACATCTGGCTGGCTGTGTGACGAAGGTTAAATCCCCCCTCTTGAACACCAAAGGCATTGACATCAGTCAATTGCGGAAGGCAGCTTGGCTTGGAGAGAGCTTAAATCCTGCAACAGTCTCCTTAATGCAATCAAACAGCAACCTCTTCCTATGCAAAGGGTTAGCAGCTGACTTCCTGCCACAATCCCCTTAACACAACCACACAACATCTGTCTATCCTAGGTCCTTGCCAGGGACTCGATAGGTGGGCAGAAATACCAAATGCAGTCTGAACATCTGGCTGAATGCACAACAAACAACAAGAAGAAGACCTGCAAAGAGAAGTAGAACAATTTCGGCTAAATGAAGTAAAGATAGCCTCAATAATCATAGTAGCCTTGAGTGCGATCCCAAAACATCTGGAGCAGCTCTTGAACACCGTTGGCATTGACAAAATCCTCATCGGTCAATTGCAAAAGGCAGCTTTGCTTGCAACAGCTTACATCCTACGACGAGACCTTTAACACCATCAACACAACTACAACTGCCTCTCCCAGGTCCTTGGGAAGGGCTCCATAGGTGGTCAAAGCTGCCAAACATCTGGCTCACTGAGGAACCAACCACAATAATACTATCGGCATTGACAAAAATTCCCATCGGTCAATTACAAAAGGCAGTTTGGCTTGGAACAGCTTAAATCCTGCAACAAATTCCTTAACACCACAACCACATCTGCTTATCTCCGATCCTCGGCAAGGACTCAATAGGCGGTCAAAACTGTCAAACCCAGTCCAAACATCTGGCTGGCTATGCAACAAACAACAACAACAACAACAACACAGAGAGAGGTATGTTCTCATCTCTTGAAATCAACTTACACATTTTTAATTTCGCATGGAGGAGAAAATGGAGCTGCCTCCTCCAATTTTCAGCCCCATTAGCCGAGCCGCAATAACAACAAACCAATTTTGCCAGCTTCCTTCTAATTACAACTTAGGCACAATTTGCAGAGAGGAGGAGAAATTAGTTTCTGACATAAAAACTTACGACGGCGACTAGAAATGGCCGTCCGGTGGTTTTGTGCAAAGCTCGCTCGGACGGGCCTGGGAACCTGTTCTTCGGGGCGACCCTTCGGACAATGGTTCCAGATGTTGCCGGACTTCTGAATCTGGTTTATGTAGTTGTTGGTTTTGGCTTGAATGTGTTATGAAGGCAGCTACAGCCTCTTCCCAAC
This sequence comes from Pantherophis guttatus, assembly GCF_059756535.1. Classification (NCBI taxonomy): domain Eukaryota; kingdom Metazoa; phylum Chordata; class Lepidosauria; order Squamata; family Colubridae; genus Pantherophis; species Pantherophis guttatus. The sequence goes on from NC_142077.1 coordinate 792,302, forward strand.
TATAGTTAATCCTCGACTTACAACGCTTCTGTTTAGTGACCGTTCGAAGTTAGAAGGACCCTGAAAAAAGGGAGCGAAGGACTATTTTCACACAGCCTCCCAGGGATCAAAATTCAGATGCTTGGCCCCTGGGTTCGTATTTATGACGGTCGCAGTGTCCCAGGGTCGCACGATCCCCCTTTGCGAACTTCAAAGTCAAGGGGGAAACCAAACTCACTTAACAACCATGCAGCTAACTCCACCACTGCAGTGATTCACTTAGTAACCATGGCAAGAAAGGTTATAAAACAGGACAAAACTCTACAATTGTCTCGTTCAGTGACATAAATTTGGGGGTCCTTTCTGGTCGTACGTTGAGGACTAACCTGTCATTCAGGCAGAGCAATGTTGAAAGGGAGTAAAAATTGCTTTTAAAAATTCCAGAATTATTCTACTCCAAAAAGGAAAAATGCCAATTGGATTTTCTGGACCAAATTGTGGTCTTGGGAGTAGCGGACGGGGATGATGGTTTATTTACAGCAATTTTTGGAACCCCCAAAAAGAACAGCTCAAAGGAATTAAAAGGAAGTTGATTTCAAAAGAGTTGTTTCCTGCAGAAATTTCAGAGGAGATTCGAGAAAAGCAAGGCTGTAGGAAATTAAATATTTAGAGGAAAAAAATCCATTTTAGAGCAGCTTCTGCATATTGCAGAGTTTCAGCTACGAAGGATCAAGAATTCACCGGGAACTTGGCGTATTTTTTTTCCAATTTCTCCCATTTATAAGTAGTCCTCAACTTATGACCACCATGTTGCTAAGCGAGACAGTGGTTAAGTGAGCTTTGACCCATTCTACGATGTTTCTTACCACCGTTGTTAAGCGAATAACTGCTGTTGTTCAGTTAGTTGCCCAGATGTTAAGTGAATCCAGCTTCTTCGTCGATTTTGCTCGTTGGAAGGTGGCCGAAGGGGATCGCAGTGAACCGACCACGGTTCACTGCGACTGTCATAAATGCGAGTCAGTTGACCGGCGTCTCTGAATTTTGATCACGTGATCGCAGGGATGTTGCAAGTGTGAAAAACGGTCATATCTAGGACTCCTACTTATGACGGTTGCAATATCACTCAATCCGCTTTGGCGACCTTCTGAGAAGAAAGTCAGTGAAGGTTCATTTAACAACCGTGATACTAACTTAGCAGCTGCCAAGTGATTCCCTTAACCACGCTGGCGATAAAGGTCGTAAAATAGGACGAAACTCACTTTGTAACTGTCTCGCTTAGCAGCAGCAACGTCAGACTCCATTGTTGTCATAAGACAAGGACTACCTGAAAAATGGAGAGTTTGTGAAGTCTGTTTTTTCCCTCTGAATTGTGATCACGTTTAGAGAGTGGTGGCCTAGAGGTGGAGCTCTGGCCTCACAATCAGGAGGCTGTGAGTTCGATCCTAGGTAGAGGCTGATATTTCTCTTTGTCTGGGCACAATGAGAATATATCTGCTGAACAAAACTCCGCTCTGGCAACAGGAAAGGCATCTGGCCAGGAAACACCCAGCTCCACCCTGCAAGGGATTATGGGGTCATTAAAAGAAGATGATGATGATTGTGATCACGTTTAAACTTCCTCTGAGGGAGCAAAGAGCAGATCTCTTCCCCGGCGGGTGGATTTTAATGCCAGGGTTGATCTCATCTCTGGAAATCGATGGAGTAGATCCTGGAGGAAGGTAATCTCTTCTGTCTTCTCATCGCCACCTGCTGCTCTGGTGCCAAATTATGATGAATGGGCTGCTTTTATACTTTTAATATCCGGCTAATTTTCCCTGTCGCTTTTTCTTTGGGGTTTCGTCCTCAGTTAGAGCTGGAAACCTCAGCCAGCAAAGGAAGGCTGAACACTGCCAAGCTATCCACAAGAGGTCCTCGACTTACGATGCTTTCTTTAGTGACCGTTCGAAGCTATAATGACCCTGAAAAAAAAGGACCGTTGCTCATGCTTTATGACCCTTGCAGCATTCCCACAGTCACGGGATCAAAATTCGGACGCTTGGCAAATGACTCGTATTTATGACAGTCACCGTGTCCCTGGGTCACGGGATTTCCCCCTTTTGCGACCTCCTGACAAGAAAAATCAGTGAGGGGAGGCGGGAGCTGGATTCACTGAACGACCCTCTTCCCACTGCAATGATTCGCTTACCCACGGTGGCAAGAAACGGAGCACTTACCAAGTGTCTCACTCAGCCACGGAAATCTGGGGCTCCACTGCGGTCGTAAGTCGAGGATCAGCTGCAGAAAGGGAAAGTCTTTTCGTACTTTGGGAAGGAAAAGGGCTTAACTCAGTCGGACCTGGAGAAAAGTTTTGGAAAATAAAGACTGAATCAAAGCAGAAGGAAGTTATCTGAGTTTGGGGGTGTTTAATTCAGAAGTCCAGGTTGCTGATGGCTGGCAGGGGAGCCATTTCCGTCCCACCAAATGAGGTCAGATCGCAGGGCCATCAAATCTAGAAATTGCTTCTGTGCATTCCATATACATAGAATAAATACATATTTTTTTCTCTTTCATCCACGGAAAAATCAGAGTGCATAAATCGAAGGGTTTAAAAACTGGAAGTTTTTAAGAAGATGGTTGGATAACCATTTGTCTGAAGTGGGGTAGGATTTCCTGCCTAAGCAGGGGGTTGGACTAGAAGACCTCCAAGGTCCCTTCCAACGCTTATTCTTATTTAGAAAGACTTCTAAAAATCAAGCCGGATGCCATATCCATACTTACGACCTCCATTGAGCTCCACATTTCCGTTGACAGTCGTTAAGCGAGTTCTGCCCCCTTTTACGACCTTCCTTGACCGCGTTGCTAAGTGAATCTCTGCAGTTGTTCAGTTAGCCACACAGTCGTTAAGTGAATCCCCGTTGACTTTGCTCGTCAGAAGGTTGCGTGACTCCGGGGACGCTCAACCGTCATAAGTACATGCCAGTTGCAAAGCAAGCCTCCGAATTTTGATCACGTGACCACGGGGGATGCTGCAACGGTCGTAAGTGTGAAACACGGTCACAAGTCCCTTTTTTCCAGCGCCGTTGCAATGTCAATCTCTTTCTCTCTTTTTTTTGGCCATATTTTTGAGATTTGGGTTTGGAAGAGATTTTGGCTTCCAGCCGATTTGCAAACGGTTACGGAAGGAGAAGCGGAGAAAAGGGCCGCCAATTTGCAAATTTCTTTCAAAAGTGCACAATTCAGGAAATGAACAATGGGCTGCAAAGACGGAGATGCTAATGAATCATTGTTTGCAAACGATTCCGCCCAGGCGAGGAACTATTGTCTGTTTCAAAGGCATCTGAAGACCTTCATTGTCTTCGCAGCAGCTGGGGAAGTTTGGACACGCTTCAGATGCTAAGCAGAAGGACTGGTAAGCACACCCAGAGGCACATCTGGCCAACTTCCAAAACATGTTGTCCTTGTCCCATCAAGGTTTCTTCTGGGCTCCTTCTCAACCTGGCCAAATCCGCCTGGGATTCGGAAGCTCGTTTTGAGTGAAACTTTTGAGGTTCTTCAGAAGTTTCTTCAAAGAAGGAGACCTTCCACATTCAGGTTTGAAGGTCAGGGGTTGGACATCAGGTGAGATGTGGTCTTCAATGCTCCTTCTGAACCTGACCATGTCTATCTGGGATTCGGAAGCTTGTTGGAGTGAAACTTTTGAGGTTCTTCAGAAGTTTCTTCAAAGAAGGAGACCTTCCACGTTCAGGTTTGAAGGTCAATGAGTGGACATCAGGTGAGATCTGGTGTCTTCAGCACTTCTTTTGAACCTGACCAAATCCAGCTGTGATTCGGAAGCTCGTTTGAGTGAAGCTTTTGAGGTTCTTCAGAAGTTTCTTCAAAGAAGGAGACCTTCCACGTTCAGGTTTGAAGGTCAGGGGGTGGACATCAGGTGAGATCTGGTGTCTTCAATGCTCCTTCTGAACCTGACCATGTCCATCTGGGATTCGGAAGCTCGTTTGAGTGAAACTTTTGAGGCTCTCCAGAAGTTTCCTCAAAGAAGGAGAAACTTCCATGTTCAGGTTTGAATCAAGGTGAGTCAGTTGCCAAGCGTCTGGATTTGGATCACATGACCATGAGGATGCTGCAACGGTCACTAAGTGTGAAATGGTTCTAAGTCATGTTTTTCAGGGCCCTTGTAACTCCGGTCACTAAACGAACGGTGGTAAGTGGAGGAATACCTCTGCTGCTTGTTACAACATCTTTGCTTTTTGGGGAAAAATAACATTTGGGTGGCAGGTCAAGAGTCTGGGGTTATTCCCTCCCCACCCCCACCCCGGGAAGACCGCAGTTGGAGCGAGAAACCTCCTGGCTGAATGCCGATAGAAATAAATATAAATTCTGATTTCCCCAGCATTAATCTTGCTGCTTTCCTTGGGAAATAAAACTACGACCAATCTTGATTAAATCTGGCAAGCCATCATGAGGAATAAAAGCTCCATCCGGAAACGAGCGTCTCGTGCCAAGATCCCGAATTTTGCCAGGAGAAAGTACAAGTTGTCCTCAGCTTACAACAGTTCGCTTAGCGTCCATCTGAAATTAGAACGGCAACGGGAAAAAGGGACTTACAGCCGTCCTCGCATTTATGACCATCACAGCATCTCCCTGGTGCCTTGATGGAAATTCAGAAACTTAGCGACAGGAATATACAGCTAGACCTCAACTTGCGACCACAATTGAGCCCAAAATTTATGTTGCTAAGTGAGACATTTGTTAAGCGAGTTTTGCCCCATTGTATGGCCTTTCTTGCCATAGCTGTTAAGTGAATCTGCAATTGTAGTCACATGGTTATCAAATGAATCTGACTTAAGGGGAGGGAGGGAGAGGGGGAGAGAGAGAGAGAGAGAGAGAGAGAGAGAGAGAAAGAAAGAAAGAAAGAAAGAAGAAGGAAGGAAGGAAAGAGAGAAAAGAAGAAGGAAGGAAGGGAGGGAGGGAGGAAGGAAGGAAGGAAAGAAGGAAGGAAGGGAGGAAGGGAGGGAGGGAGGGAGGAAGGAAGGAAGGAATTATCTCCTTTTTTATTTGAGATGTGGGGCAGAGATTCCACTTAGTTCATCCAGACCCATTTCCATCCAACTGCAAGAAAATTGCAGACGGGCTTCAAAATTCCCCTAGAAATGCTTTTTCTGATGACAAGAAAGGAGGGAGGGAAAAATCTGAAACACTGGAGGGGAAAAAAACTGCAGCGTTTATGCAAAACGGTCTCAACCCCGGACAGCTCCAGGCAGAGAATTTTAATCGCCCACTTGCCACTTAAATGAACAGCACTTTAAAGCTACTTGGTGGAATTTAATGGGGTTATATAAATTCAATATCTCCGGGGCCTTCGTGGGCCCCGTTTGACTCGCAGAGGGTCTCCAAAGCCCCCCTGACCTTGCATTCAATCCAACAGACTCCGCTGTGCAAGGCGCTTCCATTGGCCCACCCCTCCTCGTGAAACTCTCGTGAAAATGCAGGCGGATGGACAATCTTGCAAGCGGTTTCCCTCACCAATCAGCTCATTGCTAGCTACGGTTTTCGGGCCGTGATTCCCTGATCGGGTGGGATCTACCTCTGGTGGATTTAATGCTCCGTGCTCAACAGTGCAGTGGTTCAAACAGGGTTCCTTCCTGGCACGGGAACTGGCAAGGGCAGAAGCCCCACATCAAAGATTTTGGAAACAGAGAAAGTTAGAAGGATCCGCGTGAGAGGAAAACAGCCAGTTTTGGGGGGGTCCTTGGTGCTCTCTGAGCTTGGTGGCTTCTCACGACCCAACTAGGTAACATTATCAGTGCTAGAAGGGAGTGAGGTTTGCAGACAGGAGGAGGAGGAAGAAGACTATAAAGTCCTTGTGCTCTCAGAGTTGGGTGGGTTTTCTTTCAGACGTCTCATGACCCAACTAGGTAACATTATCAGTGCTAGAATGGAGGATGGGTTAAAGAGAGGAGGAGGAGGAGGAGGAGGAGGAGGAGGAGGAGGAGGAGGAGGAGGAGGATTTACAGAGGAGGGTCCTTGGTGTTCTCTTGGTGTTCTCTGACTTTAGTGGTTTTCTTTCAGATGTTTCATGAGAACAGTGAAGCCAGATTCACTCAACAACCATGTCACTAATTTAACAATGGCAGTAATTCGCTTTAACCACTTTGGCAAGAAAAATGGGTCAAAGCTCACTCAACAATGGTCTCACTTAGCGACGGAAAAGTTGGGCTCATTGGTGTCCTTAAGTCGAGGATTCTGCAGTATTTTGAACCCATTCCCCTCGTAAGTCCTTCTGTATCTCTTCCAAGCCTTGTTTTTTAAGCCTCCTTGAAATAAAACGTCAGATGTTTGGAGTCTAAATTCACGGTTTAGATGAGGGAAAACCTGAGACCGAATGGATCGCAGTCTCCTTTCTAATCGAAGGATGAGACGCCCACCAGAAAAACACTAATTTAGGGGAAAAGTGCCAAAGAAAAAGTACATTTTCTCCACCCTGGTAAGGATTGGGAGGCAAACTGATTTTTATCTCAGCTGGAGGAACCGAGCAACAAAAATGCCTCCTTGGAGAAATTCGAAACCTTGAGTTAAAATAAAGCACTCCAAATTTGCGGTTACCCCGATTATTTGCAGGACGGTGCTCCAAAACTCTACTTATATACGGGACTCCTCGAATTACAACCATCCCGTTAACATTAAAATATTGAAAAGTTGTAAGGAGGAGAGCAAAGCACACACATACACACCCCCAAAAAACAATATCCTGCCAGTTTCTATGACAACAGCGTCGGCGGAACTGAAAGCTGCAAACACAAATCCTGAACAAATCGCTGATTTATTCTGATGTTTCCCGGCGGGCCTGGGGGAAAAAATATATGCTGAATATCCTGGCTTTTCGGAAGATTTCTTCCTCGAGGGTCGATGGAGAGTCCCAGAAATAGTCTGTCTTGCAAATCGGAAGGGCAAAAAACGAGGCTGTAAGAGGAGAAATTTGAAAGAGGGTCGAACTTTGATTCGAAATGATTTGTGGTCCAATCGTAGGGTTGGAAGGGACCTTGGAGGTCTTCTAGTCCAACCCTCTGCTCAGGCAGAAGACTCTATCACGGTGGGGGGGGGGGAGCATTTTTTGCCCTCCCCAGGCTCTGGAGGTTTTTCTTGAGCCTCCAGGAGAGCAAAAAATGGCCTCCCCAGGCTCTGGAGGCCCTCTGGAGGCCAGAAACGGGCCTGTTTCCGGCCTTCCCAAACTTCGGTAGGCCCGTTTTTCGCCGAGTCTCCCAAGCGCCCTGCACTTACTTCACATCCAAAATGGGCCACGTGGGGACTCCTGGGAGGGGTGGGGAGGGGTCCTCCAGGAGTGGGATTTGGGGGTTCTCCGAACTGCACAGAGTCTTAGCTAGAGATTCTCCCTTCCCTATGCCATTCTGGACAAATGGCTGCCCAGTTTCTTCTTGAAAACCTCCATTGATGGAGCACCCACAACTCCCGGAGAGAAGCCGTTCCAATGATTAATTGATGTGGGGTTCATAGAATAACAAGAGATAGAAGGACCCTCCGAGGTCATCTAGCCCAGCCCCCTGCTCAAGGCAGGAGACCTTAGACCATCCAGGTTAAATGGATGTCCAGTCTGTATTTGAAAGCCTCCGGTCATAAAATCATAGGTTGGAAGGGACCTTGCAGGTCATCTAGTCCAACCCCCTGCTCAAATAGGAGACCCTGTTCCATTTTGGACAAAATAACCATCCAATCTCTTCTCGAAGGCCCCCATTGATGGAGCACCCACAATCTCTGGAAGGAAGCCATCCCACTGATTAATTGATCTGGAATTATAGAATAACAGAGACGGAAGGGACCTCCGAGGTCATCTAGCCCAACCTCCTAGTCAAGCAGGAGACCCTGTACCATTCTGGTCCAAATGGCTGTCCAGTCTCTTCTTGAAGGCTTCTAGTGATGGACCTACCCAGAACTTTGTTCCACTGATGAATTGTTGTCCCTTTCACGAAATTTCTGCTTAATTCCAAGTTTGTTTCTCTCTCCTTCCTGAGTTTGCATCCGTTGCTTCCTCTCCTGCCTTCAGCTGCTTTGGACTGTAGATGGACTCCCACCCACCCCTTCTTCTCCGGGGCAGCCCCTTCTGATGATAGGCTCTACAATCCCATCCCATCGTCTCTTTGCCCCTTTTCTCTCTCTTGCTCTCCAAAACTCTTGAAAAGAGCCTCTTAAATATTTCCCAGCTTCTTAAAAAATCTGGGACCAGGCAGAAAAAATTTGCAGAGGAGATCCAAAGAAGAAGACAGCGTTAAACACACACAAACACATTACACATCAGCACTTCTAAACCCATTATCCAGCCCGGAGTCTCAGCTTCTCAACCCTCAAGCTCCTTATTTATTCATTTATTTCATTTTTTAAAAAAAAAATCAGGGTGGTTAGGCATATTTATTCCTCTGGCAACGGCTTCTGTGAGATTCGAAGCGCTCGGCTCTGGCTGCCAAGCCCAGCGGCTCATGTCCTGCCCGATACGTCTCAGATCATGGTTACCTCTTGCATAGCTAATCCAGGTTTATTAAATATGTAGCCCTGGGCGATCGCGCAAGGTTTACGAGAGTGACGCCGCAACACGACGCCGGCCAAGGTTTCATCGTAGCCCGGCAATTCTTCACGCCAAATCTATTTTGCAGGCCTGCGAAGAGCCGTGAACTTATTATGCATTTATGACGATCCTGTACCAGAGAGAGAGAAAGAGAGAAACAGGAACCATTTTTCATTTATCCTTAAAGAAATTCCAGAGGTAGCACAAAGTAGCTTTTCTTTCACCCCTCACCCCCCTCTCTCCTGCAAAGGGCTTTGTGTGTGGGTTGATTAAAAATCAAAGAATATAAAAAGCAAATTGCCTTGCTGGGCCCCGGGGCAGCCTTTCTGAGTGTGGTGGCCTTGGCACAGATGCTTTCATGTTCTCAGGGAAGAAAAAAAAAAGGGAAGAGATTAAATTTCCAGCAAATTTCCCTGTCAACAATATGGAAGCGATTCATTATTGGCTTTTTCGACAATCAGCTCTTGATTTCCCAGGCTGCGGCGACCAAGCTGAGGAGTCCCCGGTTAAGAGGGAAAGCAGATCAGTTTGGCAGGATCAGCCGAGAGCTGCGATACAAGATGCCATCCAGACGGACCAGGGAAGGTGGAGAATGCACCCCCAAAAAAGCTGGGGGGAGTTGACCTATCCAGGTGGCAAACCTTTGATCTCTGGGCTTTGATGGACATGCAGGTCAAGTGAAGAAAAAAAAATGTTAAGATGGAATCAGCCAAAAGGAGGAAGTTTGAATTGGGTGGATTTCTGGGATATTTCATCACGGATGCCCTAAAAAACACATCGGAATCGGTAATAAGTTCTGGTTTGATGTGAAATATTACAAGGAAGCAAAGAAGGAAGAGAAAGGAAGGAAAAAAGTAGGAGAGAGGGAGGGAGGGAAGGAAGTAAGGAAGCAAAGAAGGAAGAGAATGGGAGGAGGAGGGGAGGAGAGAGGGAGGGAAGGAAGGAAGGAGAAATAGAGAAGGGAGAAGAGAAAGGAAGGAGAAAAGGAGGAGAGAGGGAGGGAAGGAAGAAAGGAAAGGAAAGGAAAGGGAAGGGAAGGGAAGGAAAGGAAAGGAAGGAAGGAAGGAAGGAAGGAAGGAAGGAAGGACAGACAGAAGGAAGGAAGGAGAAATAGAGGAGAAGAGAAAGGAAGGGAAAAAAGGAGGAGGGAGGGAAGGAAGAAAGGAGAGAGGGAAGGAAAGAAGGAAGGAAGAGAAAAAGGAGGAGGGAGGAAGGAAGGAAGGAAGGAAGGGATGGATGAATGGAAGAAAGGAAGAAATATTCTTTCCTCCCTCCCTTCCTTTTTCTCTTTTCTCATCCCTCTCCAGATTTGGCTGGAGGAAAACCATCCCACGGTTACTAGGCAACCAGAAAAGGGAGATCCTTGGCTAGCATCAGCCTTGATTCGTGGTTTAAGGTTACCACGGTTGTGTTTGATCCACTCAGCAGTTGAAATCCAACTCCTGCAGAGTTTCAAAGGCGCATTTTCACTTTGCCCCCTTTGTTTCTCCTTCCCAGCCTTCCGTTCTTGCAATATTTGTCTCTTCTTTTTTTTAAAAAGAAATACAGGTCTAGAGACCCCGTGCAATCGATGCAATGGATATTTTTTTTAAAAAAAAGCCATTGGGTTTTGAAAAAATACACAGAAAGCAGCAAAGGTGTAAAGTAAATGGGTTTTTTTTCCCGGCAACTTTCTTCACCACAAATATCTCTGAAATATGTAAAACTGCCTTCCTCCCAAAGTCAGTCGAGGGAAGACGTGCTCTTTTAGAGAAATGAGGAGGGGGAGAGATTCTCAGGGGACCCATAACCCACCGACACCCTCCGTTCTTCCTGCAGATTTTCAGTGACGTATTAAAAATTCAGGAGGCGCGCAGCAAAAGTTCAGGAAAAGCCATGAAAAAGGGGGAATTTACACAACATTTACACCCAGCCTCGATTTATGCAGAGTCTCTTTTGCAAAACAGGGACACCGTTAGGCAAAAAAATAGATTTGGGCAGATACACACACACACAAACTTGTATACAGGTAGTCCTTGACTTACAACACTTCATTTAGTGACCATTCGAAGTGACAACACGGGAACGAAATTCAGACTGGTTGGCAACGGACTCATATTTACGATGGTCGCAATGTCCCAGGGACACATGATCCCGTTTTGCGGCCATCTGACAAGCGAAGTCAGAATGGGAGAAGCCAGATTCACTTAACAACCAGGTTACTAACTTAATAGTCTTACTTACTTACTTACTTACCTACTTAGTGTCTTCCTTCCTTCCTTCCTTCCTTCTTCTTCCATCTTCTTCCTTTCTCTCTCCCTCCCTCTTTTTCTTATCTACCTAGTGCCTTCCTTCCTTCCTGTCTGCCTTCCTTCCTTTCTTTCTGTCTCCCTCCCTTTCTTTCTTATCTACCTTCTTAATGTCTTTCTCCCTTCTTTCCTTCCTTCCTTCCTTCCTTTTCTTTCTCTTTCTTTCTTTCTTTCTTTCTTTCTTTCTTTTTCTTTCTTTCTTTCTTTCTTTCTTTCTTTCTTTCTTTCTTTCTTGTGAATGGGGAAGCTAGATTCACTTAACAATGGTGTTACTCACTTAACAGCCTCAGTGATTCACTTAACAACTGTGGCAGGAAAGGCCGTAAAATGGGGCAAACCTCACTTAACAACTGTCTCGCTTAGCAGTAGAAATTTGGAGCTCCACTGCGGTCATAAGACGAGGATTACCTGTATAAGGACTACCTGCCTTAGGGAGAGGGTTGGACTAGAAGACCTCCAGGGTCCCTCCCAGCCCTAGGAGTCTATGCTCAAAAGCCCTAAACCTCTGACTCCCTTATCAAAAAACATCCGTTGGTATCAAATTGTCTCTCGATTCAACCTTGCAATCCTCTCGCTTTTGGGGAAAGCAGCCCCTGGAAAGGCTGAGCAATCAGCGCTGGCTCCCCTGTTGGGTTAATGCCTGCTTTCCGGTGAAGAACTTCTGCCTTCCTGGCTATTTCCCTCGCTCGGAAAAAGAACGGAGAAAGGACAAATGACAGATCCGAGACCCAAAATGATAAGATGCGGTAATGATACGGTAGCCTTTTCAACCGCTTCTCGGCAAAGAACAAACCTCTAAAAGGAGCTGTCCGACATCTGGTGCTGAAACGAGACATCAGAAGGTCTTAATACCCTTGCCTTATGACCGCAATTTTTCTGTTGCTAAGCGAAACAGTTGCTACGGGAGTTTTGCCCATTTTTTTATGACCTTTCTTGCCCCTGCGGTTAAGTGAACCACCGTGGTTAAGTTAGGAACAGCGTTGTTAAGTGAACTCACTGTCTCCTGGTGATTGGCCCAAAGTCATCCAGCCAGTTTTCATAGCTAACACGGAACTAGAACTCGCCATCTCCTGGTGATTTTGTTGTATTTTGCCAAGGACTGGCTGTCCTTTTATTGACCCTTATTTTGTCTCAGTATAATCTTTATCTCCGACAAAAGAGAAAAAGAAAGGGGGAAACAAGATTTTCTCAAACATGTCCTTCTAGGAGAGAGAGAGAGAGAGAGGAGAGAGAGAGGAGACAATAGATAGATAGATAGATAGATAGATAGATAGATAGATAGATAGATAGATAGATAGATAGATATAGAGCTAGATATATATAAATAAATATAGATAGATATAGATATAGATATATATAGAGATAGATAGATAGATAGATAGATAGATAGATAGATATAGAGCTGATATATATAGATATAGATATAGATATATATAGAGAGAGATTAGATAGATAGATAGATAGATAGATGATAGATAGATAGATAGATAGATAGATATAGAGCTAGATATATATATATATAGAGAGAGAGAGATATAGAGAGAGATTAGATAGATAGATAGATAGATAGATAGATAGATAGATAGATAGACAGATAGAGATAGATATAGATATGTTATGATATAGATGAGAGAGAGATGATAGAGATAGATATGATATGATATAGATAGATGATAGACAGATGAGAGAGAGATGATATGATATGATATAGATAGATGAGAGAGAGAGAAGAGAGATGATAGAGATAGATATGATATAGATAGATGATAGACAGATGAGAGAGAGGAGAGAGAGAGAGAGAGAGATCAATATATATATTCATTTTTTTTCCTCTTCCTCCTCGTGGCTCTTTGGCCCTGGAGGCTAAGCGGAAAGACGAAGCCGCAATTATAAGTCCTCGGCTTTTGCGGAGGGCGAACCCTCTAAATACCAAGGAAGGTAAACGCATTAACCTTATCTTGATCTAAATTGTAATTACACGAAAGCTGGGCTTCGGAGTAAACGACTACATTAATAACAATTTCGTTCTGATAATTACTATCATTTCCGAGATCTCCGAGCTATTTACTAATTTAGCCGCCCGCCTGGAGACGCCTCCTCTGACGGAGTGAGCGCAGGTCGAGCTCTCTCATTGGCCACAAAAGTGATGGTTGCAGCCAGTCCTTGACGTACAACCATTCGCTTAGTGACCAAAGTTACTACGGCACTGAAAAAAAGTGACTTAGGACCCATTTTTACACTTAGGACCGTCGCAGATCAAAATTCAGACGCTTGGCAACGGACTTGTATTTACGACGGTCAGTGTCCTGGGATCACTTGATCCCCCTTTTGCAACCTTCCCAATGAGAAAAGTCAACGAGGAAGCCGGATTCGCTTAACGACCGTGTGATTCGCTTAACAACAGTGGCGAGAAAGGTCGTAAAATGAGGCAAAACTCACTTCATAAATGCCTCACTTAGCCAAATAAACTTGGGGCTCCGTTGTGGCCATTATTCGAGGACTACCGCTTAGCGAAAGGATGGCCAATGGAGATTCCTGCTTTGGCACAGATGACAAAACCAACTTTTCATTTTTTTATTTTTTTTAAAAAAGTATTTATTTTAGTTTTTCTCCTTGGAAACTGTGTCTGCACTTTTTTTTTTTTTTTTTTTGGCTCGACCTTGAAAAAAAAACCTCCTTTGATTTTAGATTTTGAGAAGGAGAAGGATTCCGTTGTCATAGAAATGGGCTTGAAATGTTCGGAAGGATAAAGCAAAAAGCTGTAATATTTTTTTTTCCCCTACTGCACTGAGAAAAGGCCGAAGTTGCTACTTTTTCTCGTTCTTTCCCTTTGCGGTTTTTCCTCCTCTTTTTTTTTTTTTAAAAAAAATTTTGCTTTATATGCCGCCCTTCTCCGGAGACTCAGGGCGGCTTACAATGCGTTAAGCAATAGCCTTCATCCTTTTGTATATTTTATACAAAGTCAGCTTATTGCCCCCACAACTGGGTCCTCTTGGCTTTGTAAACAGTTTCTTTTTTTGCATTTTTTTTTATCCTGCAATAAAAATGAAAAAATAAGAGATTCCTAACTGAGCATCGATTTTTAAGCAAAGGGGGACAGCAGCTTCTCTCCAAGGAGTGGGATTGTATTTAGCCCAAAATCTGAAGTGCCATCTGGCAGGAAAAGGCTACTGCCTTCTGTCCTGAGCATGGGAGTGGAACTGATGACCTCTAGGCTCCACGGAGAAAGCCTGATGTTTGGTTTCCAACATTCAGAGCAGACAAGAGATGCAAAAGTCTCCACCCCAATGGAGGAGGAGGAGGAGGAGTGTTGGTAGAGGACTGAAGGAGAAGGAAGAGGAGAAGGGGTGAAGGAGGAGGATGAAAAGGGGAAGGAGAAGGAGTGATGGTAGAGGAGTGAAGAAGAAGGAAGAGGAGGAGTGGTTAAAGAGGAGGAGGAGGGGTTTATGGAGTGAAGGAGAAGGAGGGGAGGAGAAGGAGAAGGAGAGAAGGAGTGGAGGAATGAAAGAGGAAGAATGATGGAGAAGGAGGAGGAGTGATGGAGGAGGAGAAGGAGAAGGAGAAACACTAAAAGGAGTAGTGGTGGAGGAGTGAAGAGAAGGAGGAGAAGGAGGAGGAGGAGTGGTGGTGGAAGAGAGAAGGAGGAGAAGTGAAGAAGAAAATCTCCAATAGGGACTCTACTCATCGTCCACTCATTTCTCATACCTATCCTTTGCAAGCACCCAATCATCTAGGAACCACTCCATGCCCCCCTTTCCAACCCCCCTCCCCCAAGCCAGTATCACCCCCTCCATCCCTCCTTCTCTCCCATCCCTCTCTTCTCCACCAACCAAACCCAGCTCGTCCCCAACTCTTCCTTATGCTCTTTTGTTTCTCAGCCAGGAGACCTCCAGAGAAGGGAACCGATTTCCCCTCCTCTTCCTCACCGTTGTAACTTCTGCGCTTATCCTTCGCTTCCAAGCCCCCCTCCTCCTCCTTGTAAGATTCCCCCGCCTTCTCCACCACGGTTCAAACTTTCCTCCTGCCCAACTCACTCATGCGCGGCTGCCTTGTGCGTCCAGGAAGCCAAAAAACCTCAACACAAATGAATCGCACGGGGAGAGATTTTGCAGCACAAAAGACAAATTACTCGAAAACCCAAGATTTGTTCAACCTGCCTTTAGTTTGAGCAAATCACTTTATTTGCAGTCGCAAGCTAGGTTATACGGAAGGAGGCTGGCTCGTTTTTCAAACTGGGGGACTTAATTTGCTGGGTAGGAGACACTTTTATTTTAAATATAATTTTGTTTCCAAGAATGGAAGACATGGGTGGCAGAGGGAAATGCTTTTGATGCGATTTGGAGAGGTTTAAAAGGGGAAACTTTAAACTCTTCCCTCAAATCAGGGACGCCACATCTTACTCCGTCGTTCTGATTTTTTTAAGACTTGGGAATTATCAGGAGCGAACCAAAGGGGAGAGACTTTTTTTAAAAAAAATAAAATAAAATAGTAAATAATATTTTCTTTTTCAGCAACAAGGCTGGGGGAAAAAAACCAGCCAAACTGATTCTGGGGAATTCAAGCAGAAACTCATCATTGAAAACATTAGCTGATTCCTGGGAAAAAGGCCAAAGGAAGGTCCAAGGGGAAATTCCCCGTTTCTAGCAACAATGATAACATTTCTTTGCTTCCACGAGCATCAAAGGGGGGGGGGGGTCGCTTGGGGAGAATCACTTCTGTGCTGGAGGAGCAAAATTGTGTGCAACATTTGCTCAGGGTGGAACAAGTCAGAGACCTGGTCTTCTTCTCCTTAAACATTTGTGGTTTCTCCAAATAGTTCTGATGACCTTCCTTGGCCAACCAGGTTCTAAGACCTGGTCTTCTTCTCCTTAAACAGTTGTGGCTTCTCCAAATAGTTCTGATGACCTCCCTTGGCCAACCAGGTTCTGAGGCCTGGTCTTCTTCTCCTTAAACACTTGTGGCTTCTCCAAATAGTTCTGATGACCTCCCTTGGCCAACCAGGTTCTGAGGCCTGGTCTTCTTCTCCTTAAACACTTGTGGCTTCTCCAAATAGTTCTGATGACCTTCCTTGGCCAACCAGGTTCTGAGATCTGGCCTCCTTAAACACTTGTGGCTTCTCCAAATAGTTCTGATGACCTCCCTTGGCCAACCAGGTTCTGAGATCTGGTCTTCTCCTTGAACACCTGTGGCTTCAGGCGAAGTTTGGTAATTGGCCATGCCCATCCTGGCCACCATTTTGTGAGTGTGCCCAAAAAGAATGTCCCACACCACATGGGGAAGTAGAAGTTGGTGGGGAAACAGTTGAACAACCACAAAATACAGGTAATCCTTGACAGTTCACTTAGTGACCATTTGAAGTTACGGCAGCACTAGATAGATAGATAGATAGATAGATGCATAACATTATAAGCAATATTATTATTACTATTATTATTATTGGATTGCATTTGATTATAGATTAAATTGTATAGAATGAAAAAAAAATTCAGACGCTCGGCAACTGACTCATAGTTACGACGGAGGCAGCGTCCCACAATCCTCCTTTGGCAACCTTCTGACGGGCAACCTCAAAGGGGAAAGAAGCCGGATTCGCTCAACAACCTAACACCTGCAGGGATTCACTTAACAACTGTGGCAAGGAAAGGTCGTAAAACGGGGCAAAACTCACTTCACACACGAACAGTAATTCGGAGCTCCGTTGCGGTCGCAAGTCCAGGAACCCTTGCAGGAATTCTTCACTTCGATTTCTCTGATGCTTCTAGACTGGGGGGGGGGGGGCGATTGTTGTAGCCTCTTCCAGCAAATTCTACCCACACAAAAACACCCACACCCCCCATTAAAGGATTGATGTTCCTTTAAGGAGCTCTGTGCTGTTGCTGGGCTGTGTTTTCTCTGCCTCCAGACCCCACCGGGTAATTTACAGACACCAGCAGAAATTTCATTTGACCAGAAACCCCAGTTCCCGCTGAGTCTCTCTTTCCCCCCCCCCAGTGGGGGGGCCGCCTCCCCCAAGCCTTGATGGGCTGGATTAAAGGTATAATATGAGCCAGAGAAATAAAACACTAATTAAAATTCTACTGGTGTGAGCAAATTGCCTACAAATTAGATTGCTCGCGAAGGAACTAAGTGCCCGTCTCCCTTCCCGATGAACCTCCCCCTCCCCCCCCTCCCTCTGGATCAGAACGCTTCACTGTTTCACCCCCTCGAGCAAGGAAGGAAGGAAGGAAGGAAGGCACCCCGAATGTGACCTTCTCAAGAAGGAAGCTGACAAGTCGGTTTTAGGAGAATGGCAGGGTTGGGGAGCTGCATTTCAGCAGAATAACACAGGAAAATAGAGCTGGGGGGGGGGGACCCGAGAGGTCTTCTAGTCGGACCCCACCCCTCTTTTCAAGAAGAGACTGGACAGCCTTTTGGCCTTAATGGTTTAGGATCTCCTGCTCGGGTGGGGTTGGACTAGAAGACCTCCAAAGTCCCATGCAGCCCCAGGAGTCTGTGATTCTGAGATATATAAAGCTACATGATAGACAGAGTGATGGAGGGTGGGAGAGATGGATGGAGGGATGGAACAGCCAGAAGTTGTGGGTGCTTTGTCACTGGAGGTCTTCAAGAAGAGACTGGACAGCCATTTGACCAGACTGGTCTAGGGTCTCCTGCTTGAGTAAGGGGTTGGGCTAGAAGACCTCTAAGGTGCCTTCCAGTTCTACGATTCTATGATTCTATGATTCTGAGATTAGATAGATAGATAGATAGATAGATAGATAGATAGATAGATAGATAGATAGACGGACAGACAAATGGATAGATAGATAGATAGATAGATAGATAGATAGATAGATAGATAGATAGATAGATAGAGGATGGATGTACGGATGGACAGACAAATGGATGGATGGATGGATAGATAGACAGACAGACAGACAGACAGACAGACAGACAGATAGATAGATAGATAGATATGGAGGGAGGGAGGGAGGGAGGGAGGGAGGGAGGGAGGGAGGGAGGGAGACAGAGACACAGAGACACAGATATGACAGATGGACTGATGGATGGAATGGCTTCTCTCCAGAAATTGTGGGAACTCCATCACTGGAGACCAGACAACCATGTGTCCTCAATGGTTTAGGATTTCTTGTTTGAGCAGGGGGTAAGACTAGAAGACCTCCAAGGTCCCTTCGAGGAGGTCTCCTGCCCAGCATGGCCTCTCAACCAACCCGTGCAGGAAATGCTCCCTGAACCAAAACTTCCATTGGCGGTAAAGTTTGCTGAAGGAAGCGAGCTCACCTCCGCCGAAGATGCCACCTCAGCCTCCCGTCTCCATAGCAACTCCAGAGCCCGTAAATAAATAAACAAACTAACAAACAAATAAATAAATAAACAGGAGGCTTTAATTTTGCACAGCTTCCATGGGTACAGACCTGGGAGCCATCAGGAGAAGATTGCATTCATTACGTCTCAGCAGGGCCACCCTACCAGCGATGAGAAGCGAAGCCACCAGAGATGATGGCAAACCGTCGCTTGCAATGGACCGAGGCGGGGGAGGGGGGAGACGGGGGGTGGCGGGGAGATGAGGAAAAGAGTGGTGGTGGGGATGCAAACCCGTGTGAGGAAAGGGGATAATTTGCAAGCTAGGAAGCATCGTTGTCCGATGGGACGGAGGTCCATGTTGAGCCTACAAGAGTTGGCCATGGCTCTTGGGGTTGCGTTGAGCATGGCTTGTTGTTTCTGCTAGGCCCCCTTTGCTCAGTGGGGGAAGGAATCTTTGGGAGAAGGGGTCTTGGGGGGAAGAGTCTCTGTGGGGAAGGGGTCTTTGTGGGGAAGGGGTCTTTGAGGAAAGGAGTCTTTGTAGGGAAGGGGTCTGCATCCCTGGTCCTGCAACCCCCGTTGGCGGCCAACAACCCCAGGCCCAGAATCCACCATGGAATTCCTGGGGTCACATGATCCGCTTTTGTGACCTTCTGACAAGCCAAGATTCGCTTAACTAATCATGTTCCTAACTTAACTGCAGCAATTCCTTTAACATCGGTGGCCAGGAAGGTCATAAAATGGGACAAAGCTCGCTTAACAACTGCCTTACTTAGCAGCGGAAACGTTGGACTCCGTTGCGGTCGTATGTCGAGGACTCCCCGTATTTAAATTATTGGCGGGTCTACAATGAGGCCGATGAAACCAAGCGTTTTGCAAACTGGGGTCCTTTTCGCAAATGAAGTTTTCAAATTATTCTGTTTTTCCGAACCAAGCAGGTACAAAATTCAACCTTGACATCCACAATTTTTTTTTCATTTGGAAGAAAAGCGTTTATGACTTTCAGCGTGAAGGACATTTTGCAAATTTACAGGGCCTTCGTGACGCTTTTTGCAAATCTTCGCAAAACACCTTTCAGGGGTTCTCTAAAAATGCCCAGGAAATTTTGGGGCATGCCGAGAAGGGAAAGGTGTGATTTAGGAGCCTAACGTGCGCTAAGAACAAATATTCATCAGAATATGGGCAGTTATGTTGCAGAAAGACCTTTGTATGCCAACGCAAGAGTTTAATTTTCAGTGCAAGGGCTTTTGCTGTTTTTAAAGGCTGCCCGGGGACCGATGAGATTTTGCACATGTCGAATGGTGACATTCCAGAAATACACAAAACGGCCCTCGCTGGAATTGTTTGGAAATATGGATTTTGCTGACAAAATATCACAGGTTGAATGTGTGGGGCACGAGATGGTCCCCTGGAGAGAATAGGGCAGGTTAGATGAAGGGTGATGGACCAAGAAGAGGAAAAATTGGAATATTTAGGACAGGGCGATGAACAACAAGAAATGTGAGTTATTTCAACTGACTGGCCAAGGTTCAAGGAAGAATTTTTTTTAAAAAAAAAACCCTGGAAGATTGATCCATATCTGGGTGAAAAAAGGAGATTTAGCCCTGAAATAGGATGTCTGTTTCTCACGAGACCCAAATAGGGTTACTGGTAGCCGACCAGGAGGAGGAGGGAATGGGAAGAAGGAAAAGGAGATGAAGGAAGAGGAGGAGGGAGAAGGAGAAAAGGAAGAGGAACGAGGGAGAGGAGAAGAAGAAGAGGGAAGAGGAGGAGAGGAAGGAGAAGGAGAGGAAGGGGAGAGGAAGGAGAAGAGAAAGCAGAGGAGAAAAGGGAGGAGAAGATGGAGGAGGAAGGGGAGGAAAAGAAGAAGGAAGATGAGGAGGAATGGAAGGGGGGAGGAGGAGGAAGGAGAAAAAGAAAAGGGAGGAGGAAGAGATGGAGAGGAGGAAGAAAAGAAAGAGAAAAAAGAAGAGGAGGAAGATAAAGGAGAGGAAGGAGGAGGAGAGGAAGGAGAAGGAAAAGAGGAAGAGGGGAAGGAAGAAAAAGGAGAGGAAAAGGAGAAGATTGATTTCAGGACTTCCTACAAATCCCCTAATGATCCTTTATTCTCTCTCTCCCACCCACCCACCCACCCATTCCTGCATAAACCACCTACGTTCTAAGCTTGGATCCAGACCAACATCCTGGGCCAAAAGGAGCCGCTAGCCAGGTGCAGCTGGGAAGCCAGGATGATGGGGACCCAGAGGGTGGGTGAAAGGGTGGGGGGGGTAGCTCGGCTATCTCTCTGGAGCAGCTGCTCCAACAGCCTCTGGGGTGGGGAGATAAAAGGCTGGAACGGGACCCAATCTCTGGGTTGGGAGGCACTTTGGGGTGGATTCCTCAACACACTCACACCACAGGAAAAGAGCTGGTCCACTCGGAAGGAAGGAAGGAAGGAAGGAAGGAAGGAAGGAAGGAAGGAAGGAAGGAAGGAGGGACCAGTAAGGGAAGGAAGGAAGGAAGGAAGGTGAAAAAAGGAAAGAAGGGAGGGAGGGAAGGAAGGAGGGACCAGTAAGGGAAGGAAGGAAGGAAGGAAGGAAGGAAGGAAGGAAAAAGAAAAAAGGAAAGAAGGGAGGGAAGGAAGGAAGGAAGGAAGAAAAAAGGAAAGAAGGGAGAGAAAGAAGGATCAGGGAAGGAAGGAAGGAAGGAGGGAGGGAGGGACCAGTAAGAGAAAGAAGGAGAAAAGAAGGAAAGAAGGGAGGGAGGGAAGGAAGGAAGGAAGGAATAGAGGGAGGGAGGGACGAAGGAAGGAAGGAAGGATGGATCAGGAAGGAGGGAAAGAGGGAAGGAAAGAAAAAACAGGAAGAAGAGGAAAGGAGGGAGGCAGGATCAGGAAGGAAATAAGTCACTTTATTCAGTGGCATTGCAACTTCGGTCACTAAACGAACTGTCGTAAGTGGAGAAACACCCCTCCACAAATACACAGACATGAACCCCACCCCGCCCTTCCCCACCTCGCAAGGAGATCGATGGAATCCGTCCACTTTTGAAAACGGATTCTCTCCACGAAGGCCAATCTGTGGGTGGTTTTTTCTCTCCTACATCTGGGGATGGGGGGGGCTGGTTTTGAGCGCCTGCTTACCCTCCGTTCAGGCGTGAGAAAAAATTTGGCTCAGCCATCAAGGCTTGCGGGGGGGGGGGGTGTGGGGTGTGGAGGGGGGAGAGGAGGGTTTTTATGGAAATTTTCCGGAGAATTCAGGCGCAGCCCAATGTTCTTTGTCAGGTTAGCGAGCGTAGCTTTTGCAACGGAGCATGAGATGCCCTTTGCATTGCATTTGCATGACAAGCAGGCTCGGCGCTAACTGTGCCGGTCCTCGGGAAAGCGACGGTGGCCTTCAGAGCCTTGTCCTCATCCAATTTGGGGTGGATTTTTTTTGGTATAATTTAAAAGAATGACTTGTGCAACAGAGGGAGCTTCTTGTAAAAGAAACCAGAACTCGCCCCAAATGCTGGTTTAAAGCAGGTCTTTTCTCTTCTCCCTTTCCTCCTCTCCTTCCTTCCTTCCTTCCCTTCTCTCCTACCACTTCTTCTCTTATCTCATTTTCCTCTTCTATCTCTCCTTCCTTTCCCTTTCTCCTACTCCAACCCCTTTCCTTCTCTGTTCCTTCCTCTCCTTCTTTCATGACTTCTTCTCCTCTTCCTTTCTTTCTTCCTCCCTCTCCTCCCAATTTTTTCCTTCCTTCCTTCCTCCCTTCCCTCCCTCTTCCTCCTTCCCTATCTGCTTTCCTTCCTTCCTTCTTCCCTTCCTTTTTCTCTTTTCTCTTCATCCTTCCTCCCCTCCCTCCCTTCTTTTTTGTCCTTCCTTTCCTTCCTTCCTCTCCTACCAATTCTTCTTTTTCCTTTTTTCCTTCATTCATCCCTTCCTTCCATCCATCCTCCCTTCCCTCCCTTTATCTTTCTTCCCCCTTCCCCCTTCCTTCCTTCCTCCTTTTTTCTCCTTCCTTTCCTTCCTGCCTCTCTTCCTTCCTCCCTCTCCTCCTCCCAATTCTTTTTTCCTTCCTTCCTCCCATCCATCCATCCTCCCTTCCCTCCCTCTCTTTCTTCCCTCTTCCTTCTTCCCTATCTGCTTTCCTCCTTCCCTTCCTTTTTCACCTCTTTTCTCTTCATCCTTCCTTCCCTCCCTTTTTTTGTCCTTCCTTTCCTTCCTTCCTCTTCCTTCTTTCCTCTCCTACCAATTCTTTTTTTCCCCTTCATTCATCCCTTCCTTCCAGCCATCCATCCTCCCTTCCCTCCTTTTATCTTTCTTCCCCCTTCCTCCTTCCCTATCTGCTTTTCTCCTTCCTTCCTTCTTCCCTTCCTTTTTCACCTCTTTTCTCTTCATCCTTCCTTCCCTCCCTTCCTTCCTCCCTCCCTTCTTTTTTGTCCTTCCTTTCCTTCCTTCCATCCATCCATCCTCCCCTCCATCTTTCTTCCACCTTCTTCCTTCCCTATCTGCTTTCCTCCTTCCTTCCTTCCTTCCTTCCCTCCCTTCTTCTCGTATTCCTCCACTCCTTTTTTCCAACTTCCCAATGCACCCCACTGCTTCCACCTGCATAATATCCCCAAAACAGCAGACCCCCCCCTCCAAAATATCACATAGGCAGGGGAAAAAACCCCCATCACAACATTACCCACCCCCCTTTTGTGAAAACAAAAACTCCCACTCGGCGGTTTGACTCAAGATCAATTTCAGACAATTCCTTCCCTCCCGGCGCATGTTGGTTTAATCTAAATGCCCAGGCAGAGAGCACCGCAAATATTTTTAGAAAAAAACAAACCCAAGGATAAATAACTTTTAAATTAAGGCCTAGTTAGCATCATTACATATTTATAAGCCGCGCCAGAGAAGACTTGGGGGGTGGGGGTTTGCAAACAGACATTTAATTGCTCTGGATTAACCCCTAAAAGATCCATCGGTGGTTGGGCTTTTCCATCAGGAGGGTTGGGCCAAAATCCAGCTTATATTTTCTTTTTCACGACATTAGGCAGCCAATAATAACCGTTTATTAAACTTACAGCAAGATGTCTCTCTCATCCTGTTGACTGAGCCAAGCTATCACATTAAGCCATGATATGATGGCTTGGTTGCAAGAAATCTTATTTTGTGTCTTCTTCATTTAATTTTGTTCTCTCTCTCTCTTTCCCTCTAAAACTAATGTCCTCCAGTCTTGGCCATTTTAAGGGTTTGGACTTCAACTCCCAGAATTCCCCAGCCAGCATGTGGGTTAATGATGGTGGACATAAATCAAGGATTATACAAATTGGAATTAAAACTCTCCCTTCACTGTCTGCCAAAGGAAAATGAGCGGCTGATAATTAAGCACCAACCCTGCCCATTTGCATTTCAAATCCTGTCTCCAAGAAATTTGCATTTTAAAGAAAGACAGACAGGAGATTGCATTAAAAAAAAAAGTTTCTGGAAGTTTCTGGAGGCGTTCGCATTAAGGCTTATGTGATCTAGGGGAAGGTGGGTAATAGATCCCTGCAAATTGTAAAAGACAGACTCCGATTCAGGGTTTGAAGATGATGGATGGATGGAGGGAGGGAGGGAGAAGAGAAAATATTGATGGATGGATGGATGGATGGATGGATAATGGATGAATAGAGAGATAGATAATAATAGATAGATAGGTATGTAAGTAGATAGCGATAGATAGATAGATAGATAGATAATAATAATAATAATAATAATAATAATAGGTAGGTAGGTAGGTAGGTAGGTAGGTAAGTAGGTAGGTAGATGATAGATGAGGGAGGGAGGGTGGGATGGATATATATATAGAGAGAGAGATAATAATAGGTAGGGAGAGAGAGGGAGGGAGAGAGAGATGGATGATAGATGGAGGGAGGGACGGAGGGAGGGAGGGATAGGTAGATAGTGAAAGAGAGAGAGATGGATAGAGAGATAATAGGTACGTAGGTAAGTAGATAGATAGATATGTTTGTATATATATATGTGTGTGTGTATCTTCTTAAGTTTTCATGGGTGTGCATATGCAAAAAATTAAAATCTCGGATGTTTTCCCGTGTCATTGTAAATAAGTTGGTTAAAATGTTTAAAATTCTGGTTAAAATCCCAGCTAAAATCTTCTAAAAGAAGATTTAGAAGATTTTAGCTGGGATTTTAACCAGAATTGTAAACATTTTAACCAACATTTACAATGACGTGGGAAAACACCCGAGATTTTATTATTTTGCATGTGTGTGTATGTATATACGTGTGTGTGTATGTGTATATATGTATGTGTGTGTGTGCGTATTTTATATATATATATAAAATATATATATATGACTCTTCCCAGAGAGAAGACTGCTCTGCTAATGTGGCCTAAAGTCAATCAACTTTCTTTTCCCTCTTTTTTCCCCCCCATTCGCCCGTCCCAGGGGGGCTGCCAAGGCCAGTCGAAAGTAATTCCGTCCCAATGTAACAGCAAATGAAGGTGAGGGATTAAACGGTGTATCGCCGCGGTTCTTGCTGAGAACAAATTTTTCGAGCTGTGACTCTTAAGCGAATCGGTGGGCGGTTGGATGCTAATGGGAACAAAATCTGATTAGGGTTTGTTCTCCAGACCAAGAGAGGGAAAAACAGAACCGCAAGCATTGCATCCAATTGATGAAGCGGACGAGGGGCCTTTTCCAGGTTTTCGAAAAATAAAGACACGCCATTCCGCGAGAACAAGTCCTGCCCAGCGCTTCCTGGAATGACCAGGTGAGCGTGAAATGCTGCTGAATTATTATTATTATTGTTGTTATTAATTATTACTATTACTGTTATATTTTTTAACAGGGATAAACAAACACACTTTCCTGGCAGGCCTCGTTTCTTGCAAGCTTGAAGTGTGCAAACTACCCCAAAAAATTTACAAAAATGGCCAAAAAAAAAAGGTGTCGAGACTTTGGAAAAAGTGCAGAGAAGAGCTACTAAGTTGATGAAAGGCCTGTGAGGCTAAAACATACGAAGAACGGTTACAGGAATTCGGTTTATCTAGTCTAATGAAGAGAAGGACTAGGAGGGACATGATAGCATCTTCCAGTATTTGAGGGCCTGCCCCCCCAAAAAAGGGGGGGGGGGTTCAACTTATTCTCCAAAGCACCTGAAGGCAGGATAAGAAGCAATGGATGGAAACTTATCAAGGAGAGGAGCAATCTGGAATTACAGAGAAACTTCCTGACATTGAGAACAATTAACCAACTTGCCTCCAGAAGTTGTGAATGCTCCATCAGTGAAAGTTTTTAAGAAGAGATTAGACAGCCATTTGTCTGGATTGGTCTAGGGTCTCCTGCCTGAGCAAGGGGTTGGACTAGAAGACCTCCAAGGTCCCTTCCAGCTCTATTCTATTCTGAAATCCAGTGTCCTTGGATTCCACAGTTTGAGCAAGAAAGCTGTGTGGTCTCCTTGTAAGGATCGTCGTCCGGAGCGCTTGTGGGCGATCTCAATGCAATCTCTCCTTCTTGTCCAGAGAGGCATTACAACGAGCCTTTTGACTTGCTGACTCTTCATTCTATCGTGGTCCTCAGCTCTGCTTTTTGCAACCCATCGTTTCTTCCCTGGAAGTCCCATTTATTGGATTTTTCAAAAAAAATTGCAAGATCCGTCATCTTCCCTTAGATGGATGCTCCGTGGGGCCCCGTTTCGACCCCGCAAAGTTTTTTATCCCGTCCTCTGCTTTTTAAGCCCAGCGGGATTTGCTAACTTTGCTAACTTTTTTAAAGATGTAGTAAACACGTATAGAAATGAACCGGCTCTGATTTTCGGAGTTTTATTTTCTCGGAGAGAGGAAGGTCAACAGCTCAAGGCTCGGCCTACGTCTGCGTTTGAAGAATGGAGAAGAAAAGATTTCCCAGAAGGACACACACACAAAACATCGCAAAAGGAAGGCCATCCATTTTTATGCACGTTCTTTTTTTTTTTCTCTCTCTCTCTCCAGACGAAAAAGGAAGGAAACTTGACAGTTGAAAAGATAAAATCCTTAAAGAGAAGAAAAAGCTGCTGCTTTGGGGTTCGGTTCAATTCTCAGAAGAAACGTAGCAGGGTAGGATTATATAAGTAGAAGGGCGAAAGGTTGCCGTCCTTTTCAAAAATCAATGATGGAACTGTTTGTTTTTTTTAAAAATTGTTTTAAAATAGGTGGGGTTTTTTTTTTTTTGGTCTGTTGCAAAGCACTGAAAAAAAATTAATCAGCCTCTCTTGGAGAATCTCCAATGCAGAGGTGGGTTGCAGCAAGTTCTGACCAGTTCTGGCGAACCGGTAGCGGAAATTTTGGGTAGTTCGGAGAACCAGTAGTAAAAATTCTGACTGCCCCCCCCCATCTATTCCCTGCCTCCTGAGTCCCAGCTGATCGGGAGGAAATGGGGATTTTGCAGTATCCTTCCCCTGCCACGCCCACCAAGCCATGCCACGCCCACCAAGCCACACCCACAGAACCAGTAGTAAAAAATTTTGAATCCCACCACTGCTCCAATGAGTTCAGTATGGCTTCCGTCACTCCTCCCCACCTAATGGGAGATTTTGGGAGACGTACCCCAGAAATATGATGAGATCGGCCTTCCTTCTGTCTTCGGATGATAATCCTCTACTTACAACCATTTCTTTAGTGACTGTTCAAAGTTACGACGGCACCGAAAAAAGGCAGGGCGGCGGTTGAGTGAGCTTTGCCCCGTTTTACGACCTTTCTTGCCACGGTGGATCCCTGCAGCGGTTAAATAAGTCACACGGTTGTTAAGTGAGTTTAGCTTTCCCCCATTGAGGTCGCAAAAGGGGATCACTTGATCCCGGGACACGGCAACAGTCATAAGTACATGCCAGTTGCCAAGCCTTCTGATCACGTGACCACAGGGTGCTGCAACGGTCATAGGTGTGAGGACCTTTTTTCCCAGCCCCATCGAAACATCAAATGGCAAACGGTCATAAGTAGAGGACCGATTGAACTCTCTGTTCTACAATTGCTCTATCTACAGGCAGACGTCTATCTTGGTTTTACATGCCAATAAGGTTTTCCTGTGTCATATGTTCTTCTAAAGCCAGAAGATCATGGCTTAATGTCCCATCAGCCCAGCATAAAGACACTAAATGTAAAAAAGTCTGGATTCTAGACCCAACAGGTATTTTTGGCCAAAAGAGTCCGTCTTGCGGACAAAAGGCATTTTCACCGCTGGAGAAAAGCTGGAAAGATCACTCAATCAGCATCCAGGTCTGGATGAAGAAACATAAAATCAATGGTGCTGAGACAACTGGCGCTCACTAAAGTCCTCTTTTTTTTTTTTCCTTTTTTTTTTGCCCATTGAAAACAGAGAAAAGCTGTTTTCAACTCTTGGAAGAGAAAACCGTCCACATAAATAGAAGATATTCAGAATCCCAGGGCTGGAAGGAAGCACGGAGGTCTTCTAGTCCAACGCTCACCCACTCCCTTCCTCAAGGCAGGTTGTCCAATACGACCTCCTCGAACTGACGCTCTTGATACAGAAGAACAGATCCATGACAGATGGATGGATGGATATGTAGATATGAGATATGTAGATAAAATATGGGACAGGCAGATAGACTGACGGATGGTGGGACGGATGGATGGATGGATGGATGGATGGACGGATGGATGGATGTTTGGATGGATGGATGAGGTAGGTGGGTGGGTGGATGGATGGATGGATGAGATGGACGGGTGGATGGATGGATGGATAGACGGAGGGACGGATGGATGGGTGGATAAATGAGATGGATGGGTGGATGGATGGATGGATGGATGGATGGATGGATGGATGGTGGGACAGATGGATGGACTGACGGACGGATGGATGGATGAATGGATGGATGGATGGTGGGACAGATGGATGGATGGATGGATGTTTGGATGGATGGATGAGGTGGGTGGTTGGGTGGATGGATGGATGGATGGATGAGATGGACGGGTGGATGGATGGATGGGTAGACGGAAGGACGGATGGATGGATGGATGGGTGGATAAATGAGATGGATGGGTGGGTGGATGGATGGATGGATGGATGGATGGATGGATGGTGGGACAGATGGATGGACTGACGGACGGATGGATGGATGGTGGGACAGATGGATGGATGGATGGATGGATGGATGGATGAGGTGGGTGGGTGGGTGGGTGGATGGATGGATGAGATGGACGGGTGGATGGATGGATGGACGGAAGGACGGACAGATGGATGGACGGGTGGATAGAGGAGATGGATGGGTGGGTGGAACAGAAGTTGCCTCCAGAAGCTGTGGTTGCTCCATCACTGGAGGCTTTGAAGAGGAGACTGGACTGCCACTTGTCTGGAATGTTATGGGGTCTCCTGCCTGAGCACAGGGGGCTGGACTAGAGGACCCCCGAGGTCCCTTCCGACTCTGTTCTTCCGTATTCCATTCTCTCCCAGAGCCCGCCTCGGTCTCCCTTCTGGCCGAGCTTCTCAGCCGGGCTGGCTTGACGTCCGTCAAGATAATGACTCATGAGTCAAGTCTGTTTAAGGCTGTGCTGAGGAGTCTGCTCGTAGTAACCAATCTCATTAGCCCGGAGCCAACGAGTTTGCTCCCAACCGCTCGGCCTCCTCTAAGTGAGCCTGTCATCATTCACTTTGGCACCGAGTCTAAATATTCATCTTAACTAATAAAGATCCTGCTTGACGACATGTCATTAGGCAGCTGGCAAGACGCCAAGTGTGTGCGGACGGCCCCTTTGGTTTAATTAGGGGGTTTCTCTCGCGCAAACGTCACGGCTCTGACACGGGTGACAGGAGGAACACGCCTCCCAGGTATTCTCGGAATTAGAAGAAAGAAAGAAGGAAAGGAGGGAGGGAGGGAGGAAGGAAGGAAGTAAAGAGAGGGAGGGAGGGAGATAGGGATGGAGAAAGAGGGAAAAAATATGAAGGGAGGGAGGAAAGGAAGGAAGAAAGGGAGAGAAAAAGAGGGATGGAGGGAGCGAGGAAGGAAAGAAAATAGAGAGGGGGAAGGAGGGAGGGAGGGAGGGAGGAAGGAAGGAGGAAGGAAAGGGAGGGAGGGAGATAGGGATGGAGGAAGGGGGAAGAAAGATGGAGGGAGGGAGGAAAGGAAGAAAGAAAGGGAGAGAGGAAGGAAGGAAAGAGGAGGGAGGGAAGGAAGGAAGGAGAAAAGGAAGGAATGAAGGGAGAGAAAAAGAGGGAGCGAGGGAGCGAGGAAGGAAAGAAAATAGGGAAGGAGGGAGGGAGGGAGGGAAGGAAGGAAGGAAGGAGGGAAGGAAGGAAGGAAGGATTACAGCTACTTCCAGACATCTCATCTATGAGAGGAAGGATTTGGTCCTGTTCCCAGTTCCAAAGCATTTGGAACATGCTTTTGTTCAAAGCATTTGCTAACAAGGCACGTCGAGATTGATCGCACCTCCACATCTCTCAAAATCAAAAACATTAAGATGAACATATTCCACATTTCAATCCGGTAGACCATAAGACCCCTTTTAACCAGGTTGGAGAAGCGTAAACCTGG
This sequence comes from Pantherophis guttatus, assembly GCF_059756535.1. NCBI lineage: Eukaryota > Metazoa > Chordata > Lepidosauria > Squamata > Colubridae > Pantherophis > Pantherophis guttatus. The sequence goes on from NC_142077.1 coordinate 821,910, forward strand.
GAGAAACTCCCAGAATTCCCCGGTGCTAATGCATTCCTTTTGCTGCATATCCTCAGTGCGTGTGTCCCTGCTTACTCTCTTATAATCCCTTTCTCTGAAATCTCTCCGCTCTAGAGAATAGGAGGGAAAACAAAAATAAAAACGGGCATGGCTGACTGGGGAATTCTGGGGTTTGGAAGTCCACACGTCTTCATGCGGACAAGGTTGAGAGATGCCCGGAATAATCCAGACGGAAACGTTTAAATTTTCCCTTAATCTCCACCCTGTTTTTCTGGCCCTTTTGCAACGGAAAGAAAAGAGAGCAACCTTGGGAAGAATTTGTCAACTTCGTTATAGCTTCGAGCAGCTGATGATCTATTTGCATTTGTCGGCAAAGCTGCCAGCCGTTTGCAAGCCAGGCCTTCTTTAAATACCAGGCGGCATCCCAGGAGGGTCGAGATTAATATCGGCTTGTCCTTGTGGAAGTCACCGAAAACAAGTAACTGCTGTAAAAGTTAATGAGTAATTTAAACCAGCCTGCCCGGATGACAGGAAAATCCATACGTCAGTTAAAAGGCCGGCTGTTTGCACAGCCCTTCCGAAGAGGAGAGCGAGGAGAGCTGGAGAGAGAAGGCCGTTTGTGGGGGCTGCACCCTTTTTTGGGGGTGCAGCAAAAGAGGTGAGACCCTGGGGGAGGTTTAGAGAGATATTCCGTTCTTCCATGCTTTCCTTTCTTCCTCTTTTCTTCTACTCCTTTCTTCCTTCCTTCCCCTTTCTACCACTCTTCTCTTTCTTCCACTTCTTCCTTTCCCTTTCTCCTATCACTCTTCTTTTCTTCCCCTCCTTCCTTTCCCTTTCTACCATTCTTCTCTTTCTTCCACTCCTTCCCACCTTCCTTCCCCTTTCTGTTCCTTCTCTTCTCTTCCTCTTTCCTTCCTTCCTTCCCGTATCTCCTACTTCTCCTCTTCCTTTTTTCTCTTCCTTCCCTCCTCTCCTATCTTCCCCACTCTAGCACTTTTCTCTTCTTCCTTCTCCTTTTCTTCTCCTTCCTTTCTTCCACTCTTCTTCCTTCTTCTCTCCTTCTCCATCCTTCCTTTTTCTCCTTTGCTCGCCTCTCCTCCTCCTCCTCCTCCTCCTCCTCCTCCTCCTTCTCTCTTCTTCTTCTTCTCTCTTCTGTATTTTGGTTTGCATTCCTCTTCTCTTCTCCATCCTTCAACCATGCGAATCAAACCTCTCCATTTTCTCGGTCCTTTAAAGGCCGCATTATCAAACTCAACATCACTTCCCTTCCCCCTTAATAGCCCTCGACATTTTATATGCCACATTATCACAACCCCGAATGCAGAAAAGAGCTTTGATGATGCACCTCGCACCCCCACCCCTTGCAATAAAAGCTAAGTTTTATTGTTGTGGTCTTTTTTTCCCTGCCTTTTATAGACCTTGAATTAAAGAGAGCAAGTAATAAATCCCCCCCACCCCACTCCGAAGCACAGGTGAGTAAAAGGAGCCTCTGAAAAACTTCAAGAGGTAGCATGGATGCGGAAACTTGTAAAGGGGTCACAAAATAAAACAGATTTACTGTCACAGGTGAGTTTGGGGCGAGAACGGATGCTCTTTTTAATGTAGGGCTCTCCAAACCTGGAAACTTTAAAACTCCCAGAATTCCCCACTTAGCATCTTCATTTAAGATTTGAGGACCAGTGGTTAACTACAGGTAGTCCTCCACTTACAACAGTTCATTTAGTGACCATTCAAAGTTACGGCGGCACTGAAAAAAGTGACTTATGACCGTTTTTCACACATACGACCGTCGCAGCATCCCCCTTGGTCACATGATCAAAATTCAGACGCTTGGCAAATGACTCGTATTTATGACGGTCACAGTGTCCCGGTGTCACATGATCCCCTTTTGCGACCTTCTGACAAGCAAGGGGGAAGCCAGACTCACTTAACGACGATATGGCTAACTTAACAAGGGCAGTGATTCGTTTAACAATGGTAGCCAGGAAGGTCTTAAAATGGGTCAAAATTCACTTAACAAATGTCTCGCTTAGCAACAAGAATCCTGGGCTCCATTGGGGCCGTAAGTCGAGGACTACCTAAATAATTTTCAAGCTGAAAAAAAACCAACTCGCCTGGAGGTCCCAAGAAGCAAAACGGGCAGCCGATAAAATTTTTTTTAGAAATAAATAAATTTTGCCAATCAATAAACGGATTCAAAGAACGAAGAGATGCTGGATTTGGGTCACCTCAGCCACACACAAACGCACCATCCTGAAGATGGGAGCCGAGATGAGATTTTAATTCTTTCATTACCGGGATCCAATTTTCCTCCTGACGGGAGCGAAATGGAGAGACCGTGAGGGGTGCATTGGGCGCGTCCCTCCCCTCCTCGACTCCAGCGTCCGATGGGCGGCGTCATTAATAGGGACAGGCTTCATTAACGAGAAAGGCTGCAATAAAATGGAAAACTAGGGGGTGGGGGGAGGGCAGGAGGGAGGGAGGGAGGGGGATTGCACCACGCAAGGGAATTGCCGGTCTGTGGGTTTGCTTCCTTTCTGTTTCTATCCCGTGATGGATGGATAGATGCAGGCATGATGGAGACAGACAGACAGACATGGTGGACGGACAGACGGATGGATGGATGGATGCAGACATGACATGCTACTTGCAGACAGGACTGAAGCAAGCAGGCATGATTGGAGGGATGGATACAGACATGAAATGGAGAGAGAAGACATGATGATGGAGAGAAACACAGATAAATGTAGTGGATGAATGGATGGATGGATGGATGGATGGATGGACGGACAAAGACCTGAGATGGATAAATACAGAGGTGATGAAGACAGACAGACAGAGATGGAAGGATGGATGCAGACATGAGATGGATAGAGAAGACATGATGCAGAAACAGATAGATGTAGTGGGTGGATGGATGGACCAAGACCTGAGATGGATAAATACAGAGGTGACGAAGACAGAGAGAGATGGATGGATAGACGCAGATATGAGGATGGATAGAGAAGACATGATGGAGAGAAACACAGATAAACAGATAAATGTGGTGGATGGATGGGTGGATGGATGGACAAAGACCTGAGATGGATAAATACAGAGGTGATGAAGACAGACAGAGATGGAAGGATGGATGCAGACATGAGATGGATAGAGAAGACATGATGCAGAAACAGATAGATGTAGTGGATGGATGGATGGACGGACGGACGGACGGACAAAGACCTGAGTTGGATAAATACAGAGGTAATGAAGACAGAGCGAGAGAGATGGAAGAATGGATGCAGATATGAGGATGGATAGGGAAGACATGATGGAGAAACAAACAGATAAACAGATAAATGTAGCGGATGGATGGATGGATGGACAAAGACCTGAGTTGGATAAATACAGAGAGGATGGATAGATGCAGACATGAGGATGGATAGAGGAGACATGATGGAGAGAAAGACAGAGATATGGCTGGTGGATGGATACAGACAGACAGATACAGACGTGATGGAGACCCACAGAGATGCATGGACAGAGGCAGACATGACATGGTACATGCATACATACAGACAGACATGATGAATGCCCAATGAGACACAGGATAAGGCATGTGCACTTACATGATGGAGACAGAGAGGCATGATGGATAGAGGGAGGGAGGCAGGCAGGCAAGGGATGATACTTGACAAGAGACAGGCAGACGGACATGATGGATGGATAGGTACAGAAATGAGATGGATAGATGATGGATGGATGGATGAGATGGATAGGAGAGAGAGGGGGGAAGGAAGGGAGGGGAAGAGAGAGAGAGAGAGAAAGAGAAATAACTTGATTTGCATATGTGTGTATATATGCACATCCTTTTAATTAACACAATGTCAGCAGGATGAGTTCATCACACCATTTGAACTACCCCCCCGCCCCAAAAAAAGCTTTTGATCCTGGACCTTCAACCTCCCAAAGAGCAGAAAAGGGGGCCAAAAAGGGACTTCTGAGAGGTTTCTCTGCAGCTGAGCAAAGAGAATATTCCGGCGAGAATTTTGGCTTTCATCATCAGGCCGAGCTTTTGGGATTAATTGGCCAGAGTTTGCAACAAACCTCACCAAGGATGATTAGACGACACACAGCCGCCCTCGGGGTCCCGGCTGCCTTTGCCGAGAGGCCGACCCGGCTACGAAACGGGACAAATCATTCTTTTAAAGGGCTGATTGCTCCAGGTAATGAACCCTATTGGGATATAAAATGCGAAATGATTATTATTTTTAAAAGAAGGATGCAAATGAAGGATCAGCAAAGGAAGCTGGGTTGCGTTCTCACAAGCTGCGCCAACCACCGTCCTTGGAATTGAGAGTGGCGGACAAGAGGCTAGTCCTCATTGTGCCAGGAGGGGAGTCAACACTGTTCCTTTTCAATTAAGTGTCCTTGGATTGAAGAGGTGGGTGGGAGGCTAGTCCTCACTGTGCCAGGAGGGGAGCCAACACTGTTCATTTGCAATCTAATGTCCTTAAAAGTGGTAGGCAAGGGGCTAGTCCTCATTGTGCCAGGAAATGCGCTGACACCATTTGCTTTCAATCCAGGTCTCTTTCCTTCCTTCCTTCCCTCTTTTCTTTCCTTCCTTCCTCCTTCTCTCCCTTTCTTCCATCTTTTTCTCTCTCCATCCTTCCTTCCCTCCATCTCTCTTCCTTCTCCCTTCCTTCCTTCCCTCCATCTCTTCCTTCCTTTCCTTCCCTCTCTCCCTTCCTTCCCTCCATCTTTCTTCCTTCTGTCTCCCTCCCTTCCCTCCCTTTCCTTCATCCTTCTTCCTTCTCTCTCCCTCTCTCCAGGTCTTCATACTCCCGCAATGTTACCTAAAAAATGAAAAGTGACACTTTTCCACCGTGGAAACCTAACCCCCCCCCCCCTCCTTCAAAATGAAGACCCGTGATCCTGGTTAGCTGTGACAGGCCTCACTTCTCTCCCCCCCCTGCCACCCCCCTCCCCCATTAAACCTGGATATTCCTGGCCAACCACTGGATCCTTCCCGCGACTTTTAAGAATCATTTGCAATTCTGGAATTAAATTTTCTGCAGAGGAGAATCAAAGCTGCCTCTCGCTTCCACTGCTGTGTCGACAGTTGCTAAGCCTGCAATTAATTCCGCTGTTGGGTTTTTTGCACGATCCAGGCTTAATACGGAGGGAAATTGGGGAGGGGGAGAAATCATCCTTAAGCCTATTTCTTTTTTAGCGGTTTCATCTCCAGGTTTCCTTATTTTTTTCTTTTTCGCTGCCGCCAATCTTTTCTTCGTTAATTAACGAGCCGGCTAGCTCGTTTTGCAGACCGCTGGTTTCTCTGCCGCCAAGATGCATTAATCCTGGTCTATTTTATATATATATATCATGGGGGGGAGCAGATTAGCCCCGTCCGGTCTTTCTTGAAACCCGGCAGGTTTTCAGCTGCATCTTAAAAAAATGCATCTCGGGAATCGTACATTTTTTCATTCAGTGATTTAATACAGGTGGTCCTTGACTTAAGAACCACAATGGAGCCCCTAAATTTCGGTTGCTAATTGAGACATTTGTTAAGTGAATTTTGCCCTGTTTTACCACCTTTCTTCCCACAGTTGTTAAGTGAATCATTGCAGCTGTTAAGTTAGAGACACGGTTGTTAAGTGAATCTGGCTTCCCCATTGACAAGAAAGAAAGAAAGAAAGAAAGAAAGAAAGAAAGAAAGGGAGAAAGACACTAAGCAGGTAAGTAAGTAAGTAAGTAAGTAAATAAGAAAGAAAGAAAGAAAGAAAGAAAGAAAGAGGGAGGGAGGAAGGGAGAAAGACACTAAGTGAGTAAATAAGTAAGTAAATAAATAAGAAAGAAAGAAAGAAAGAAAGAAAGAAAGAAAGAAAGAAAGAAAAAGAAAGACACTAAGCAGGTAAATAAGTAAGTAAGTAAATAAGGGAAAGAAAGAAAGAAAGGAAGGAAGGAAGGAAGGAAGGAAGGAAGGAAGGAAGGAAGAAAGAAAGAAGAAAAAAAGAAAGAGGGAGGGAGGAAGGAAGGGAGAAAGACACTAAGCAAGTAAATAAGTAAGTAAGTAAATAAGGGAAAGAAAGAAAGAAGGAAGGAAGGAAGGAAGGAAGGAAGGAAGGAAGGAAGGAAGGAAGGAACGTAGGTCACAAAAGGGGATGCCATCTCCCCAGGATGCTGCAACCGTCAAAAATATGAATCAGTTTCCAAAGCATCCAAATTTTGATCATGTGGCCACGGGGATGCTGTAATGGTCATTAAGTGTGAAAAACAGTCATAAGTCCCTTTTTGTTAGTGCTGTCACTAAATGAACTGTTGTTAAGTTGAAGACTATCTGTATTTTTTCTCCCCATTCTGGAGAGTCAGATGTTTTCCAACCTACATTCAGAGCCGTAAGCTAGGATTTAACCATGTTAGCCTGATTCTGGACAGTTTGGGGGAAGACCAGCATCCTGCCTCAAAGAGCAGGGAAGGGTGCGTGTGAATGAATCTTCCCAACCCTAAACCGACCTGATCTATTCCCGAGCAACAAAACAAGAATATTAAATATTTTTACCATCCGCAAAATCCAAGGCATTTTAATTGATTTAATTCAATACGAGTCGATCCCGTCTCTGTTTGTCTGTGGGCGTCCTGTGGTTGTGCACCTCGCTACTTGTTTTCTGTTTAAAAAGACCTTCAACATTCGGCAAACATCACACATTAAATGTGCTTGGAGGAGGAAAAATAGATAGCCAATTTCTAATCCCGGCTTAAAACTTTTAAAAAACATTGCAGGAAAAAAGGCTGCAGGTTCAGTATTTACAGTTCGAATTAAGTTGAGGGTTTTGAAAAGCCGATGAGTTTTTCCAGATTTTTTAACTTTAAAGTCTTGTTCCTTTTTTTTTTTTTTTCTTTTTTTGAGGTCACCAGAAATGCTTAGTGGGGTACCGGTGACTCGTACCACTCCAGAAAGTTCATTCAACAGGAGAACCGGCGATAAAAGAAAAAAAATGAGTTTTTCCCCCCCCCCCAGAGATGCCACTGGGTAATTCAATAGAAGGCACAAAGGGGCACCCCGAGGATCTAAAAACGGGCCCTCCAGCAACCTGGAGAAAAATATCACGTGGGAAAATAAACCACACGGACCGAATGATTCTTGTTTGCTAGGACAGTCAAACTGAGACGATCCCGATGTGCAGATTAAAATCTTTTTTTTTGGTGCAGATTATTATTATTTTTTTCAAAAGACAACTCCCTCATCTTCCTCGATGGTTGGGTTTGAGATCCCCCCCCCACAAGACCCTCGCTGGGAACGAGGACTGGATCCCTGATCCCAAGGATGGAGGGAGGGATCTGACAGGCGATATACCAAGGTGCGAGGGATCCGCTTCCGATGATCCGGTGGCAGGAAGGATCGGAATAATCCGATTCGGGTCTGGGGAGAGGAAGGGTCTCCGCAGTCCGCTGGGGGGTACGAGGGAAACAAACGGGGATTTAATTTGATCCGGCCACCCGGTCCGGAGCCCCGTCACTGGTAGGCCACCTTCACGCAGAACGTCTCTTCGTTCTTCCCTTCGGCGTCGTTGATATAAATCAGGATTTCCTCCTCGCCGGAGTTTTGGCTGGGGGCAAACCGCAAACCGATTGTGTAGGTCTCCCCACCGCCCACCTGGAGGGAGAGCCAGAAGGAAGGAAGGAAGGTTAAGGAGACCCGGGCTCAAGCTGCTTTCGGGGGGGCCAACTGGTGGCACGGGAAGAGGTCACCCTGCCCTGGAGTCACCCAGATGAGCAGCTCCCCAAAAGGGGGTCATTTGACCTGTTCATTACCCAAATAGGGGGCTCCCTGCTTGCCCCACCCTCCCACCTTCCTTCCTGCCCAGGAGAGATTTGCTTTCCCTGGGATTATCCTCAATCACAGCACAGCTAGGGAACAGCTGGAAGGGAATGGGGTTTGCAAGGAGGAGGAGGAGGAGAAGAAGAAGGAGAAGAAGAGGAGGAGGAAGAGGAGGAGAAGAGGAGGAGGAGGGGTTGGAGGAGGAGGGGAGGAGGAGAAGAAGAGGAGGAGGAGGAGGAAGAGAAGGAGAAGAAGAGGAGGAGGAGGAGGAAGAGAAGGAGAAGAAGAGGAGGAGGAGGAGGAGAGGAGGAGGAGGAGAAGAGGAGAAGGAGGAGAGGAGGAGGAGGAGGAGGAGGAGAAGAAGAAGAAGAAGAAGAAGAAGAAGAAGAAGAGGAGGAGGAAGAGGAAGAAGAAAAAGGAGAAGGAGAAGGAGAAGGAGGAGAAGGAGGAGAAGAGGAAGAAGAAGAAGAAAAAGGAGAAGGAGAAGGAGAAGAGGAAGAAGAAGGAGAGGGAGAAGGAGAAGGGGAAGGGGAAGAGGAAGAAGAAGAAGAAAAAGGAGAAGGAGAAGGAGAAGGAGAAGGAGAAGGAGAAGGAGAAGGAGAAGGAGAAGGAGAAGGAGAATGAAAGGAAGAGGAAGAAGAAGAAGAAGAGGAGGAGGGGGGGAGTGGGAGGAGGAGGAGGAGGAGGAGGAGGAAGAGGAAGAGAAGGAGAAGAGGAGGAGGAGGAGGAGGGGTTGGAGGAGGAGGGGAGGAGGAGAAGAAGAGGAGGAGGAGGAGGAAGAGAAGGAGAAGAAGAGGAGGAGGAGGAGGAGGAGGAAGAGAAGGAGAAGAAGAGGAGGAGGAGGAGGAGAAGAGGAGAAGGAGGAGAGGAGGAGGAGGAGAAGAAGAAGAAGAAGAAGAAGAGGAAGAGGAAGAAGAGGAAGAAGAAAAAGGAGAAGGAGAAGGAGAACTAGGTAGTGTCATCCATGCTCCAAGGGAATGGGGGTTTGGGGAAAGGAGGAGGAGGACTGTGGGGGTCCTTGGTGCTCTCCTGCAGACGTCTCATGACCCAGCTAGGTAACCCCATCGGTGCGGTGTGCGGAGCACTGAAGGTGTCACCCAATCTGGCAAAGAAACATCGGCACGGAAGCAACCAAAACTCAGAGAGCACCAAGGACCCCGGGTTGCCCTCCTCCCTACAAACCTCCCTCCCTTCTAGCACTGATGGAATCCCCCAGCTGGGGGACGAAAGGTCTGCCAGGAGAGAAGCAGGCCGAGAGGGGGGGGGGGGCGCTGACCTGGAAGGAGTCCTCCTTGAAGTGCAGGAGATCCGGGTGGTTGGTGTGCAGGAAATAGGCCCGGGGGGCCGGGTAGGAGTTGGTGTAGGTGATCTTCTTGTTCGACCCTTTTCCTCCCCCGGAAGGCAGCACGATTTCGAACGCCTGGCGGTGGGGACAGGAGACGGAGAGGCTCAAGGGAGGAATCCTAGGGCCCGAAGGGACCTCAGAGGTCTTCTGGTCCAGCCCCCTGGCCAAGGCAGGAGGCCCTGAACCACCCTAGACAAATGGCTGCCCCATCTTTTCTTAAAAGACCCCCAGGGATGGAGCACCCACAACTTCTAGAGAGAAGTCCTTCCTTCCCTCCCTCCCTGCGTTCCTTCCTTCCTTCCTTCCTCTAATCTTCCTTCCTTCCCTCCCTACGTTCCTTCCTTTAATCTTCCTTCTTTTCCTTCCTGGGTTCCTTCCTTCCTCTAATCTTCCTTCCTTCCTTCCCATCCTGTGTTCCTTCCTTTAATCTTCCTCCCTCCCTTTCTCCCTTCCTTCCCTCCCTCCCTGCGTTCCTTGCTTCCCTCCTTCCTCAAATTTTCCTCCCTCCTTCCTTCCTTCAATCCTCCCCCATCTCTCTCTCCCTCCTTTCTTCCTTCCTCCAATCTTCCTCCCTCCCTCCCCCTTCCTTCCCACTCTGCATTCCTTCCTCTATTCTTCCTTCCTTTCCTTCCTTCCCATCCTGGGTTCCTTCCTTCCTTCCTTTCTCTAATCTTCCTCCCTCCCTCCCTCCCTGCGTTCCTTCCTTCCTTCAATCCTCCCTCCCTCCTTCCTTTCCTTCCTTCCTTCCTTCCTTCCTTCCTTCCTTCCCCGCCCCAATGAAATTCCACCCAGGCTCACCTTGGAGATGAAGGGCTGCCGGCAGGTCACGGACACCAGCCAGGTGGAGACCAGCTGATGAAACTCCACATCCACCAGGTTGAGGGAGATGAAGCGGCAGCCAGCGCTCTGCGGCCGCAATCCGAGGTGCAGGTCTTGGACCCCGTTGGCCGGCAGGATGAAGACCCCGTCCGGTTCCAGCTGGTGGGCAGAAGAAGCAGAAAGAGCTGAGCCCCAACTCAAGGGGACAAGGGTTTTTTTTCCCCCCAAGACCCTCAATGCTTGAGGGCATCAGAGCTTCCTTCCTTCCTTCCCTCTCATTTATCCTTCCTTTCTTCCTTTCCTTTTTTCCTCCGTCCTTTCCTTCCCTCTCATTTATCCTTCCTTCCTTTCCTTTCTTCCTCCGTCCTTTCCTTCCCTCTCATTTATCCTTCCTTCCTTCCTTTCCTTTTTTCCTCAGTCCTTTCCTTCCCTCATTTATCCTTCCTTCCTTTCCTTTTTTCCTCCGTCCTTTCCTTCCCTCTCATTTATCCTTCTTTCCTTCCTTTCCCCCTCCCTTTCCTTTCTTCCTTCGTTCCTTCCCATCTCTTTCACTTCCTCTCTCCCTTTCTTCCTTTCCTTCCTTCCGTCCCTCCCTCCCTTCTTCTTCCTTTCTTCATCCCTCCCTTCCTCTTTCTCCTTCCTTCTCTCCTTCCATCTTCTTCCTTCCTCCTTTCCTCCCTCCCTCCTATCTCATTCCTTCCTTCCTATCTCCTTCCTCCCTTCTCTTGCCAGGGTTGAGAAGACAAAGGTTTTATGCTGGGCCACATCCATAAAAAGATACTTTGGCCCATAATAAAAGCACAATTTACAAAAAAAAAAAAGAAAGGTTTCACCCAGGACTGTTGTTATTTTGGCTCAAAGAGGCCTCCCTGGAGATTTCTCCACCAACAGGCCTAATTTTCTTGGCCGTTTTTGGACCCTGGGAAAAAAAAAACTTTTCCAGATTTTTTCTCCCGCGCGGGAGGCTCCACCGAGTTTGCACTCCTCTTACAGCCCCCATTTATAATGATGATTAAGAAAAGCCCCCAACGAAATTCTCTTGCCTCCAAATAACCTCATTAATTCAGGCGGCCGGACTGGGGTTGGACTCTAGGATGGCTTTAATCAAAAGACAATTACCCAGCGGTTTCCCTGCGATAAATTCTCCACCGGTTTCTCGCCACCGAAGGAGAGACGACCGTCCAAAGTCATCGGCGGACTCTAAGCCAACATCCCTCGCAAACTTTTAACGGGGCCTCCATCACTAACCGAGTTTAGTCAGCCGCGAGACCGGGATATTTCAACAATTACGCACAAAAAAATGTTCATTTAGTGACAAAGGGCAGCCCGGCGTAGAGCAGGTCGTAGTAATCCAGACGGGTGAGCCATTTTGCTGAAAAGCCCTGACTGGGCCAATCTCCCGCCGTAAGGACTAGAAACTTGAATACATTGATGGAGTAACAGCCTGATTTTTCAGCCTTCAAGCTACCGGGAGTCCTCGAGTTGCAACTGTTCGCTTAAGTGTCCGTTCAAAGTTACGACGGCACTGGGAAAAAAGTCGCTTCTGGCCGATTTTCAGGCTTATGACGACGGTTGCCGTATCCCCCAAGGTCACGTGATTAAAATTCGGAGGCTTGGCAACCGGCTCGTTTTTATGACGGTGGCAGATCCGCTTTTGTGACCGTCTGACGAGCAAGGTCAACGGGGAAGCCGGATTCCCTTAACAACCATGCTACTGACTTAACAACTGCAGGGGTTCACTTAATGACGGAGGAAAGGAAGGTCGCAAAACGGGGCAGCCGTGGTCGTAAACCGAGGACCTTACCTTCATCTCTTGCGGGTGGGAGGTGAAGGCCTTGACCTTACGGAGGGTGTGGGTCCCCCGGAGCACCAGGGAGAGCCGCGTCAGCTGCCCCAGGATGCAGCTGGCCTCGACCCACTGCAGGCAGTGGAGGTAGAACTGCCAGGTCTGGGTGGGCGCAGCCAGCCAGGGGTCTCTGCCCAAAGGGAGAAGGAGAGAGGAAGGGCGCTCACTGAGGGCAGGGAAATGGGAGCAGCAGGAGGGGGTCTCTGGAGGACATCCAGCCTCCTTTCAGAGCTGGAAGAAGGCAGGGAGGGAGGGAGGATACATGGAGAGAAGGAAGGAAGGAGAAAGAAGGATACAGGAAGGGAGGGAAGGAATTAAGGAAGGCAGGAAGGAAGGAAGGAAGGAAGGGAAGGAAGGAAGGAAGGAAAGAAGGAGAGAGAAGGGTAAAGGAAGGAAGGAAGGAAGGAAGGAAGGAAGGAAGGAAGGAAGGAAGGAGAGAGAAGGATACAGGAAGGGAGGGAGGGAGGGAAGAAAGGAAGGAAGGAAAGAAGGAGAGAGAAGGGTGAAGGAAGGAAGGAAGGGAAGGAAGGAAGGAAGGAAGGAAGGGAGGGAGGGAGGGAGGAAGGAGAGAGAATGATACAGGAAGGGTGGGAAGGAATTAAGGAAGGAAGGAAGGATACAGGAAGGGAGGGAAGGAAGGAAGGAAGGAAGGAAGGAAGGGAAGGAAGGAAGGAAGGAAAGAAGGAGAGAGAAGGGTAAAGGAAGGAAGGAAGGAAGGAAGGAAGGAAGGAAGGAAGGAAGGAAGGAAGGAGAGAGAAGGATACAGGAAGGGAGGGAGGGAGGGAAGAAAGGAAGGAAGGAAAGAAGGAGAGAGAAGGGTACAGGAAGGAAGGAAGGAAGGGAAGGAAGGAAGGAAGGAAGGAAGGAAGGAAGGAAGGAAGGGAGGGAGGGAGGGAGGGAGGGAGGGAGGAAGGAGAGAGAATGATACAGGAAGGGAGGGAAGGAATTAAGGAAGGAAGGAAGGATACAGGAAGGGAGGGAAGGAAGGAAGGAAGGGAAGGAGGGAAGGAAGGAAGGAAGGATCACTTCCAGCCCTCACTTTCTTTCCTTCTTTTCTTTTATTCCCTCCCTCCTTCTTGCCCTCCCTTCCTCCCTCCCCGAAGAATTTTTCCCAGGTCTTTGTGAATTTTACAAGGTCCTCCGAGCAGGTTCTGTGCTCCCAGGGGTGACCTTGCAAGAGGAGGGTGATGACAAAAACACAACTTAAGCAGAGAACTTTGGGGAGGGGGAAAGAAAAATATCTTAAGCTTCAATGGACTTAAGTCTTTTCTGGTCTGGGAGAGAAAATCAGCCGCGATTTTCAAGGTGGTTATTATAAAATATAAACTCTGAGGATTTCTCCTGCTGTCCATTTTCCGACCTGCCTTAAAACTCGACAGGATGACAAAAACCTCTTTGCCTGACATTCCCCACTCCGATTTGCATAAAGGTGTTCGAACAGGTGACAGGTTTGCCACTTTTCGGCTCAGCTCAATGCCAGTTTGCAATCCCCGAATTATGGCTTAGCGCTTGGCGTGACGCCGGCCTCCCTCTCGGTTCAGAGAAAACCAAGTTAAAAGCGAACCTCGGCTTCCGGAGGGTTTGGGGTACAGCAAGCAGGATATAAATAAATGGATTTACAAAGCAGTGTATCAATGGGTTTAGATGCTCCCTTAAAAATAATTCACACAGGTAGTCCTCGACTTACGACAGTTCGTTTAGTGACCGTTCGAAGTTACGACGGCACTGGGAAAAAAAAAAAAAAGACTTGGGATCGTTTTTTTTCAGACTTGCAGGATCCCCGTGCGATCAAAATCCGGACGCTTGGTAACGGACTCATATTTATGACGGTCACATAAGGTGACCCCCTTTTGCGACCGTCGGACGAGCAAAATCAATGGGGGAAGACAGATTCAGTTAACGCCCGTGTTCCTAACTGAAAAGCTGCAACGATTCACTTAACAACGGTGGCAAGGAAGGTCGCTATACGTTTATAGTGTTTATATGTTTATAGTTTCATATAGTTTCATATAGTTTATAATCGTTTCATATAGTTTAATATGAAACTATTAAATTTCAATCTCTAATGTTTCTTTATAACAGGGGTCTCCAACCTTGGCAACTTTTAAGACTGGTGGACTTCGACTCCCAGAATTCCTCAGCCAGCGCTGGCTGAGGAATTCTGGGAGTCGAAGTCCACCAGTCTTAAAGTTGCCAAGGTTGGAGACCCCTGCTTTATAATACACACAGATTACACCCAACTCTCTGACCACAATCTGTATATATATATTTGCTAACAACCGATCGGAGTTTGAGTAGTTTTTAAGGCGTCGAGGCTTACGTGTAAATCAACACGAAGAATCTCTGGATCTGGGGACTTGAACCCGCGGCAACCTTCAGAAAGATGTCCTGAGGTTCCCCAGGTCCCTGGAGGAGAACATCAAGAGCGGATTTAATTCGGTTCCTTTGGGAATTAAAATTAGGATGCGGGATTTGGGGATCTTAAGTAGGGGTCGACATAGTTCCCCAAATTAGTGACTTGTATAGGGTTGAATCCATGATCTACGATAAGGCCAAGCTGGAGTTCTTCAAGGAAAGATGGTTTGTCCAGGATGGTCTAAGTTCTCCTGGCTTGGACTAGAAGACCTCCAAGGTCCCTTCCAGCACTGCAACTCTATGGTTCTCCTATCCACTCTTTGCTCTGATGATGTTCCCTAGTTGGGTCATGAAACGTCTACAAGGAAACTTGTACTTCTACCAAGCTCAGAGGGTACCAAGGAGCTACAAATATTCTCTTCTATCGGTATTACCCATCTTCAGTTGGAGGCTAAACCTGCTGGATCTCGGCATGAAAATAGGTTCTGGAGATGCCTACAGAGAACTCTGGGATATTCTTGATGGCCATCTCTTTCCACCAGAACCTTCTGGAAGGATGCAACATGCAAAGGTTGGTGTCTTTGACAAAAGCCAACAGACATTCTTGAGGGTTCGGTTGACAGCGGTCAACCCATTGAGGAGAACTGCCTTGCTGTATTCACAGCCTCTCTTCTGACTTAAAGGGTTGGGCTTCGTTGACCTGCGAAGGTCAGGTTAGCATGTTCTAGCCCGTTCCCCCTTGAACACTCTGCTTTCTGCCCTGATCCATCGCATCAACCACACCCATAAACTTATGATGGTCAACCGTACCATCTTCTTGGTCTCACAGATGACGTTGGGGTCACTGCAGCGGACAAACATCTCAGGTTCTCCACCGGGAACGCCTACAGGAGTCCCTGCCGAGGAGAAACAGGAGGGTCTTAAGAGCTGCTGGCCTTCAAGGACTTCAAATCAAATGTCCCCCTTTGCAATCCATGACCACAGCTCCGATGGACTATGACCCATTCAACTAGAAACCTAACTAGTGGCCAACTTCTTAAAACATAGCAACTAAGTTCTCTGCAGAAAGAACTTCTTGAGGTGATCTTGAGAGGGTCCAGATCTACAGATCATCCAAGTTCAAGGAGAACTGAATCCCAACCTTAAGGTTCACCACCTCTGTATAGCTTGATACAGTTTCCTAGTTTATTATCCAGCTGTTTAAGCTGCTCCCAGTGGTGTTTCTCAACTTGGATAACTTTGAGATGGGTGGACTTCAACTCCCAGAATTCCCCAACCAGCAGATTAAAGTGAAAGTCCACCCATCTTAAAAGTTGTGTTGATGGGACATTACGTATCCTAAACATTGAGGATATGGTCAACTTGAGGAGGAGGAGAACCTGGGAGCCACCTGGGAGCGTGTGCCACGGAGGCAGGCGGATGGATTTCTTCAAGAAGGTCAGCTCCGGGTGGTAGAAGCGGAAGGTCTGATCCACCGTGTGGGGCTGGGTTTCCACGCTGACGCTCAGGATAGCGAGGGGCTTGCCGTTGCCCACCGTGAAGGAGACCTGGAGAAGAAGAAGAAGACACTAAAGGGCAGAGAAAGTCTCTCCTTCTCATTGACTTTTCTCGGAAAATTAGAACCAGAATTTTGTATCTCCCTTGACATCCAAAGTAGAAGGAGAAGAAGAGGAGTTGGAGGAGTTGGAGAAGAAGGGAGGAGAGGAGGAGGCGAAGAGGAAGAAGGCAGAGGAAGAGGAGGAGGAGAAGAGGAGGAAGAGGAAGAGGAAGAGGAGGAGGAAGAAGAGGAAGAGAAGAGGAGGAGGAGGAAGGAGGAGGAGGAGGAGGAGGAGGAGGAGGAGGAGGAGGAGGAGATGATGATCCAGGACACACCTTCTGTAAGCTTTTGTCCAAGGTCTTCATGCTGTCCCATGGATTCTGGCCACTGTCCAATCCACAAAGAAAGGAACTGGCCACCTCAGCAAGATGACAAAAAGCTTTCTAGCCCATGAGGAGGTCATGTGCACCATCTATCCCTTCCTGTCATGTTACCTTTATGCGTAGAGTCTCGCTGAACTTTCCGGAAGAGGTGGCCGTGGAGATCTTCTCACCTTCCTTAGACGTTGGCTCAGGGGGACCTTGCTGGAAATCAAAGAGATGACGTGGCAGAAGACCTTCGGGGCCGTTGTAACTTCAAACGGTGATTCAATGAATGGATATAAATCAAGGACCCCCTGTGTGGAAAAGCGAGGGGTGAGGAGGACTTCCCTACCTGCATGGTGGCCGTCTGCTCCATGGAGAAGGTCTGGTACTTGAAGGGGATGTAGACTGTCTCCTTGGGACGGAGGTAGACCTGAGGAGTGAGGCCGTTATGAAGATGAAACATGTCCTCTTCCAACGGTGTGACAGTTTGGGTCAGTTCTTTAAAATGTCTCCACTCTCTGACGTCCAAGATGACGCTAGGAAAAGACCAAGGACAATGTTAACGAAGAAAACATGGAGATGGTGGAGATGAGTTTTGGGATGTCCTCTCCTACATCTTCCTTCCTTCCTTCCCCAAAGGAGTCCCACAAGGAGGGGACCACGCTTCTTCTCAACCTCCTGCGGTTCTTTACCTGAGCTCCGGATGGTCTATTCTGATGGTCACGGTGTGCTGGACGCTGTAGGGGTTTTTCAGGGCAAACTCAAAGAACTCAGCCGTGCCCAACGTGGCGTAGATGACGTGGTGGGTGGTGATGGCTTGGCAGAGCATGGCGGTGATGCTCTCGGCTTTGATGCGCTCCCGGTACGCCTCGATCAGCTGGAGGTCTCGGGAGTGCTGAACCCGATCCTCGTGCCGGCCCTGGAGGGGTGGGGGTGGAGGGGAGAGAGATGACTTTAATCTCCTTCATGGGAATCCTCATATACTTGCTTGGCTGGCTCTCAACCGATGTCGGCCCGGACAAGAAACCACGATCGTGAGTACTAATGCTGGCTTTATTTTAAGGTTACAATAGCAGAATCTTGCAAGTCTGAAAGTGCCTTTCTCCCCCTCCACATCTTTATAGTCCAAGAAACTAGGGAGGGTCACTCCTGAGATGCTTCCCATGTCCCCTTTTCCCTCTCAGGGCTCAGCTGCCTCTTATCTAAATGCTGTCTTGTCTGCATCTCTTCCTCCTGTCTCCCAAGGCCATTCCCACAGACCATTACCATATTTCTGCCCCCTCCTCTTTACAGCCTAAGAAATTAGGGAGGGTTCCTCCTGAGATGCTACCTGTGTCCCTTTTCCATCTGTGGGATCCGCTGTCTCTTATTTGACTGTTGCCCAGTCTGCATCTCTTCCTCCTGTCTGCCAAGGTCCTTCCCACACACCATTACCATATTTCTGTCTCCTCCTCTTTACAGCCTAAGAAACTAGAGAGGGTCCCTTCTGAGATGCTTCTGGGGGCTCAATTTCTTATCTAACTGTTATCTTATCTGTGTCTCTTCCTCCTGTCTGCCAAGGTCCTTCCCACACACCATTACAATATTTCTGTCTCCTCCTCTTTACAGCCAAAGAAACTAGGGAGGGTCCCTTCTGAGATGCTTCCCACGCCCCTTTTCCTTCTGTGGGCTCAGTTTCCCTCACCAAGATGAAGCTGCTTTTCCTCCCAACGTCGCCCTCCTGGGACTCCTTCCTCCGGACCGAAAGCATCCTCTCTAATTTCCGGCGTCGGGTGAGTCCGGCGTCCTGGCTGGCAGGTTGCACGACACCACTCCCTTCCCGCAAGCGGGAGAAAAGGAGAGCAGCCAGCTCGCTGTCCACGTCGGCCAATTTTTTGGCTTGGCACACATTTCCGGCTGGAAGAGACGCGCCAAAGAGTTGGCAGTCAAGCCAACCCGCATCAAACCCAGGACAGGTTCAATCCATGATGGTCTGTTTCAGGCAATGGCCGCGGCTAGGTTAAATTCACACTAATAGTACCCCACCCGTCTCCCACCCACCCCATAAAATCAAGGAGAACCTACCCCTGTGAGTGCTGAGGGAGACCAAACTGCCACCAGGGAAGCCCCTGGCGCCGTCCTGCGAGGAGATGACCCGCCTCTGAGAAGGAGGTAAGGAGTGTGACCTCCGTAGCCTCTGTTCACACCGGTGGCCTACAAGAGAAGAGAAGAGAAGGGAAGAATGATGGGGGGGGGGTGTTTCCCATTAGCAGGGCTCCCCCCTTAACCTGTTCAGGGATGAGGAAGGGGCTGGCATAGACCAGGGATGAGGTCTTCTGAACTTCTCCTATTTGGGGTGTGGAAGAGAAGGGTTAGAAGATAGAACCACAGGTTGGAAGGGAAGTCTTCGAAGTCTTCTAGCAGGAGACACTATACCATTAATGGCTAAATGGCTGTCCAGTCTCTTCTTAATGACTTCCAGTGATGGAGTGCCCACAATTTCTGAAGGCAAACTGTTCCATTCATCCACCCATCCATCCATCCTGTATCTTATCTATCTATCTATCTATCTATCTATCTATCTATCTATCTATCTATCTATCTATCTATCTATCTATCTCAGAACCATAGAATCCTAGGGCTAGATGGGACCTTGAAGGAAGGTCTTCTAGTCCAACTCCCTACTCAAGCAGGAGACCCTATGTGTGTCTAAACTTTTCTTGAAGACCTCCAGTGGTTAGAGTGCCCACAATTTCTGAAGGCAAGCTGTTCCATCCATCCATCCATCCATCCATCCATCCATCCATCCATCGCTCTATCATAGACAGGGTGGTCCATCCTTGAAGTCCTTCTGTGAGAGAGCGCCGTCACTCCAGAAAGCTGTTCCAGTGCTTCTTAGCTCTCACAATGAGGACCTTCCTCCAACATTTCAAATTTGGATGTGTCTTGATAGAACTTCAAACCCCTGGTCCTTGTCTTACCCTCGGGCGCTATGTTATCTTCTTCCCCAGAAGACCTATGGATTGTCAGGTCTTCCCTTAGCCTTCTCTTCTTCAGCCTAAACACACCCAAGTTCTTCTGAAGATGAAGCTTCCAAGATGACCTTCGCCATCCCTGATGCTCTTCTCTACGCTCTTTAGGTCAAAGAGAGCAGAGACATCACCCCAGCTTCTAAGACCATACAACGGAGGAAGCTTATCCAAGGGCATCGCAATTGCATCACATTTGCATGTCGTCTCATACCAGATCTTCGCACATGGAACAGGACAACCATGGTAGAAACCAAAACATCTTTCTCTTTCCATACCCCAAGCCTGATCCTGGTCACACCGGTGGAACGTGAGGGATGGATGGAGGCCTCCTGAGATGATGCCGTGTCCTGCTCTAAAAACGTCAACCGCATATCGCAAATCTCCCCAACACTTGACAACCATCGAACTTTCAACTTCATCATGATTTGAAGGAGATGGGAGATTTATTTTTTACTTTGTTGTTTTTTTAACACTCTTGTGGTTTCTTCTCCCGGCCGGTCTCACTTCTTCTCCTTGGAGAAGAACACACACACACACAAAAATCTCTCGATGCCTCAGGCGAGCTTCCATTTTGACAAGGAGGAAACAAAGACGTCTTCTTCTTCATGAATAATGAAGGTGATGGAGCAACCCAGATTTTCGTCTCTCCGTCGAGGACTCGGGCGCAGGGAGGAAGGTTTGACGCGGCCCACGATGGAGGGACGGTTGGCGGGAGATGATGGAAGCTGCTGATAGCGCCGAGTCGGCGTCTTTTGATCAGAGAAGAGAGAATAACGGCGTTTGTGGATGACTGGAAACCCCGGATGGGTTTTTTTTTCCTTGGCGTGAAACAGAACCAAAATGAACTCGGCGTTTTATGGTTTTGATGATTAGAGAGAATGGATTAGAGGGGAGAACAGAGCTGGGTTGCAACCAGAGAGAGGCAGAGCTAAATTCATAATTGTACTTGTAACAAGATCAGAAAACGCTTCTGTTTCTTTCTTTTTTTTCTTTCTTGTACTTGGGAGCTTCCGCTTTTGATTCTCTGCTCTTCTTTTTTTCTCACTTCGCGTCTTTCTCTTGGTCTTTCAATAATAATATTAATAAAATTATTAAACTTTACACGGAGTTGCACGCACGAAAGCTTCTTGCAAGGGCACCCCGAGGGTCTCTGGCTGCCAAAATCAATGTTCTCAAATTCCTTTCTTCCTTCCCTCCTTCTTTCATTCCTCCCTCCCTTTTTTCATTCTTTCCTTTCCTTTTCTTCCTCCTTCCCTTCCCTCTCTTCCTTCCTTCCTTCCCTTTCTTTCCCTTCCCTCTCTTCCTATCATCTTCCTTCCCTCCTTCTTTCATTCCTCCCTCCCTTTTTTCATTCTTTCCTTCCTCCTTCCCTTCCCTCTTTCCTTCCTTCCCTTCCCTCCTCCCTCCCTCCCTCCCTTTTTTCACTCTTTCCTTTCCTTCCTTCTCTCCTTCCTTCCTTCCTTCCCTCTTTCTTCCCCTTCCTATCAACTTCCTTCCTTCCCTTCCCTCCTTCTTTCCTTCCTTCCTGACTCTCAATTTTCCTCCTTTCATTTCCTTTCTTCCTTCCTCCAGCCCTCACCCCTTCCTTTTCTTTTCCTTTCCTCCTTGCCTTCCTTCCTTCATCTTTCTCTTCTTTCTTTCTCTCTTTTTCTTTCTGCCCCCCTTTATGGTGGCAACCATTGTTGTGTGTTCTCTTGCGGTTCTGACCCCCACGTGGGGCTCGGTGGGGTCCCTGCCTTTGACTCTCGGAAACAAACACCTTGATGCCTAATCGGTTTATCCAGTCCCTTCACAATCCTGATGGCTCTTTTGATCTCCACCTGCAAGCCAAAAACTCCCCCCTCCTCTCCTCTCCTCTTTCTACTTTTTGTTTTTTTTTAAAAAAAGGAAAGAAAGAAAATGGGGGGGGGGGGGAAGAAGGCTGGTAACCTTTTCAGAGCAGAGACGGTATCAAAGGAGACACCTCGGGCATCGGAGAGCCTTTGATTTGCGGTGGGGAAACGGAGAAGCTGCTTTGCAAAAAATGTTTTCATTCTCGGCTGCTGTGAAGGCAGCTTAAAAAGGTCCAGCTAAGCTAAGGGGAGCTGCTTCGTCTCCTTGGGGGCAAGGAAATCTGTCTCCTCAGGGTGGGGGGGGGGGTGTCCTTCCTTACGTTGAGTAAGGAGAACTAGTCTCCTCAATTAGGACTCAAATCCTCCTGCGATCAGGAACCCTGGATCTTTGAGGTTCCTCAACTTCTCCACGTTGAGTAAGGTGAACAGACAGAAGTTGGAAGTGGGACTCACCGATGTTCGCCAGGCGGAGGTGAAGCTGACCCCTCACGACCGCGTGGACCCCGATGGGCTTGACTCCCCAAGGGCGGAAGACTTCCCCGCTCAGCACAGTTGCATCCGGTTTGTACTCCACGGTCAGGACCTCCAACTCGTGGTAGACCTGGACCCCCGTCCGTCCTTGGCGAAGGAGATGCTGCGGAGAGAGTTCAGCTGTGGAGGGTCACATCTGAATGGAGGGGTGGACCCCATCTCTCTATCTCCGTTGCCCCCACCCTGGAAATACAGGCAGTCCTCAACTTACGGCCGCAATGGAGCTCAAAATTTCCGTTGCTATGTGAGGGAGTGGCTCAGTGGCTAAGACGCTGAGCTTGTCGATCAGAAAGGTCGGCAGTTCGGCGGTTCGAATCCCTAGTACAGCTCTCCTGCGTGAGCAGGGGGTTGGACTAGGTGACCTCCAAGGTCCCTTCCAACTCTGTTACTGTGACTAATGGAGATTTGTTAAGTGAGTTTTGCCCCGTTTTACGACCTTTCTTGCCAGCGTTCTTAAGGCAATCACCGCCGTTTGTTAAGTGAGTCACATGGTCGTTGAGTGGATCTGGTCAGAAGGTCGCAAAAGGGGGTCAACCCTGGGACAACTGCGACCGTCATAAATATGAGCCGCCTGCCAAGCCTGTGAATTTTGATCCCGTGAGCTGCGACGGTCGTAAGCGTGAAAAACGGACCTGACTTTTTTCCAAGGGGATCGCACGCACTCCGGGCGTAACTCGAGGACTGCTCTCTAAGCATTTCCCCACCTACCTTCAGCTTCACCGCGGCAGATCCCAGCAGAAGCAAAGAGTCCCCATCCCAGACGTCGATCTGCAGGGGCTGCTGGGCCAGGTAGTGGAGGAACCAGCGCGGCTCACCTGGTTTAAGGGAGGCCAGGTCCACCAGGTACTTCAGGTGGAAACCAGGGGGCGCTGCAGAGGAGGAAAGAGGACAGTGGGGCATAGTAAGATGGCAGGAACCTTCCAGAAGCAATCATACGAAGGAGGGAGGGAGGAAGAAACAGGGAAGGAGCATTTGAAGAAGAAGGAGAGGGAGAAGGTGATGGGGAAGAAGAATAAATGGAGAGGGGGAGGGAAGGAGGACAGGACAGAGAGGAGGAGGGTGGAGGAAAAAGGAAGAAACAGGGAGGGAGGGAGGGAAGAAGTGAAGAAAGAGAAGGAGAAGGAAGAGGAAGGATAAATAGAGGGAGGGAGGGAGGGAAGGAAGGAAGAACAGAAAAGGGAAGGAAGGAGGGAGGATGAAATAGATGGATAGATGGAAAGAAGGAAGGAAGGAAGATTAAAGGGAGGGAGGAAGTGAAGAAGGAAAAGGAAGGATAAATAGAGGGAGGGAAGGAAGGAAGGAAGATTAAAGGAAGGAAGGAAGGAAGGAAGGAAGGAAGGAAGGAAGGAAGGAAGGAAAGAGAGAGATGACTAGCTGAGGAATTCTGGGAGTTGAATGCCAAAGGGAGCATCTCCGATCGCATAAAAGGCCTAGACTTAACTCTCTTGCCAGTCCCAGTATATCCCAGCCTTCCTGCAACTTCCGAATATTAGCCAACGGTCCTCTCCGTATCAGCCTCTTCTCGCCTGTGGGGTCCCAGCCTTACCGAGATTCAGGGTCCCATCTGGGTTGATCTGCGCCAAGATGTGGGTCGTCGGCCCACAGGCCTCAGTCTGGACCAGCTGCAGCCGTGGCGTGGTCACCGGAGGGAAGCGGTAAAACTGAAGGGTGAAGTAGATGCTTTGGGGCCACATAGCAGGGTCGTCCTGGGCAGGCCTGGTGGAAGGAGAGGAGAGGAAATTCAACCGGCGAAGCCCCAAATCCTAGCCTGTGAAGAGCTACACCCTAAACCAGATCAACCTTGGCAATGTTAAAGCATTTGGACTTCAACTCCCAGAACTCCCCAGCCAATCATACCTGGTTTTTCTCTCTCTCTCTGACTTCTTAGATTGGAGAGATTGCAGAGAAAGGGATTATAAGAGAGTAAGCAGGCACACACTGAGGATATACATCAAAAGGAATGCGTTATCACCAGGGAATTCTGGGAATTCTGGCACCTTAAAAGTTGCCAAAGTTAAGAAAACCTGCACTAGACAAACCCAAAGGAACAGACCCGCCCTCTTTCAGGCAAAACCCCACCCATTTTTCATCATGGAGTGTTTTTTTTATCAGGAACCAAAGTAAAAAAAATCAGTCATAAATTGAGGCACTGCAAAAGGCCGCAAATGGGGACTGGTTGCCAAACACCCAAACTGGATTCCCAAGTATGGCCAGACCCACAACAGGGTTGCAAGGTCCGTTGTAACTTCGATCAGTCGTTAAGTGAACGGTCGTAAGTCAAGGAAAACCTACAGCCCGGGATGGAAAAGATCCGGGAATGGCAATCTAATTTTGGGCTGGGACAACAGTCTTCCAACTCAGTGGGGAGCTAAGTCATTAAAATTGGGTGGGGGGGCTAACGACTGCAACCCCCTGTCAATTCAACCTCTCCCCTGCACCTCCCCCCCATTTTGTGGCATCTGCATGAGGGAACAATTAAATGGCAGGGATCTTTTCGGACCCACAGAGGAATGGAAAGTGCTCGCCCACCTGCTCAAGGCCAGGAACTGCAGGTGGATCTCGTGGTCGGGAAAGGGATCGCCTTCCTCCCGCTGGGGGCTGCAGGGCGCGGGATCGTTGGGATCCAACATCTCCAGTGGTTCCTTGTTGCAATCCAGAAGCTCGGGGAATCCAGCCGTGCGCAGGCGGGCAAGCGAGGCCCGGGTGGGGGCAGTGTTGGGGCTGTGAAATGGAGGAGATCCTGAATCCTTCCTTCCTTTCTTTCTTCCTCCTTCCCTCTCTCTCTTTTTTTCTTCCTTTCTTCCCACTATGCGTCCTTCGTTCCTCAGTCGCTTTTCTCTTTTCTTCTTTCCTTTCTTCCTTCTTTCATTTTTCCTTTCTCCCTCCCATTTTCCTTCCTTCCTTTCTTTCCATAATACAATAACACCTCTCCTTCCTCCCTCCCTCCCTCCCTTCCCTTTTCCTTTTCCCTTCTTTCCTTCATTCTCTTTCCTTCCTCCCCTATTTTTCTTTCCATAATACAATAACACCTTTTCTTCCTTCCCTCTCCTGTCCCTCCTTCCTTCCCTCACTGTCTTCCTTCTATCCTCCCTCTTTTACCTTCCTTCCTTCCTCACTTTTCTTTTTTCATTTTTCCTCCCTCCCTCCTCCCTCCCATTTTCCTTCCTTCCCTATCCCTCCTTCCCTCCCTCCCATCTCCTCCTTCCTTCCTCAGTCTCTTTTCTTCTTTCCTTTCTTCCTTTTTTCATTTTCCTCCCTTCCTCTCTCCCTCCCATTTTCCTTCCTTCCCTATCCCTCCTTCCCTCCCTCCCATCTCCTCCTTCCTTCCTCAGTCTCTTTCCTTCTTTCCTTTCTTCCTTTTTTCATTTTCCTCCCTTCCTCTCTCCCTCTGTCCATCTCATTTTCCTTCCTTCCCTCATTTCTTTCCTTCCTTCCCTCCTTCCTGCCTCCATCTTTTCCTTTCTTCTTTTCCTCCCTCCCTCTTAAAGTAGCCAAGATTGAGAAACTTTGCTCTCCCTTCTAGAAGCTCATGTCCTCCCAACCTTCAACAGCGCTGGAGCCACTCCCCTTCCAGAGACAGGTCTGCAGCCCCCACCCCACCACTTCCTACAGAGGAAACCGGTCCGATTTCGGGGCCTCACCTCCGCGAAGGGGCTCCTCCGAGGGCCAGGATGGGCACGTGGACTGGCGTGAAGGGCAGCTCTTGCAGCTGGTCCACCGTGGAGCCATCCTCGAGTTGAGGGTTGTAACTCAGGTCGGACTCCAGGTGAGCGATGGCTGCTTGGCTCTGCTCCGGCTGGGAAGGGAGAGAAGGAAAATTGAGGAAATGTCCGAAGACGGAAGAGACGGTCAGCGTGGAGGTTGGTTAGACTCAACAGGCCTGAGGACTGAACCGATCTATCTTAGAATATGGAATGACAGGACTGGAAGGGACCTTGGAGGTCTTCTAGTCCAACCCACTGTCCAAGCAGGAGACCATCTACCCTCCTGGATAAATATCTGCCCAGTCTCTTCTTAAAAGCCTCCAGTGATGGAGTAGCCACAACTTTTGGAGGCCAGCTGTTCCATCCGACCATCCATCAATTCCTTCATCTGTCGATGGATGGATGGATAGATATAGATAGATCGATAAATAGATAGATATAGACATGGTAGGTAGGTAGATAGATAGATAGATAGATAGATAACAGACAGATAGACAGATTAAATACATTGCAGAGAAAGGGATTATAAGAGAGTAAGCAGGCACACACTGAGGATATACATCAAACCTTTGTGGCACAGCAGACTAAAGCACTGTTATTAACATCAGCTGCCTGCAATTACTGCAAGTTCAATTCTCACCAGGCTCAAGGTTGACTCAGCCTTCCATCCTTGTGGGGACACTTCCAGATTGTGGGGGCAATAAGCTGACTTTGTATAAATATACAAAAGGATGAAGGCTATTGCTTAGCGCATTGTAAGCTGCCCTGAGTCTTCGGAGAAGAGCGGCATATAAATCAAATTTTTAAAAAACCAAACAATCTTTATCTATCTATCCATCCATCCATCCATCCATCCATCCATCCATCCATCCATCCACTGTGTTTCCTTGAAAATAAAACCAGGTCTTATATTAATTTTTGCTCCAAAAGGGGCATTAGGGCTTATTTTCTGGTTAGGTCTTATTTTTGGGGAAATACAGTACTAAATGCATCCATCTGGCTGACAATCTTAACCGGGGCTTATTTTTGGGGGGGGGGTGGTAGGGCTTATATTACGAGCATCCTGAAAAACCATGCTAGGGCTTATTTTCTGGTTAGGTTTTATTTTCGGGGAAACAGGGTATCTATCTATCTATCTATCTATCATCTATCTATCATCTATCTATCTATCTATCTATCTATCTATCATCTATCTATCTATCTATCTATCTATCATCTATCTATCTATCTATCTATCTATCTATCTATCTATCATCTATCTATCTATCATCTATCTATCTATCTATCTATCTATCTATCTATCTATCTAGCTATCTAGCTATCATCTACTTACCTACCTACCTATGAATCATAAAATCATAGTTCAAATTGTTCCAATGATTAATTGATATGGGATTAGAGAATAAATGTCGGAAGGGACCTAGTCCAATTCGCAACCCTAGTGTCAACTTCGAACCGACCCGCGCCAGGGCTAGAGATGGGACAACCATTTCAGACAAATTCTTACCTCTCTGGCCGGCTGAAGACTGTCCTGGGACAGCTGAGCACCGCTGACCGCCGGCAGCAATGCATGGCCACTCCTGTTTATCGGGGATGCCAACAGTTGCGACATTGACAGCTGTAAGGCAAGGTCACTCGTGAAAGAAGTGAGAGGAGGCCGGGCTAGAATTGGGTAGAGGCAAGTCCAGGCAACCGACTCGTACTTATGACGGTCACGAGATCCCCTTTTGCGACCATCTGACCAGCAAACCCAATGAGGAAGCCAGATGTCATGTAACAACTGCGTTACTAGATTAACAACGAAGGCAAGAAAGGTCGTAAAATGTGGCAAGACTCACTTAACAACCATCTTGCTTAGCGATGGAAATTTGGGGCTGAATTGTGGTCGTATGTCGAGGACTAGCTGTCATTGAAAAATATTCTTTCGGGGGGGTTTTTTTCCCCCGCAGGGGTCTTAAGGGGACAGAGACTTACCCCGGGGCCCTGAGTGTAATCCTGAGTAGAAACCAACATCTGGACGGAAGGAGGTGAACCTAGGCAAGGGCAAAGAGGAAGAAACGTCACCGTAATCATAGAACATAGAATCATAGGGATGGAAGGGACCTCGGAGGCCATCTAGTCCAACCCAAGGGGTGTCGAGTTGCCATTCAGCCAAGGATGGACACAACTAGACACCCGACTGCCTTACAAGGTCACCGATGCCTCTTTCTATCTACGGGTGGTCCTCGACTTACGGCCACAACATTTCTGCTGCTAAGCGAGGCGGCTGTTAAGCGAGCTTTGTTCCGTTTCGCATTTCCCGCCACTGTGAAGCAAATCGCTGCTAATAACACGTTGTTAAGTGAATCTGGCTTTCCCCTTTGGCTTGGCTGGTCAGAAGGTCGCAAAAGGAGACACTGCGACCCGTCGTAAACACGAGTCCGTTGCCAAGCGTGTCATCTGTGGAACGGCTCGCCACTGGAAGTCACGGGCGCTCCCTCACTGGAGGCTTTCCAGAATGAACAGCCCTTTGTCCAGAATGGCCTAGAGAAGGGATGGCTAACCTTTTTGCCGTCGCGTGCCAAAAGTGGGCGGAGTGGGGGGGGGTCACAATGCGTGTACCTACACCCGTAATTCAATGTGCCCCGCTCCCCCGCACATGCACACGGAACCCCCCCCTCCCGGCTGCCCCCACTTTTGGCAGGTGGTGGCATGGTGGGTCTGGTAGGCCCATTTTTCACCCTCCCCAGGCTCCAGAGCCTTTCTAGGAGCCTGGGGAGGGCGAAAACAGCCTTCCCCAACCCCCAGAGGCCCTCCGGAGGCCGGAAACAGCCTGTTTCCCGACTTCCGGTGGGCCAAGAAGGCCCGAAAAATCAGCCGGCTGGCGCACACACGCGTGCTGGAGAAGAGCTAGGGCAATGCTCGCGTGCCCACCGATATGGCTCCACGTGCCATCATGGGCCTAGGGTCTCCTGCTTGGGCAGGGGGTTGGACTAGAAGACCTCCGAGGTCCCTTCCGACTCTGTTTTTCTACATTCTAGATTTTAGCATCTATTCAAACAACCCCATGAAATCCGTCTCTGGTACATCCATATCAAAATATTTCCAGACCAGGAAAAGAGAGAAAAAAGCGAGAACGGACTGCACTCTAGTGGCTGGAAAAAAAGAATAATCTTTTTCCTCTTTTTTTTTTCCTCCTTTGGAAGCTTTTCAATCTCGCTCCTTAAACTGAGATGCCAGGAAGTCCTCGATTTACGACGATAATGGAGGCCAAAATGTTTATGCTGAGTGAGACGTAAGTGGTTGAAATTCAGTCACGTGACTCGGAGGGAGGGAAACATTGGAACCTCCGAACTGGGTCGCAAGTATCCCCCCCCCCGGGAGAGGTCCGTCATAACTTTGAACGGTCGTAAGTCGAGGATTGGCTGTTTCTGACCCCCTCCATTAAGTGCCGCTTCAGCCTCGGAAGGGGTCTGGTGGCTGCTCCCAAGGTAGGAGAACCGCTCACCGGGGGCTGCAAGGGGTGGGCTCTTGATCTTGGGGGGCAGCGGCGTTTCTCTCTTAATGCCCGGACTTTTGGCCGCTGTTCCGAGTCGTTCCTCGGAGCTGGTGGAGAAGTGAAAGGCGAGGGTGCCCGATTCGACTTGCTTCACCTGCAATTTTAATTTAATTTAAAAAAAAAAAGATTAATCTTCCTCACCTGGCCCTATGTACTTGTCCCAGGTGAGAGCCCCCCCCCCCCGAAAATTCCAGTTCTTCCCCAATAATAATGAATTTCTAGGATGGGGTTTCTTGGTGGACTCCAACTCCCAGAATTCCCCAGCCAGCTCCTCCAAAATGAACTTTTTGGGACCGATCTTCCCGGTGTGCTGCCCCAGGACCCATCATCCCCAGATCTGAGACTGGAGAGCCAAGCAGGGAAGGGCTGCTCACCTCTTGGGAGCTCATGGTGGCCGGAGGAGTCTTGTAAACCAGGACATGGTGGGGATTCAGCTGGGGCCCGCCTCGCAAGGGAAGGACCACGTCCGCGGAATTCGCATCCAGAACTGGCTGCCAAAGGGCCCAGCGGACCGAGTGCATGTAAGCTGCGGCCGTCAGGGAGGTCATGGAGGGTGTCTGTGGGAGAACGGAATCGTGTTAAATCAGGAAAGAAAGAAAGAAAGAAAGAAAGAAAGAAAGAAAGAAAGAAAGAAAGAAAGATGAAAGAGAAGGAAAAAAGAAAATATAAGGGAAGGGAGGGAGAGAGGAAGGAGAGGGGTTATTGTAGTATGAAAAGAAAGAAAGAAAGAAAGAGAGAGAGAGAGAGAGGGAAGGAAGGAAGATAGGAAGGAAGAAAAAAGAGGTGTTATTGTATTATGGGAAGGAAGGAAGGAAGGAAGGAAAGAAAAAGAAAGAAAGAAAAGGAAAGAAAGAAAGAAAAAAAGAAAGAAAGAAAGAAAGGGAGGGAGGGAGGGAGGGAAGGAAGGATTAAGAAAGAAGGAAAAATGAAAGAGAAGGAAAAAAGAAAATATAAGGGAAGGGAGGGAGAGAGGAAGGAGAGGGGTTATTGTAGTATGAAAAGAAAGAAAGAAAGAGAGAGAGAGAGAGAGAGGGAAGGAAGGAAGATAGGAAGGAAGAAAGAAGAGGTGTTATTGTATTATGGGAAGGAAGGAAGGAAGGAAAGAAAAAGAAAGAAAGAAAAGGAAAGAAAGAAAGAAAGAAAGAAAGGGAGGAAGGGAGGGAAGGAAGGATTAAGAAAGAAGGAAAAATGAAAGAGAAGGAAAAAAGAAAATATAAGGGAGGAAGGGAGATGGCTGACTGGGGGATTCTGGGAGTTGAAGTCCCCCCCCCATCTAAGTCGTCCTGTTCCATAACTGTTAGGAAAAGGGGAAATATTATTCCTTTTCATTCAGTTTCTTCTTCGTCTTCTTCTTCTTCTGACGGAGGCTGACAAAGGTCCTCCCTGCTTTCTCTTTGTCCTTGACCTCGGCCGACCTCCCTCTCGGCAGGAGGAGCCAATTAACCAAGATTTGCTCCCGGCTCAAGGCTGCCGCATGGGCCGCATCAGACGGCTCAACGGAGCTGAAGTCCAGCCTGGCCTGATTCTCATTCTTTTTCCTCCTTTTTCTTGCTTCTCTGCTCGCCTTTTACCAGTAATTAAGGGAATTAGCTGGCTGGAGCCTCCTGGGTTTGCCCGGGCGATCGTGCTTGACTCATTAAGCCAGGATTAACCCTGATTAGAAGTGAGGGCCTCCCTGGCTGGGCACGAGATGTTTCGGCCACTCGAGAATGGTGCTCCCTTCCTTCACCACTCCTTCTCTCTCTTTTTTCTTCCCTCCTTCCTTCCTTCTTTCCTTCCCACCCTCTCTCCTTCCCCAGCCTTTTCTTTCCTTTTTCCTTTCCTTTCATTCCCTTCCCCCTTTCCTTTCATTTCCTCCTTTCCTTTCCTTCCCTCTTCCTCCTCCCCTTCCCTCTTCCACCTTTCCTTTCCTTTCCTTCCCTCTTCCTCTTCCCTTTTCCTCTTCCTCCTTTCCTTTCCTTCCCTCTTCCTTTCCTTCCCTCTTCCTCCTTCCCTTCCCTTCCTTTCCTCCTTTCCTTTCCTTTCCTTTCCTTTCCTTTCCTTTCCTTTCCTTTCCTTTCCTTTCTTCTCCTTTCCTTTCCTTTCCTTTCCTTTCCTTTCTTCTCCTTTCATTTCCTTTCCTTTCCTTTCCTTATCATGATTCAATCCAGTGGACTTTCTAAATTCAGAAGAAGCTTTCAAGACCCCATTAAAAAGTCTCCACAAAGAGGTGAAGGAGGCTTTGATGGACCTCCTGGGACGCTTCAGCAGGTCAACATTAAGAGGGGAGGACAATCTGGGCTGTTGTTCTGTTTCTCCCTCAAGGCCATACAACTTCCAATTCTTCTGTGTGGTGGACTTCAAAGTTCTCCCCGCTTTCATTGATCAGCGCTAATTGCAAATCAGAGGTTGGTCAAAATGACTCAGCCACCACCATCACCCCAAGAGCAATCAGCAGGAGACCGTCTCATTATTACCAAGCTTCGGTTAGTTTTGATCAAGTTTCAGAAGTCAACGCAGAAAGGGCAGGATGAGGTCCTCGGTTAAGAAGACAACAGCTACTTAAGACGTCTAGCATAGATGTTGGGTTCTGTCTGGATAGTTCCCCTGTCCCGCTTAATAAATAAAACTTGAAACTACCTCCAGACGCCCGTCCTTATCCTTCTTCTTGTGAGGAACTCAAAGCGATGTTGATGGTTGATAGCTCCTTCTCAGAGGGCTTCAAAATCATGGCTTTGGTGCCACCAACGTGAGACTTCCAGAATTGCTGTGCGGTCATATAAGTATTAGGGGTTATTCTGGAGACCAACACGCATAATGTACTTCCACTTGGAAAGTTGCCTTCTCCAGTTGTCATGTCTCAACAGATGTCCTTGAGATGCCCTCAAGCTGGTGTCCACCATGTTTCAAAAGACGTCCTTGAGATGGCCTCAACCTGATGTTCACCATATCTCAACACATATCTTTGAGAAGCCCCTCAACCTAGTGTCCACTCAATTGCCCTTGAGATGCCGTGAACCTGGTGTCCACTGTATCTCAACAGATGTCCTTGAGGTGCCCTCAACCTGGTGTCCCCCAACCCTCTGGGTAAGAAGGCCCCATAATTCCTGAGCAACCAATGAAGTGTGAAAGTTTAAGACCACTGGAAGAGACCAGCTTCAGAAAAGTGTTCGTTCGTTTACAAAGAAGTCCACTCAATTGACCCTTGCATTACTTGGAGGAGGAGGAGGAGGAGGAGGAGGAGGAGGAGAAGGAGAAGGAGAAGAAGAAGAAGAAGAAGAAGAAGAAGAAGAAGAAGAAGAAGAAGAAGAAGAAGAAGAAGAAGAAGAAGAAGAAGCTCAAAAGTCATCTCCTACCTTCCCATCAGGGCCACTTGCAACAGAGAAGACATATTCCAACAGGAAGACCACTCCAAAAGCAGGGTGAGGCACCATCTCGGCCAGGTGGATACGGCTTCGCAGGACGAGAGCTTGTCCCTCGGCACTGAGTTTGGAAGAACCAAAAAAAAAAAAAAAAAAAAGTGTGAGGGAATCACCATTAATGTTCAGGAACTCCTCCTGCTAAGGTCCACCTAAGCCGTATCTGCTTTCTCCCGTGTTCCTCAACCTTGGGGACACGAAGATGGGTAGACTTCAATTCCCAGAATTCCCTGGCCATAACGTTTGATGCGTATCCCCATTGTGTGCGCTTCCTTACTCTCTTATAATCCCTTCCTCTGCGATCTCTCTGCTCTAGGGAGCTGGAGAAGAAAATGGGCCATGGCTGGCTGGGGAATTCTGGGAGCTGAAGACCACCCATCTTCAAGAAGCCAAAGTTGAGAAGCCTTGATGCTCCCACAGCCATTTCACTGGATTGTTGCTCGGCTGTGCTTTTTTTTCTAATTTTGCCACAGCGTGAGAGATCATGCTCTAGGCCAACAACTGCCCTCCAAGCTACGCCAGAGGGACATCTGGATAAGAAAACAGAGCGACTCAAAAAGAAAAGAGTGCCGTTTTCAAAGCTGGAACATAATCTTCGTGATGCCACCATCGCATTAATCTCCTTTTCCTACGGGAAAGGAGCTCGCTTCGTTCTCGTGAGGTACCCAACGATGTTCACGCCTTCCGTTCCCTGGTACTCACCTGCCTTTGAGGGGACTTCCTTGTTTCCGGTGCAGGTTGCTGCTGCTTCCCCGGGCTCTACTGGCCTCTGGCAATGCCACAGGGACCACCACCACCACCTGGGGGGGCTGAACGAAGCACAACCCGTTGTGGACGCCAATGTGTAGCCGGCGCTCCTGGATCGCGAGGGAGGTCCCGTCCAGGATCGAGTTAACCTAGATTCAATCGAAAGACCAAAATTAACTCCACCGTTGTATGTAGGCTCACCACTTGGTACTCCGTCCCTAGGAAAGATTATTACAGAGTCCCCGATTTACAACGATTCGTTTAGTGACCGTTCGAAGTTACAGCGGGGCTGAAAAGAGTGACTTACGACCCGTCCCCGCACTTACGACCCTGGCAGCCTCCCCATGTCACGCGATCAAAATCTGGGTCCTTGGCAAACCGGCATGGACTTATGACCATCGTAGGGTCGCCCGGGGTCGTGTGATTGCCATTTGCGACACCTTCACTGCCGAGCAAAGTCAAGGGGGGATTCGCTTAACGACTGTGTGATTCACTTAACAACGGCAGTGATTTATTTAACAATCGCGGCAAAGGAGGTCGTAACATTCGAGCGGGAGGGGGGGTTGGACTAGATGACCTCCAAGGTCCCTTCCAACTCTTTGTTATTCTACGTTCTATGTTCAGCATGACTTCTTTAACTTAGCTTAGCCAGGGTTTAATTGTAGGCCGGGTGTTTGGGAGGATGTGGAATAGACAAGTTGTATTTTATTTATTTATTACCGCAGTGATTTGTTGCCCATCTGGTGGTTCGAATTAAACCTCAGCGGGAACCAAAAGGAGGATTTCTGAGAAATTTCTCCAAACTTGGAAACAGCCTCCCCTCCTCTTTCGAAAATGGGAAATTCTCACGCGCAAAGAGTTCCATTTTGGGCCAATGCACCAACCAACGAGATGCACCATCACCGTGGGGGGGTGGGGGTGGGCGGGTGGTAATTTTACGCCATCTGTCATAAACTAATAAACCTCAAAGCTGCCCCAGAGTGATTGCGGGGATATTAAACCGTTTCATCTTCTCCCTTTTTTTTCTCCTTAAGGTCATTATTGCTTTCTAAATTACGGGGAGCTCCCGGAGACGACATTAAAAAACTTAGGATTCGCTCTCCGGCTCCATCCATCTCCAGCGGGGCTGTTTGCAAAACAGCTCATTAGCGGCTGCCCGTCGCGGGGGAAAAAATCCATCGGCATTGTAAACTGGCATCCAGGAAGCCGAGAAGAGTTTTCCTCTTTTAACAGAAGGAGAACAAAGACCATACGGCAGCTCCCAGGCGGGTGCGCAAACAGGAGAACGGAAAAAAAAAAAAAAAAAGAAACATGGCTATGGAAAAGATCTGTAGACAAACAAATGAGGAAAAGGGCTGTGATTGTCCCGATAAGAGAAGGTCCGTTGCTCTAGGAAATCACCCGTTTTTCACCGCTGGAGAAAAGTTTCATAACCAAAAAAAAAAAAGAAAGAAAAATCCCGTATCGCTAAAGGTTAGGTTTTGGGGACTCTAAAGGGAGTTTGTAATCCTTCAGGACTATAATCTAGAACAGTGCTTGACACCCCAAAGCAGCTGTTAGGGGTTACCCACGAAGCAAGAGTCCCTCAAACTTAGCAATTTTAAGGTGTTTGGACTTCAACTCCCAGAATTCTTGCTGGCTTCAGCAGGAGGACAAGTCAGTTGTAGCCAAGATTGGCCCAGCCGATGCGCCTGACACGAGGATGCAAAGAGCTTAAGCATGGCCCTGATTAACCATGATGGCCCCGATTATAATTGCAATCGTAGTTATAATTAAATGGCTTCTGAGCAAGAACGGTTCTTGGTATCTTGGTTTAGTTAGTAGCTTTCTAATGAGAGAAAGAGGAGAAATGATAAAAGAGAGAGAGAGAGAGAGAGAGGGAGAGAGAGACAGCAATAGCACTTAGATTTATATACCGCTTCACAGTGCTTTTCAGCCCACTTCTAAGCAGTTTACAGAGGTTGCCCCCAACCATCTGGACCCTCATTTTACAAACCTCAGAAGGATGGAAGGGTGAGTCAACCTTGAGCCTGGTGAGATTCGAACTACCAAATTGCAGGCGGTCGGCAGTCAGCAGAAGTAGAGCTGCAGTACTGCACTCTAACCACTGCGCCACCGTGGCTCAGTGATAGGTAGATAGATATAGAGATAGATAGATAGATAGATAGATAGATAGATAGATAGATAGATAGATAGATAGATAGATAGATATAGACAGACAGAGTATTGAGATAGATAGATACCGCAGATAGACAGATAGATAGACAGACAGACAGACAGACAGACAGACAGACAGAAAGACAGACAGACAGACAGACAGACAGACAGACAGACAGATGCAGGCAGGCAGGCATAGGTTTGAGATAGATAGATAGATAGATAGATAGATAGATAGATAGATAGATATAGACAGACAGAGTATTGAGATAGATAGATACCACAGATAGATAGAGAGAGAGAGAGAGGTAGGTAGGTAGATAGACCGAGATAGAAAGACAGAAGTATTAAAAAAGAGATAAAGATATACACAGAAAGATAAAAAGATAGCTAGATAGATTAGAGATGATATAGATAAATAGAAAGACAGAAATATTAAAAGAGAGATAAAGATATACACAGAAAGATAAATAAAAAGATAGATAGATTAGAGATGATAGATAGATAGATAGATAGATAGATAGATAGATAGATAGATAGATAGGTATAGATGATTGATATAGAAATAGAAAGACATAGAAAGATAAATAAAAAGAGACAGAGATAAAAAGATAAATAGATTAGAGAGCGAGAGAGAGAGAGAGAGACAGGTAGGAAGGCCGGAGAAAGACAAAGATGAGAGAGTGGGGGGGGGGGAGAGGGAGAGGGAGGGTGGGGAAGAGACCTACCTGCTCGTGCATAAGCAAGCTCAGGAGCTCCTCCTCAAACTTCTCCAGGGAAGGGTAGAGGTGGACGGTCAGCTTGTCCAGGTACCACGTCTGGCTCTTCATCAGGCGGGGCTTCTGCAAAAAGTCTCCTGCACACAGAGAGGCGCGCCAAATGTATGTCCTTAAGTGAGTTTTGCCTCATTTTACGACCTTTCTTGCCACCGTTGTTAAGTGAATCAACGCCCTTGTTAAAATGAGTAACCCAGTTGTTAAAAGTTACTCTGGTTTATCCCATTCTTGGTCAGAAGGTCGCAAAAGGGGGACCCCCAGGGGCGCTGCGACCGTCATGTGAGTCAGCTGCCAAGCATCCGAATCTAAATCACGTGAACACGGGGGATGCTGAAACGGTCGTTTAAGTGTGAAAGCCATTTTTTTCAATGCCGTTGTAACTTCGAACGGTCACTAAACGAAACGGCTGTAAGTCGAGGAATGCCCGTAGGCAGGATTTTGTGTTTTTTTTTAACTTTTTCTTCCTTGACCCAGGTTGTGGAATCTATGACAAATTGCATCCTTTCCAAATCCTTAAAGGTAAAGGTAAAAAGGTTCCCCCGGCACCTATGTGCTAGTCGTTCCTGACTCTAGGGGGCGGTGCTCATTTCTGTTTCAAAGCCGAAGAGCCAGCGCTGTCCGAAGACGTCTCCGTGGTCATGTGGCCGGCATGACTCAATGCCAAAGGCGCACGGAACGCTGTTCCCTTCCCACCAAAGGTGGCCCCTATTTTTCTACTTGCATTTTTTTTAATGTGCTTTCGAACTGCTAGGTTGGCAGAAGCTGGGACAAATAACGGGAACTCACCCCGTTACACGTCAGCACTAGGGATTCGAACCACTGAACTGCCGACCTTTCGATGGACAAGCTCAGCGTCTTAGCCACTGAGCCACCGCGTCCCCTAATCCTACACACTTTCCGAATTTACAGACTGGGAAAGTTTCAGAAGATGGGGGGAAAAAAACAGTAGAAGAGGTTTGCGGACGATGGCGTCTCTCTTCCTGCCCCTTCACGTATTTTGCAGCTCAAAAAACGGGGCAAAAAAATAAAATAAAAAGCAAAATAAAAACCGAATAAAATATTATCCAGCTGGCTTTAAAAACAAAAAAATAAAAATCTGCCAGCCGTGCAGAGCCCGGGAGTCCCCTTCGCGTTCGAAAAGGGGATAATTTGCAGTCATCGGCGTTAATTCAATTTTCAAGGGCCGAAATACGCCTTTTTCCCTTCTCGCCTTTGCGGAGGCTGTGATCTAACGGCTTCGGGAGGGGGAATCAAATTACTGGGTTCATTTTCGGCTGGAAGTGCCACCAATTTGCCACCAATTTCAGAGCTGGGCCGGCAAGCTTGAAGTGCTGGGCTTTTTCTGATGAAGGGGAGCTGAGGAGAAGGGAGGGAAACGAGGAGGGGGAGTGAAGGGAATTGGGAATTTGAGGGAGGTAAGGACCCCGTTGTACAGAGCAGGGGGTGGCCGGAGCGATGGGATCTCAGGGGTCTGTCATCTTTTGGAACTTTTTATCACGTTGGTTTCTAATCTTAAAATGATTCAGTCCTTAAATTCTTCGGACTTTTAATGTTTCATAGTGTGGATTAAATTGATATTCAGGTCAAGCCAAATAACTTTATTGAGGCCATGAACCAGCAGAAAGAGAAGAAATACAGGGATCCCCCTCATCTTGCGACCGTCAACTGAGCCCAACATTTCCGTTGCTAAGTGAGATATTTTGTTAAATGAGACTTGCCCCGTTTTTACAACTGGTCTTGCCCCGTCTGTTAAATGAATCGCTGCTGTTGTTAAATTATGGGGAAGGGGAAAGGAAGGGAAGAAGAGAGAAGAGAGGGGAAAGGAAAAGAAAAGGAGGGAGGGAGGGAAGGAAGGAAGGAAGGAAAGAAAGAAAAGGGAGGGAGGGAGGAAAGAAGGGCAAGGGTTATACGTACCTTCAGGGGCTGCTAAGACCCCTGGAACCCTCTGCCCGCTGGATACCGGGGTATTCTCAGGCAGGAGATGGTAAATGGCCTCCAAGGGTGGGTGGAGCTGCAGGGTGCATTGCAGGTGAGTGTTTTCCATCACTGTCAGGTACTTGTTCTCTAAAGGAGCCAAAAGGACAGACAGACAGACAGACCAGAAAGGAGGAAGGAAGGAAAAAAGAAAAAATAAGGAAGACAGAAAAGGGAGAGCGGAGTGAGGAAGGAAGGAAGGAAGGAAGGAAGGAAGGAAGGAAGGAAGGAAGGAAAAGAGAGAGGGGGAGGGAGGAAGGAAGGATGGAAGGAAAAGGAAGGAAGGAAGGAAGGAAGGAAGGAAGGAAGGAAGGAAGGAAGGAAAAGAGAGAGAGGGAGGGAGGAAGGAAGGAATGAAAAGGGAGGGAGGAAGGGAGGAAGGATGGAAGGAAAAGAGGAAGGAAGGAAGGAAGGAAGGAAAAGAGAGGGAGGGAGGGAGGAAGGAAGGAAAGAAAAAACAAAAAATGAGGAAGACAGAAAAGGGAGAGTGGAGCGAGGGAGGGAGGGAGGAAGGAAGGAAAAGAGGGAGTGAGGAAGGAAGGAAAGAAGGAAGAAAGGAAAAGGGAGGGAGGGAGGGAAGAAGGATGGAAGGAAAAGAGAGGGAAGGAGGGAGGGAGGAAGGGAGGAAGGGAGGAAGGAAAAGAGAGGGAGGGAGGGAGGAAGGAAGGATGGAAGGAAAAGAGAGGAAGGAAGGAAGGAAAAGAGAGGGAGGGCGGGAGGAAGGAAGGATGGAAAAGAGAGGGAGGGAGGGAGGAAGGGAGGAAGGAAAGAAGGACAAAGTGGAGGAAGGAAGGAAAGGGAGACATTGTGACATAATAAATTAAAACTCACATCAGGACAATTTGAATCCAGGTTTCACACATTCCGGATGGCTGCTTTTAGTCTGGCCATCAACACCCAGCCCAGAACCCTTGAACCCCGAATGACCGACTATTCCGGGGTGTCCTAAGGACATGACAGAGAGCTCCGCTTGCTGGACTAAGGTGCCAACGGGCTCTCTGGCTGGCAGAGCAGGGAACCTTCAGGGCAGCAGAGGCGGCAGAGGAAGTGGGTCTATAGCAGAAGGGAGGAATTGCTGCAACCAGAGAGAAAACTGAATTCTCTTGAATCTTGAATTCAGCAATTACGATTTCCAATAGCCTCTCCCTTCCCTGCTCTTTGCACCCAGAATCATTTTCCCACCCATTTTCGTCCGGAATTTCCCAGGTGCAAAGAACGCTGGGCCTGGCCTGTGCAAATCGCTAGGCGCCCCATGACTTACTCTCTATGGGCTCCAGGAGCAGCGGGTGCAGGAGGGCACGGGGAGTCCCCTGATACAAAGGGAGCCTGCAGAGAGAAGGGGAGTATCGGATCAGAGAGAAATCGGGTGGGTTTTTTTTTTGTTTTTTTAAAAAAGGAATTTTGGAGAGCTGAGTTGGTGATTGGCCCAAAATTACCCAGCCGGATTTTCTGCCTACGGTGGGACTAGAACTCCCAGTCTCCTGGTGATTGGCCCAAAGTCACCCAACTGGCTTTCGTACCTAAGGCAGGACTAGAACTCCCAATCGCCTGGTGATTGGCCCAAAGTCACCCAGCTGGCTTTCGTACCTAAGGCAGGACTAGAACTCCCAGTCTCCTGGCGATTGGACCAAAGTCACCCAGCTGGCTTTCATATCTAAGGCAGGACTAGAACTCCCAGTCTCCTGGCGATTGGACCAAAGTCACCCAGCTGGCTTTCGTACCTAAGGCAGGACTAGAACTCCCAGTCTCCTGGCGATTGGACCAAAGTCACCCAGCTGGCTTTCATATCTAAGGCAGGACTAGAACTCCCAGTCTCCTGGCGATTGGACCAAAGTCACCCAGCTGGCTTTCGTACCTAAGGCAGGACTAGAACTCCCAGTCTCCTGGCGATTGGACCAAAGTCACCCAGCTGGCTTTCATATCTAAGGCAGGACTAGAACTCCCAGTCTCCTGGCGATTGGACCAAAGTCACCCAGCTGGCTTTCGTACTTAAGGCAGGACTAGAACTCCCAGCCGCCTGGCGATTGGACCAAAGTCACCCAGCCGGCTTTCATACCTAAGACAGAACTAGAACTCACCGTCTCCTGGCAACTGGCCCAAACTCACTCAGCCAACTTTTTTGTCAAGGTGTTAAATCCCACCCCTCCTGGCAGAATGGCGCCTGCTTTTAGACCTTTTAGTCAAGGGACTCCTAGTCACCGATACCAACCACGTTTCATCCCGAAGCTACCCAACGTACCCTTTGCCCATCGCGTTCCAAATCAGCGGCTCGGATTTGCCATTAAACAACCGGAGGAACCCGAACCCGCAGCCGACTTCCCGGTATGCCGTGTCTTGTCTCTTGGCGGTCGCCACAATCTCTAGCACCATCAAGACACCGGGGTGACCCAAAGACGTGAGGAAATACACCGTCTGGGAGGGCAGCGGAGAGAAAGGGTGAAGGAGAGCGGGCCTTTGATTTTCTCCTGTACGCGTCCCGATCGGGGCTGCTCGTTGGCGAGACGGTCTCGGTGACAGGAGATTAATCATCTCGGCTGACAGCTTCTCCAGGCCTGCCACTTTCTCGCCTCCGGCACAGAAGCTGGGATTGCGAGGCGGGTTTGTGATCTCTTTTGTTGGCAAAAAGAGCCTGATAGTACAGTGGACTAAAGCACTGTTGTTAACACCAGCTGTCTGCAATTACTGTAAGTTCGAATCTCCCCAGGCTCAAGGTTGACTCAGCCTTCCATCCTTTCTAAGGTAGGTGAAACGAGGACCCAGATTGTGGGGGCAATAAGATGACTTTGTATAAATATGCAAAAGGATGAAGGCTATTGCTTAACGCACTGTAAGCCCCCCTGAGTCTCCGGAGAAGGGCGGCATATAAATTAAAGCAAAAAAACAAAAACACTTCTCTCCCAGCAGGATAACAGATGCCAGTGCAACGCAGAAGATGCCGAGACTTCAAAGAGCCATTCGGGCTGGCTCTGGTCAGCCGGGCAGCGGAAGTCAAAACCACCCCTGCGAGGAGACGCTCCCGCCCCCACCCCACCCGTCAATCTCGAGCACCTGCAGGAAGGAAAAGCTGGAATACCCCTGAGTTGCAAAATGTGAATTGCAGTTGATCCTCGAGTTACGACCACAACAGAGCCCCAAACTTTGTTGCTAAGCGAGATGTTTGTTAAGTGAGCCTTGCCCCCTTTTACGACCTTTCCTGCCACATTTGTTAAGTGAGTCACTGCAGTTGCTCAGTTAGCAACATGGTTGTTAAGTGAACCTGGCTTCCCTGTTGCTTGTCAGGTTGTGTGACCCCGGGACGCTGCAACCGTCATAAGTATGAGTCAGTTGCCAAGAGTCTGAACTCTGATCACATGACTGTGGGGATTCCGCGACAGTCATAAGTGTGAAAAAAGGGTAAATGATTTGTTTAAAAAATTTAATCCTTAAATGAGAGGGATCGCCACGTTGGTAGGGGGCTCTCGGGAAGGACGTTTGGATGAAAATAAAGACCGAGCTGCTATTTTCTTGAAAAATTTGAATTTAAAAGCCCCCAACTGGAAAGCTGCAGGAAGGACGCAAGGATGCTTAAGAGAGAGGGCAAGTTTAGCCCTTAAAAAGTTTTGGCAGCTTTTTCACGCGATTCTTGGAACAACAGCGCCCTCTGCTGTTGGTTTTAGAACCAGCTCTTCTGGGATGGAGAGCCCACCTTCGACCACTGGACCGGGAGGATTATTAAGGAAGCCTGCAGAGAAAATTTCCCACTTCTGGAGAAAATTCTTTTCTTTTTTTTTTTTTTAAGAACGATACTCTGCAGGGAAGATGATAACTTCAGTGCAGGGAAGGAGATTTGACTTATTGCATTTGTTTTGAAATGTGTATCCTGCCCACCTAGCCAAGAGGGGACTCTAGACATAAAACTTGCAAGACGTAAAACCAACCAAATAAAACAAGAAAACATCACGGTCATAAATAGGAGCATTTCATTCTGGTTTTCAGCAAAATCATCCAATAGTGAATGGGTGAAAGCGACCAAGGCATTCTTTTACAACCACTGGGTTCACTTAATGACGGCCGCAAGAAAAGTTATAAACTCAGATCAAACACGCGGCCGACCCATTTTACGATTGTCACGACGTACATCCATAATTGAGAGACCCTATGATGGTCGTATGTCGAGGACTACCCGTCGTTCAGTTTTATCCTCATCTGAAAGTTGAAACCGTTGAGAAAAGCTAATCTAGAGCCTCCATTAAACTAGGGGGTCTTCCCATAATTTGGGGGGAAAGACCCATCAGCTCTTACCTCGTTGAAGACCGCAGAGGCCGGCTGCCCCGGGACGGATTTCAGAGGCCTTGGGGGGCTTCTCCAAGTCCTGCCAAAGAACTGGCGGTAGGCCACGTCGAAGAGCGAAAGGCGCAGCTGCAAGGCCACTTCCACCATGTTCTCAAGAACTTTCTGTGGAGCATTGAAGGGCCAAGGAGGGGAGTTAGCACCAGGGAAGAGGGGTGGGTGAGGGAGAACGAGAGGAAGGAGGTCTCGGGTGAATTGCAAATATCAAATCGCAAAGAAATAGCTGAAAGGGGAAGGAAAGGAGTTGATCAGGTCTTGCTTTAGGCAATCTACGGGAGGATTTGGGTTGTCCCTGAGGTCATCCACGTACGGTAGGATGAACCCTTGTTGGTCAAGGTTTGAGAGGGGTGGACTTCAACTCCCAGAATTCTGGAGGGAGGGAGGGAGGGAGGGAGGGAGGAAGGAAGGAAGGAAACCAGAGGAGAAAGAATGGGAGGGAGGGAAGGAGGAAGGAAGGAAAGAAGAGGGAGAAAGAGAGAGAGAGAGAGAGGAAGGAAGGAAGGAAGGAAAGCAAAGAAGAAAGAGTGGGAGGAAGGAAAGGAGGAAGGAAGGAAGGAGAGGGAGGGAGGGAGGAAGGAAGGATGGATGGATGGACGGACGAACGGAAGGAGGGAAGGAAGGAAGGAAGGAAAGAAGGAAGGAAGGAAACCAGAGGAGAAAGAATGGGAGGGAGGGAAGGAGGAAGGAAGGAAAGAAGAGGGGGAGAGAGAGAGAGAGAGAGAGAGAGAGAGAGGAAGGAAGGAAGGAAGGAAGGAAGGAAGGAAGGAAGGAAGGAAGGAAGGAAGGAAAGCAGAGAAGAAAGAGTGGGAGGAAGGAAAGGAGGAAGGAAGGAAAGAAGAGGGAGGAAGGAAGGAAGGAAGGAAGGAAGGATGGAAGGAAGGATGGAAGAAAGGAAAGAAGGAAGGATGGAAGGAAGAAAGGAAAGAAGGAGGGATGGATGGATGGAAGGAAGGAAGGAAGGAATACAGGGAAACAAGAGGACAAAGAGAGGGAGAGAGGGAAGAAGGAAAAGAGAGAGGGAGGGAGGGAGGGAGGGAGATGGCTGGTCAGGGAATTCTGGGTGTTGAAGTCCACCCACCCTAAAGCCCTGGAAACTACAACTCAAACAATACGGAACATAAAATCACTAGAGACGGCAACTTAAAGGAAGCCGAGGAGATAAAGACTCCAGCCTTGAGCAGGGGGTTGGACTAGAAGACCTCCAAGGTCCCTTCCAGCTCTATTATGATGGACTGATTGACTGATCTTACTTGTTTCAAGGCATTTCCGTGCACGCTCTTCAAGACGCACTGAAATGGCACCGATGGCTGGAGTGGCAAATTTGGCCTCCGGACGTTACGCGGAGGCACGGTTAGGCTCTGGTGGAAGATCTTGTGCCATTCCCCCATCCTGGGGACCAGGTGCGGTGGCACCGTGTGTTTCACTTCGGCTTCTGGGCTCCCGGCCTTCAAACACAAAGCGATTGTTTGGTGAGTGGGGAAGTGATCCCTTTTGCTTCATTTCTTAGAGAAAAGAGTAGGCTTGGGTTAGAAAAATCTGAATTCTGAAGGCTTCTAATGGCTTCTCCACCTTGGCGACTTGAAGATGTGCAGAGTTCCAACTCCCAGAATTCCCCAGGCGGCCCATGCTCTCTCTTTTT
This sequence comes from Pantherophis guttatus, assembly GCF_059756535.1. Taxonomy (NCBI): domain Eukaryota; kingdom Metazoa; phylum Chordata; class Lepidosauria; order Squamata; family Colubridae; genus Pantherophis; species Pantherophis guttatus. The sequence goes on from NC_142077.1 coordinate 865,614, forward strand.
TTCCCCTCATTCCACCTCCCCACAGTGGAGAGATTGCAGTGAAAGGGATTAGAAGAGAGTAAGCGGGCCACAATGGAAATACACCTCAAAAGGAATGCATTCACACCAGGGAACTGAAGTCTGCCCATCTTCAAACTGCTAAACTGGAGAAACACTGATCTAGAAGTATAAAAAGTACCAGCTTTCAAGTCAAACACTCTTACATTTGTAAAGAGGTGATGTCTGAAGGACACGTCTTCCTACACCAGGAGCTGTCGAATTTCAGCTCTTAATTTAGTTGCTCGTTTGACACTTTTTTTGCAAGGTCACAATGATTCAGAGATTTCACAGGGGGAGCTGGAGAGAAGCTGACTTCATCAGAAAACAGATTCCAGGAAGAAAAAGGAATAAAAGCAAAGCAAATTAATAATAATAATAATACCCAAAAGAATTAACCCTAATCCGTAGGCAATTTTTTTGCATTCAGACTTTTAATTTCTGCATGGAATGAGTCACCGTAACTAGCACGCAGGTCCCTCCGTGTAGTAAATTATACCATTGAATAAATATATTAAATTTACCAGTGGAACTGCCTGCCTCCAGAATTTGTGGGTGCTCCATCACTGCAGGTTTTTAAGAAGAGGATTGGACAAGCGTGTGTCTGAAACAGTATCGGGTTTCCCACTTGAGCAGAGGGTCTCCAACCTTGGCAACTTTTAAGACTTGTGGACTTCAACTCCCAGAATTCCTCAGCCAGCAAAGCTTAAAGCTGCCAAGGTTGGAGACCCCCTGGACTACAAGACCTCCAAGGCCCCTTCCAACTCGTGTTGTTTTCTTCCCTTCTCCTCTTTTCTAGAGAAACGATGAATAAGTGAACTAGTCCCTGGCACACGGGTGTGATCGAAGGAGAAGCGCGCAGCTTGCTGGGCGCTCAGGATGCAGTTGCGAGACCTCCCAATTGCAAGAATGTGTACACACAAATGTGTTGTGGCCCACAGCAGATTCGGACAGTGAGGTGGTTGGGGAGGAACATGGGCCAGTCCTGGAGTCTGGGGAAGGCTCTGATGAGGGCTCTGCGTCGGAGGCAGAGAGGGAGCCAGAGCCGTCTGACAGTTATCAGCTGAGTCAGACATCAGTGGGGTAGAAGAAAAGCTGGAGCCTGTTCCCACTGTGCACATGTGCAGAGTTGCCAGACGAAGGGAACAGAAAAAAAAGAACAAGGGTCGATTTGGGAGTAAGGCCACACAGGTGGACGATCAATGGCCCCTCCCGGAGGGAATAAAAGAGAAGCGAAAGGGGAGGGGAGACAATTAGTTCCCCTAATTGGTTTGTGACTCTCCGAGACACTTTGCCAAGTTTCGAAGGTATCGGCCTGGCAGCTCTCCAAGCCAGATAAGGTCTGTGACTGTAAATTCTCCCTTGAAAGACTTCGCTGGATGTGAACGAGAGGAATTCGCTGTTAGTTTAATAAAAGGGGTTTTGTCGGGACCAGGATTCTGCTTCGTGCTTTTTGGGGAAAGTCAGAACAAAATGTGTGACTCTCTTCCAAACTGGGGAGGCCGAGGAGACCATAAAAAAACAGGCAGCTAACCCCCCGGTCAGTCAAAACCGTCTTTCTGCCTCAAAACACAAACTCTACCAGTTGTGCCTTCAGATCCTACTACGTATTATATATGTCCTTGACTTACAACCTTTCGTTTAGCGACACTGTAAAAAATGACTTCCGGTTTGCTTCCTGTCGCCGAAAGACGGTCCCGTTTTTGGACCGCCAGCCCCGCTGCCTGTTAGAGCCGCTTCGATCCAGAGAAGCGGCTCGGAAGTTCCCGAATCCAAAGGATTAGTGGAAGAGAGTGGGCGAGAAGCAGGTTGAGCCCCTGTGAGCCCCCAGACAGCTGTTTCTGGGGAGGAAACAGGCGCGGCTCCCTTCCAGCTCGCCGAGACTCCGGACAGCGTGGGACGAGTCTGCCCAGCGCAGAGCAAGGCGGCAGGAGCAACCTTTCTATTTAAACAAAGTAAACTCAAACAACCAGGGTGGAATAACAATTTGAACCTCGAAACTGCAAGTATTACTAGCCCTGTGATTAAGTTTAAAGCAGAAGAGTGAATCCATGATCTCCTTTTTGAGACCTTCTGAACAACTCAACGGGGAAGCCAGTTCACTTAACAACCGTATGATTTCCCTGGTCACTGATAACCAATATTTCGGGCACTTGACTGCACGTACTTTATGACAGATGTACTTGCGGTGTTTGAAAAAACTACGTTTTTTTGGCAATCTGGGATGCTGGAATATGCCAGTCGGCAAGGGCTCGAATGCTGATCACGTGACGCTGGGGATTCTGTGGCGGTCCTAAGTCTGAGGATCAGCCATAACAAGTCTCTTTTAAGTGTCAATGTCGCTACGTCATCGCTACACGAATGGCCATAAGTCAAGGATGGTCTGTGCAAACCTTCTCTTTGCCGAAATCTGTGGATGTGAGGCTTAAAAGCTGCAAAATAAGGAGATTTTCAGAGAAAAGTTCCTCGCCAGAAAAATCAAATAGTTCTCACCTCTTGACCCAGCTTGCCATCCAAAAATCAAGATTGCTCCTTTCACAGTCTAATCACTTCTGCTCCTAGGAAACACAACGATAATTATTATTATTTTTTTTAAAAAAAAAGCCTTTACAATTGGGAGCTCAGGAAGCGGCAAAACATCTAATTTTTCCTGCTAACTTGGACGCTAAGCGGCTTAAGGCTACCAAGACCCTGTGAGTTTTTTCCCTCCCCCTTGGAAGCATTAAATCCACACGTTTCATGTCCCAAGCTGGAAAAAGAGAAAGAGAGAGAACATATTGTGTGATTCGTCCTCCCACTAAGAGCCACGGATAGATATATTGCCGCGTTTGCTGATTTTTTAAACAACAGCTGCACATCGCCCCAGTACAAAAAAGAACAACGGAATTAATCAAGCATTTTAACACGCAGGCGACAGCAGCACGAGGCTAGTCTGAAAATTTGTTATTTTTTTACATGCTTTTAGGCTAGTAAAATGCTCTGCAGAGTAAAAACACTTAGTACAAAATGTTCTTAGAAGCTAGTTCTCTGTAGGTTTTCTCCACTCATATACGGCTGCGAAAGGCACATAAGCACAAATCCAGAATAAAAGAGTGGCTATAAAATGTAATTTAACTGGATTTTAGGTCCAAATGTGAAGTGGAATTTAGCCAGGTTAGGAAACCAGTAATCCCAGGAAGGCAGGCAGCCGATTTTAAACTGGCAAATGATCCTGGGGATTTATATGTTGGTCTGTTCACATGACCCCAAAACCTTGTTTGTTTATTCAGGAGTCAGAAAATGATCCTCCAGGTTAGCAACAAGGTTTTTTCTTTGGAGTAAATCTGCACATGTTCTATCTGAACACACAATCTGTTCACACTATGGGCAAATATAAGGTAAATAAACATGTAAATTTTGTATACATAAACACACAGATACTGAGAGATTGTGTATCAGGGAAAGATGATATATAAAAACACCATATAAAAGAAATAAAAATATATACAACACATAATATAAATGCAGTATAGAACATGTGCCTGCAATACATATATATGCAGCATAATATATATATGTGTGTAATGTATAATTTATATGCAATATAATTATACACTGAATGTATATATGCATCATTACAATGCATATATGCATAACTATATGCATTAAGCACACACGCATAATGCAATATACATATACCTGCAATATAAAAACATATAGGCAAAATATAAACATGTACATATGTGCAATAAGCACAAAGATAATAGAAAACATACATGCTATAGATAGTATGTTTTCTATTGTCTTTGCTTATTGCACAAGTGTATGTTTATACACACATATATATACATATATACATATATACACACACACTATATATATATATATATATATATATATATATATATATATATATATATATATATATATGTCTTCTTAAGTTTTCGCGGGTGTGCATATGCAAAAAATTAAAATCTCGGGTGTTTTCCCGCGTCATTATAAATAAGTTGGTTAAAATAACCAAAAAGAAAACTTTTAAAGTATTGGTTAGGATTTTAGCCAGAGTTTCAAAAGACTTTACAAAGTGTTTTCTTGGGATTTTGGAGGATCTTAAACTGGGATTTTAGCCAGGATTTTAAGCATTTCAACTAACAGACTTTTAATGACGCGGGAAAACACACGAGATTTTAACTTTTTACATACACACACCCGTGAAAACTTGAGAAGACATATATGGATTGTGATTTCACTGCACTAGGGCTGCATAAAAATCTTGGTTTACGTAGGAAGAATCTGGCTAAAGAGAGACACACACATAAAGGCCTACGAAAAGAAAACAAATACATACATACATACATATATATATATATATATATATATATATATATATATATATATTGTGTGTGTGTGTGCGTGCGCATAAACATACACGTGCAATAAACAAAGACAATATAAAACAAACTATATACTCTATATATACATATAGTGTATGTGTGTATATAAAAATATATAGGCAAAGTATATATACATGCAACATATAAACACTCATATACATGCAATGTGTAAATATAAATGTGCAATATATAAACACCTAAGGAGAGAAATGAATGCACCCTCCCCTAAAACAAAGCTGCCCCCCCTTTTCCACCAAGCATTTGGGGACGGACCCCCCCTCCCCAAGAAACACATTTCCCATCTCACCCTTGCACTAAACCACATTGTAACCTGGTTAATGAACCCCCATCCTGGTCTTCCCCAGCAAACTTTAGCCTTGGCCAACCTTCCTTAGGGAGCCCCCCCCCCATGAAACCCCCTTTTTTCACCCTTTTGTCCCCTCCCCATAGCCTCACATGCTTAAGAGTGCTTTTCTTTAAGCCATTTTTTTTGGGGGGGGGCTTTTATGAGCAACCTAATTCCACCCCTCCCCCCTCCCAATTCAGCAACCCTAATTTTGGGTTAGTCCTGGGAAGGGAGAAGAGAAAAAGCACTCTGCACATGCTCAGAGGCACTCTTGTCACCCTCTCTCAGCTCTGTGGGGGGGCTTCCTGGGAGGAAGTAGGGGGAGGGGAGCCAGGAAAGGGGGTTCTAGAGCCACCTGGAACAATGGGGGGCGGGACAAAGGGGCCCCCCAACTCCCACCGGCCAATCAGCGCGCTCTCCCAAAGGGGAGGGAGCCGAGCGCGTCCGGAGCCAATCAGCGGCCGCCACTCCTTTACGTTTTCCCCCCCCCAATGGGGAGAGCCGAAAAAGGGCTCCCCGATTCTCCTCCCGCCCCTCACCTCACCTGCCGCTCCCGCGCTCCCCTATTCGGCCGGCGGCCGCCATCTTGCTCGGGACGTACCAACTGCATCGCGGGGGAGGCGACACCAAAACCCACTCCTCAATTAAAGCGTCCCTGGCAAAACGGGCTCTTTGAGGCTCCCTATACACTCCTTTATATTTTACCGTCTTCCCTCTCCTCCCTTTGCCGTTTTTATTCCTTCGCTCCCTGACGATACAGCTTTTATCTTCCTCTCCTCCCCCGAATTCTGGTAAATGGTTCGACCCAGCAGGCGGGCCGCCCTCTCGTTGTTGTAGCAAAGCGGTTGCTAGGGCGACGAAGAAAGGGGCGTGTCCCTGTGCGGAACCAAAGCCCCGCGCGCGGGAAAGAAGGGGAAGACACGTGGTTGCGTTGCGCGGGCTTTCTGATCGTCTGAATGCGGATATTGGCTTTCCAGCGTGTCCGGATAGATTTATGCTGCCTCCTTTTTCGGGAAACCCGAGATGATAGCCACGGTTCATTTTTACTTCAGCACAACAACCCTGCAAGGTAGGGCAATAGCGAGCTTGCAAACCTTAAATTGTGGCTTGAAAATGTTGGGTTAGCCCAGCCAATGGCCCTTTTTATGCTGTCGATCTTAGTTTAGCAGAATTCTAGACCTGTTTTTTTACAACTTAGCAATTTTAAGGTGGCTGGGTGAAGGTCAACTCCCAGAAATCCACCCATATTAAAAAGTGTCAGACATTGGAAAAAATCAGGTAGTTCTCCACTTACGACCACAAGGGAGCCGAAAATTGATGTTGCCAAGTGAGAAATTTGTTGAGTTTTGCCCCGTTTTACGACTTGACTCGTTTGTTCAGTGAATCACTGCAGTTGTTAAATTAGCAACATGGTTGTTAAGTGAATCTGACTTCCCCCTAAACTTGGCTCATCAGAAGGTCACAAAAGGAGATCACGTGACCCACGAACACTGCAACCGTCATAAATACGAAACACTTGCCAAACGTCTGAATTTTGATCACGTGACCATGGAGATGCTACAATGGTCATAAGTGTGAACAATGGTCATAAGTGTGAACAATGGTCATAAGTCACTCTTTTCAGTGCCGTTGTAACTTCAAACAGTCACTAAACAAACTGTTGTAAGTCAAGAACTACCTGTATGGAAATCGCACCAGGAATGGTGGCCCCTAATTTAATCGTTATTGGATTCACTAAGAAGGGCTACTAACCTCGATGTCTGTTTATCATCATGGATCAAAAGTGGCTTGTTTTCATAGCTGGTAAAGAAAGCCAAGATTCCCGCTGTATCTGTTAGTAGTAGCCCCTTCCTTCCCAATTCAGAACCTGAACAGCCCATCTTTAAGGCTCTTCCTAGGATTTAACTGTGGTTTACTGAACAAACTATGATGAACTGCACTCATAACAGCATCTATTAATCCAAACAAGCCATGTTTACCAGAGTTTAGTTATTAATAATGTTCAACTAGGGTTATTTTCAGCCAAGTCCAGAAGCTTTCATTTGAATTTTAGCAAAATTATGGCTGTGTAATGCTGGTATATTTTACACAACATGAAGGATGATGGTTCACCCTCCCTAATCGGTGAGGTGCAAATCAACCAGGCATCAAAGCCATGATTTGTTGCAACAGGGGTTACAGGTTAAGCCTGAAGTAGGCCTACATCTCAACCAGGGCTGACAAAAAAACCCCAGGGGCTGGGATCATACTTTTGCCCCCATTCACACAACCCATGAATGGGGTCAAACTCTGCATCATTTTTAGCAACACCCTAGAATTCCATAGAATGACATCATGGCTTGTGCCCGACACCTAGAGTTTAGGCACCACCAGTTTCTGGTTGCTTGAGTTATTAGCCAGTTTTACAAACTTGGGTAAATCCAGGCTTGCAAACAAAAGCCGTCAAGAATCATGGCTTGAAGATGTCCAGGATGCCATCATAACTTGTACCCCACATTTGGCATTTAGACACTGGTTTGTGGAAGATTGAGTCAGCAAATTGGGGACAAAGTTTGGGTTCGCCAACAAGCCACAAAAGACTGGCTTGCACAGGGCTACAAGGACTGCAGCATGGCTCATCCCTGACAACTAGAGTCTAAGCCATAGTTTGTAAAGGATCGAGTCCTTGGCTGGTTCTACAAACTAGGACCAAAGCCAGCTTGCAAACAGAAGCCCTAAAAGATCATGGTTTACAGCCACCCCAAATGCCCAGGATGCCATGCTGGCATAAATTTGCCGCCTAAAACCATAGTTTGTCTCAGATCGAGTCATTGGCCAGCTCTCAAACTAGGATCAAACCCGGCTTGCAAACCGAACGCACGAAAGAGTGTGGCTTGCAGAACCCCCAGATGGTTTACAGGACCCCCATCCTGGCTTGTGGCCGCCCCCTACGGCCTAAACCGTGGCTTGCGTTGGGTTGAATTCTCGGGCCAAGGGCAAGAAGCCAGGAAGGATGCGCGCTCGCAAGGATGCTACGCACCTGGGTACCAGCCCCGGGCCAGGGATGCAGGCGACGGCACCGATTGGCCGCGCCACCCGCCGCTCACTTGGAGGCGCTCCCAAGGCCGGCCAATGGCGGCCGAGGGCTATTTGCATGCGGGCGATTGACGGCGCCGCCGGGCCAATGCGAGGCGCCGGCGGGCGGGCTCTCCTGGCACGAGGGCGAAGATGGTATGAGCCCGGACAGCCGCTCCGCTCCTGCCGCCGCCGCCGCCGCAGGTAAGGGCTGGGGGGCCCCGTGCAGGGGAGGGGTCCTTCCTTGGGGGCTGCATCTCCCTCTGGGGGCGCTCGGGGGCTGCAATAGGCCTCCAGAAAATGGGAGGGGGGAAGCAAAGGGGGGGAGGGGGTTGCAAGGGGGGGCATTGCAGCAAGATGCAACCCTGGGAGGGGGGGGCAGGAGGAGAGATGCAAAACACCCCCCTCCTCCACCCTCCCCTCCCCCTCTTTGCAAAGGCTGCAAAGCCCCAGAAGTTGGGGTCCTCCCCCCTCCCCCACTGCATTGCCCGGTGCCACTGCAGCAGCTTGGTGCAAGATGCATCTATGCATGCATGCATTCAGGAAGCAGCTGGCCCTCCCTTCTTTCTCCCCCCCACCCCAACCCCCTTTGCAGGCTTGCAAAAGCAGGAACTGGGAGACCAAGGAAAGGGAGCCCACTGCAGAGAGGGGGGGAAAAAACCCCACCCGCTAGGGAGGGTATGAGTGGGGAGCTCTGGGCTGGCCCGCCATCGGTGGGGAGGGGGTGCAAAATTCAGGAGGGGAGGCCTTGCCCCCTTTACCTGCCTGCAGGTGGAAGAGGGTGGGCGGGGAGACCCTCCCCATAAATGCATGGAGGGATATTTCAAGCGGGGGGGGGAGGAGGGGGGGCGCCCTGCAAATTTGACAGCTGCCCATCGTCAGTGACAGGAAACAGACCAGTCAATGTTGGCTAATTCCCCACTGCTGAATTTTATTGCAAGTGGGGCTGATTGTGGTGGTTGCATGCTGCAGGGAGGAGGAGGAGGAAGGGGGAGGGGGGGGTCGGTGGGGACTTCCAAGGCGGATATTGGTGCAAAATGGGGGGGGGGGGGAAGGAAGTTGAGCGTGTGCCGCCTTCTCCATCGGCTGGTTGTGCGGTTGTGTGTTTCGGCAATATCGGTGCGTCCTTCCGTCAAAAAGGAAGAAGGAAGGCAGGAGATTGGCGCTGGTGAGAAATGTGGGGGGGGGCTTTTTCCTGTGCGATCGCACACTTGGGGGTGTGCACACGCGTGCAAGCGAGCCCAGTGCCCCTTTTCTTCCCCCCCCACTCTCAACTTTCGTCTTCCCCCAGTGGGGAAAATACAATATTTTGATAGCCATAGCGCTTAGATTTACCGGTATATCCCCCTAACTTCAGCTAGGGCACAGACACCCCCATATTTTGGGGGAGGGCAGAAGTTGGATGAGATAAATGCAGTGGGGAATTGGTCTCCCACCCCCGCCGTTCCGGGACTGATCTCATCTCTGGATGCCACTGCAAGTCATTCTTGGTTCAGGTCCAGCTGGGTATTTTTTTTTTTTTTTGCTGCATCCGAATCTTCACCAAATTTGACCTATCCCAGCCACAATTTCCCCCCCCCCCAATAATCCTTTCACTGCCCCCCCCACCCCTTGTGTAAAATTAGTAATTTTGGGTCCCTGCCCCAGACAGCTTGCAATCTCCACCCCCACCTCCCCTTGGAAGAAAAGGAATATGCCGGTCGAAATTTATATAACGAGGGCTTAAAAAAATAATCGCAAATATTTTCCGTAAAAAAAAAAAATTAGACAAATATCATTACCACATATTCCCAGCAGAGCGGTAACGGCCTCAATTAATAAATTTCTCTTAAGGATCACTCTGCAGCCAATTAAAAGCCAGTTCCCACCGTTCCTCTATATCAAACTGGAATAATAAAAAAAAAAAAATAGAATATCGGAGCTGTTTTCCTCAATACCAGCGTTCCTCGATTTACGAGTGGAGTCCCAAATTTCCATTGCCGAGTGTCGTTAAGTGAGTTCTGCCTCGTTTTGCGAACTTTCTCTCCACGGTGGGTAAGTGGATCGGTGCAGTGATTCAGTTAGTCACCCAGTCATTAAATGAATCACTCTTCCTGGTGGACTTGGCTGGCCAGAAGGTTGCAAAAGGGACACTGCAAACGTCAAATACGAGTCAATTGCCAAGCGTCCGAATTTTGATCACGTGACCGTGGGAGGAGCTGCGATGGTCCTAAGTGTGTCCATAAGTCACTTTTTTCACTGTCGTTACTTTGAACGGTCGCTAAATGAATCGTCGTAAGTCAAGGACCACCTGCATTGCTTCGCCTGGCCACCTAAAGCGAGTAATGGTGGCCTCCAGGAGATGACCAGCAAAAGGCCCACCTGTACAGGTAATCCTCTGTTACACCTGTCCCCAAAATAGGGACTTACGACTCAAATTTGAAATTCTGACGGTTGGGATTTCCCTGTGGTCCCCTTTCCGCCTGGGTTTTATTCATTTATCATTAATTGAATTTCTCTACTCTCCATCTCGCCAATACGGCAACTCGGGGTTAGTCCTTGACTTACAACCGCCCATTTAGCGACGGTTCAAAGTTACAACGACACTTACGTTACTTAGGAATGTTTTCCACACTTACGACCGTCACAGCCACGAGAGTCAACTTCAGATCCTTGGCAATGGACTCGTATTTAGGACAGTCGCTGCATCCCCCGGGGTCACGCGATCCCTGACTGTGAGACTCACTTAAGATTCACTTAATAACCGTTGCAAGTCACATCGTAAAATGGGGCAAAACTCACTTAATGAGTGGCCTTGCTTAGCTGCAGAAACTTTGGGGTCGTAAATCGAGGATTATCCGTCTTTTCCTACACTTAATAACAACCTTGCCATCACCGCGTAAATAAAACTAATCATAATTTCTTTTTTCACTAGAAAAAGGCTCAGCTGGATATTGAATATTTTTAAAATTCCCTAATGTGGCCACCCTTTTCCACCTTGTACCCAAATCTGCATTTCTAGGGGGGTTTTCTAAGTCTGGTTTTTTTCCTTCTTCTTTTTTCTCTACAGAGTGTTAAAAAACATATAAATAGTTTCGCTGATCACATCGAATTATTTTGCAGTCCTGACTCGGCTGCAGCTGCGACCCAAAAGCTGAATTGCAAATAGTGCGGTTGTGAATGAGTGTTTTTTCTGGGGTGGGGGAAACAAGAAAGCAAAAATTAAGTGGTCCTCCACTTACAACCGCAATGGAGGCCGCAGATTTCTGTCGCGAAGCAAGAAAGTTTTTCGATGAACGTTGCTCTGTTTTCCGACCTTTCTTGCCACAGTCGTTAAGTGGAACACGCTGCTCTTATTAAGCAGCGTGTTCCACTTGTTATTATTATTTCTTTTTTGAAAACTTCCGACGAGCAACGTCACCGGGGAAGCCAAATTCGCTTAACGACCGTGTTCCTAACTGCCAGGGATTCACTTAACAAGCGTAGCAGGAAAGGTCGGGAAACTGGGTGAAAGTCGCTAAACAGATGCCTCGCTTAGCAATGGAAATTTGGGGCAGCGGTCGTAAGTCGAGGACTACCCGCATAGGAAGCGCTAAAGAGACAGTCTTGGCATCTCTGCCCTTAAGTAACTGCCAGGGATTTGCTTAACAACCGCAGCAAGAAAAGTCATAAAATGGGGCGCAACTCGCTTAACAAATGCCTTGCTTAACGATGGAAATATGGGTCTCCGTTGCGGTCGTATGTCGAGGACTGCCTGCGTAGCATCTCTGTCCTTGCAAACCAGAAGATATCTGGTCGTTGTTGAGGAGCAGAAAGACGGTCCAGCCATTCTCACTGGACCTCTGAAGCGGTCAGCAGGGTGTGGCCAAGGAGGAGGGGGCTCACCTGCGGCCTGAGGGAGGATCAGGTTGCCACCAGGTTGTGAAACACGCTCCGGAGTTCACCGGGTCTTGTTTTTCCGTGACGTCCGTCATCACTCTATCTGCTTGACCTCCAAGACCGCGTGTTCACCTGGGCCGGGTTTCTCCGGCCGCGGCTTTTAGCCTGATGAAATGGAAGTGGGGGGTTTCGAACAGCCTCGGGTGTAAGGCGGCGCCTGGGAAACGTAGCACTCAAGAGGCAGAATGAAAAACTTGGTTCCGTGTTGAAGGTCCTATACCGAATATTAAGCAGGGGTCACCTCTCCATGGCAGGAAGGGAGGCGTTGCGAGGGATAAGAGAATAACAGGGTGGGAAGGGACCTTGGAGGTCTTCTAGTCCAGCCCCCCTCGGCTTATGACCGCCAGTTTAGCGGACGTTCGAAGTTACGTTGGACCCTAAAAAGAAAGAATTATGACCTAGTTTTGAAGTTCTGACGTCCACCCCCCTACCCTGTTAGTCAGGGATTTTGGGTGCTCACTGATATAGACATTTGTTCCACACTTATGACCGTCAAAAGCATCCCCACACGGTCCATGATCAAAATTCAGGCACTTGGCAACTGGCATGTACTTATGACGGTTGCAGGGTCCCAGGGTCACACTTGTAAGGAAGGAAAGAAAATGAGAGGAGGGAGGAAGGAAGGAAGGGGTGTTATTGTGTTATGGAAAGAAAGAAAAGAGAGAGATGGACGGAAGGAAGGAAGGAAATAGAAAAGGAAGGTGGGAGAGAGAAAAAGGGAGGAAAGAAGAAAAGGAGAGAAAATAGGAAGGAAGGACAGAAATGAACAAATGAAAGAAAGAAAAGGGAGGACAGAAATGAATGAATGAAAGAAAATGAAGAGAAGGAAGAGATGAAAGGAGGGAAGGAAGGAAAGGACAGGAAAGAGAGAGAGAAAGATTGATTTGTGCAAATATGGGCGTAAAACGTACTTTTAAAATATTTCTCTTTCCGATCACACGTGTAGATTGGTCCTCTTTTTCATAATTCTTTTCGCTTTTTCCTTTCGCTTTAACTTTCTTCACTTTTCTCCTGTTCCATAGAAAGTCTTTTTTTAAAAAAAAGAAAACGAGAACAGAGCTGCCCGTTGGCTCTTGCGACATCAGCCTTGCGAAAGGGAAGCTCACCCAACTTTCGGGTGACAAAAAGAGAATTTTGAGAAACCGCTCGGTTAGGTGTCCCCTGCGGGTGCCCAGTGTCGTTGCAGCAACATTTGGCTGTGTGTTTGCAAGTGTGGGATGCTTGTGGGGCTGGGGGGGGGGGGCTGGGTAAGGGGTTGGCTGGCTTTGCAAGGCCTGAGTGTGGTGGTGGCCAAATTTGGGGGCGGGGGGAGTGGAGGGGGTGACCTTACAAGGCAGACTCCTCTCCAACCTTTATTCAGGTTTTTATTTTCTATAATTAGTTATTTAAAATATCTGCAGAAAAAATCTGTCCAATAAAAAGTTTTTCTTTCTTGTTCTAAGGTTATTCTGGGGGAGGGGAGGGAGGGAAGGAAGGAAGGAAGGAAGGGAAAAGGGAAAAGGGCAAAGTTGGGAGGGAGAGAAGGAAGGAAGGAAGGGAAAAGTTGAGAGGGAGAGAAGGAAGGAAGGAAGGGAAAAGTTGGGGAGGGAAGAAGGAAGGAAGGAAAGAGGGAAGGAGGGGGAGGGAGGGAGAAAGAAGGTAGGAAGGAAAGAAGGAAAAATAAAAGGGAGGAAGGAAGGAAAGGGAGACGGAGGAAGGAAAGAAGGAAAAATGGAAGGAAGGGAAAAGTAGGGGAGGGAGGAAAGAAGGAAGGAAAGAGAGAGAGAGTGAAGGAAGAGAATAGGGAAGGAAGGGGAGGAAGGAAGGGAAGGGAGGGGGAAGAAGGAAGGGGAGGGAAGGAAGGAAGGAAAAAGGGAGGGCGGGGGGGAAGAGGGAGCCCCCCCCCCCTGTTTTTCGCCAGGGAATGAGTCACTGAAAGCTGAATTTTCTCTGGCAAGCAAAGTCAGAGCTCATCCAACAGACGGATCCGATGGCAGCTGCCAAAATCCTTTCTGCTTTTCCCTGTTTTCTTTTTTCTTCCCCCCCCCCCCCTCTTAATGTCACCTTGAAGCCTCCCCCTTTCTTTGGAGGGGGGGACAGGATCGTCTCCTAGCCCAAGTCCTCCTCCTGTGACCAGGCAGCCTTTTTCTGTCTCTCGTCTTCCGACCTGGCTGGCTCACATCTCATCTTACAGCCCCTTCGAAGTTTCTGGCTCTGCAAAGTTGGCGGGAGGGATGGTCTTTTGGTAACATTCAAGGAGTCCTTGACTTACGACCACAATTGAGGCCAACGTTTCTGTTGCTAAGCAAGACAGTTAAGTGAGGTTTGCCCCCTGTTACCCTTCTTGTTACAGTTGTGAGTCTATCTTTGTCTGTCTATCATATCTACAGAATCTATCTTCTCTCTCTCTCCCTCCCTCCCTCTCCCTACAGAATCAATCTATATCTCTATCTATCTAATCTATCTATCTATCTCTATCATCTATTTATCTATCTTCTCTCTCTCCCCACCTATCTATCTACAGAATCTATCTATCTATCTATCTATCTATCATTTATCTGTAATTATCTATCAATCATCTATCAATCATGTCTCTATAGTTATCTAATCTATTTTATCTATCTAATCTTATCTATTTTATCTCTCTCTCCCCCACTGGATCGACAGAATCTATCTATCTATATCTATCTATCTATCTATCTATCTATCTATCTATCTATCTCTATCATCTCTATCATCTATCTATCTCTATCATCTATTTATCTATCTTCTCTCTCTCCCCACCTATCTATCTACAGAATCTATCTATCTATCTATCTATCTATCTATCTATCTATCTATCATTTATCTGTAATTATCTATCAATCATCTATCAATCATCTATCAATCATGTCTCTATAGTTATCTAATCTATTTTATCTATCTAATCTTATCTATTTTATCTCTCTCTCCCCCACTGGATCGACAGAATCTATCTATATCTATCTATCTATCTATCTATCTATCTATCTATCTATCTATCTATCTATCTCCCATACATATTTTTCTCCATTCTCTCCATCCATCTACTATATCCATCCATGCATTTATCCATTCCAGTGTACCTATCTTATCCAATCCATCCTTTTTCTCCATTCTATTCATCTATCCATCTATCTGTCTTATTTATCCATCCATCTCTCCATCCAATCATCCATTCTATCTCCCTGTCTTTCTGTGTCATTCATCCATCCATCCGTTCTGTCTTATTTATCTATCTATCTATCCATTAACAATTTTGGGGCAGAATCTTTCTTTTTTTTTTTTAAATAGCAGATTTGCAATTTGAACTGGAGTGGCGGCTAAGAGGTCTGCACCGCCCTCTTGTGGACAGCAGCGGTCATGATGGCTTGGAGGCAGTTCTGGATTGCAAATCATGGTTTAGTGGCCCATCCTTTACCCGTTTTTTGATTCATGTTTATTTTCCTTTCCTTCTTTTTTCTTCCTTTTTTCTTCCTTTCTTTTTCTTCCTTTTTCTGCTTTTGCTGCCAGCTTTGCTGAGTAAGCAGATTATTCAGGAAGGGTGAAGATTTATCCAGAACAGAATTTAGAGCTTTTGTTGAATTTTTCTCCAGTTGTAACTAAAGTAATATCAATAACTTTTTTAAAAAAACATCCAGGATTTGTAAAAGCTGAACAAAAAGTCTACAGAACCAGGAACAAAAACAAAAAGAATATAAAATGAAAGGCTTTTGCCATCCTTCAAAAGACCAGGGCAAAATGGAAAGCAAAATGCTTAAAATGTCTTTAAAAGAACAAAATAAAAATAAAAAGATTAAACTCATGGTCTAACTTTCCTTCCTTCCTTCCTTCTTTTTCTTTTTCTTTCTTTCTTTCTTTCTTTCTTTCTTCCCTCCCTCCCTCCTCTTTCTTTCTTTCTTTCTTTCTTTCTTTCTTCCCTCCCTCCCTCCCTCCCTCCCTCCCTCCTTTTTCTTTCTTTCTTTCTGCAGTGGGTGCTAACAAAGATTCATCTGGATCCTGGAGGAGCTTGCCTCCATGTACCCCGAATCCACCACGGACTCCCCGGCCAGATTCTCAAACCGACACACTGGATCCCCAGGTATGATTTACAGGTGAGTGTGAGCATCGGCCAGCCATGCGTGTCGGTTGCAACTCCGGTCCCGTCCAAGTGTGTTATCCCGCATTTGTCTCCTGCTGGACCTTCAAAATCAGAAACATAGGTAGTCCTTGACTTACAAACACAATTAGGACAAAAATTCCCCCGGCTAAGAAAGATGGTTGGTAAGCGAATCGCACTCGGAGTCAGTCGTCAGTTATTCCTTTTTGCTGGAGGCCAAAATGTCTGTTGGTAAGTGAGACAGTTGTTAAGAAGAGTTGTGTCCCATGTTACGACCTATCTTGCCACTATTGGTGAACGACTGCTGTTGTTAAATTAGTAACACGGTTGTTAAATGAATCTAGCTTCCCGGATCATCAGGATGTCTCTGCCAGAAATATGCAATTCCCACCTGCTCCACTTGAGGGTACTGTTGACCCAACCCTCTTGATCCAAGACCATGCGAATGACCATAGAGTCTTGGGTTGGAAGGCCCAGAGAGTCTAGGGAAGATGATACGTTGACTCAACCCTCCTGACCCAAGACCGTGCAACCAACCATAGAGTCTTGCATTGAGAGGCCAGAGTGTCTGGAGAGATAATACGTGGTTCGTCCAATGTATTTGCACCGTTCCTTGCCCTTTTTTTTTTTTTTCCTTTTCAAAATCTGTGATTTGTGGAATCTCTCTCCTTTCTTTCTTTCTTTCTTTTTTTTCCCCCTTTTGCTTTCCAAAGTGCTCGTTATGGAAGTCCGAAAAGACAGCTCCAGTTTTACAGGTAATTTTGTCTTTTTTTTTTTTTTTTAATCCTCTCGGTGTTCTCCGAGCTTCCAATTGGCGATTCTGCAAAAAAAAAAAAATAGTAGTAGTAGTAATCAGGAGTTCCCCCAAGAGGCTGACTCTATGAACCCCCAAATTGTGCATGCTTCCTCTTTGCAAAGTGGGATTTTCTAACTGTGACTCTGTTGATGGCTGGTAGAGCTCTTGCAAGGAACAAGAAATGAAAATTATTGTGGTTGGAAGGCATTGTTGGCATGAAGGCGGGGTACGGTTTTTCAATTCCAGGTTGCCGTCGTCATCCTAAAAGCCGTTTTTTACAGGTGGTCCTTGACTTATGACCAAAACCGGGACCAAGAAGCTCCATCACTAAACGAGGCAGTTGTTCATTGACTCGCACCCCATTTCACAACCATTTATGCTGAGGTCGTTAAGGAAATCTGGCTTCTCCACTGGGAAGTCACTTTTATGAAGCATTTATTAAGTGAGTTTGCTCCATTTTACAGCCTTTCTTGGCACTGTTGTTAAGTGAATCACTGCAGTTGTTTAATGAGTCACACGGTTGTCAAGTGAATCCGGCTTCCTCCTTTTGACTTTTGCCGGTCAGATGGTCGCAAAAGGGAATCACGTAACCTGGGAACACAGCAACCGTCATAAGTACATGCCAGTTGCCAAGCTTCCAAATTTTTGATCGCATGACTCAGGAGGCGAATCCTGCAACAACGGTTGTAAGTGTGAAAAACATCCAGAAGTCATTCTTTTCAGTCCTCTTGTGCCTTCGAATGGTCACTAAACGAACAGGAAAGAATCCAGGACTATCTATGAAAGGGGGAAAAAATGGATCTCGTCTTGCAGGAAACTCATCAGCGTCTTCCCACCGTCGAGTTCCCACATTCGGCAAAATGCGGTAATCTTTTTGAAAGGTGCCAGGAGATCCATCAGCAGAAGTTCTGCCAACTTGCAAAGCTTCTGGGCACCTTCCCTGGCGTCCATCGACGCTGCTGGGTTGGCAAAAGCTGAGATAATTAGCTTTTCTCCCCAGAGCGAAGCCGGGAAACGATCCAGCATGTGTGAATCGGGAGAAAAAATGCATTAAGAGAAGAATGGAGGAAAAGCAGAAATGCCTGTCATATTTTCGGCCTTCAGACGGGCAGCTTGGTCATCTCTGTGTTGGCAGGGAGGTAAAATGGGTAGAGGCGAAGAATTGACCAGGATACATCTCGGCTTACCAGAACAGGCATCGGGGTGTGGAGATGCCTGCGGTTGCTTCATGCCTGGGGGGTTTGGATTGCTGGCGTCTTCCGCGGTCTTGCTTGGCAATCTTGGCTTGTTGGAAGGAGGGATATGGAGGTGAATGGTAAGGCTGAATCTTGGCTTGTTGGAAGGAGGGACGTGGAGGAGGTAAATGGTGAGTTGGATGTTGGCTTGTAAGTGGGAGACACACCTCACCTACCATCCGTTTCCACCCTTAGCGGGATTTATGTTTGAATGCTGGGCTCCTGTCTGCAGAGTTTCCGAGGTCACGGAAACACAAATCAAAATCCTTGTTCCCATCTCCACGTCTTATGAAAGCAGCTGCATCCACAGCTCATGAAAGCAGCCTCTGCCCAGGATTTTCCAGCTTCACCTCCAAATGACAACCCGAACCGGTGAATTTGAGCCAAGGTGGTGGAGAACCCAACAGATCCCGTGGAATCCCCCATCCTCTGCCAACCGTGGGAATCTCGGGGACGCTTCTCTCCCGCCGTCCGTTTACATCCTGAACGGGATTCATTTGACGTTTCGAATCGCGGGCGCCTGTCTGTCCCGGATTTTCCTCGCTCATCTCATCCATCATCTTCTCCCGTGGCCACCTCTCCACCGTGGCTGTCCACGGGGCCGGAGAGCCACCTCCGTCCATCCGGCCCTCCCGACAGCGACGAGTCCCCGCTAATAAAAAGTGCACGATCCATCGATCGATTCTGCCCCTCCTATAAATCAGGTTCTCCTGCCAGAAGCTTTTTAGAGCGACGCGCCGTTGAATAATTTAGCTCAGATCATCATAACCGACTTAATGGATTTCCTGCTAAATTCTCTCCAAGGCTCTCGTGGGGGTGGGGGGTGGGTTATTGGAGATTGCTTCTGACAACCCAAAGTGGATTTTTCCTCCTCCCCCCCACTTTGCATGGAAGGCCACGCCTGTGCGCTGTTTTTCCACCCGTCCGTGAGAAAATATATATATTTATATATCTAATAACCGAGAAGTTATCTTTTAATGAGCAGGCTCGCCAGACACCAGGTGAGTGAGGACCTCCAAATAAGACAGACGCAAAAGGGGGATCGCTGGTTTAGATTTAGGGGAGTCACCGAGCCCCCCAACACCCTTCATCTGTAGGTATTTCAATGGCTGGGCTTGGAGAGCATCTTAAAAAAGCTTAATTGTCTGTTTTTCCTGCTTTTGGGGAGAAATTTCGTCTGCTTTGTTAGGAAGGAAGGAAGGAAAAGTTTTAATACGGTGTCTCCATCCCATACAGGAATTGGATTTTAGCAGCCACAGTCGCAAATCTTAACCGTGGTTTATGGCACAGAACGGGGCTGCCCCCATCTCTTAAGTAAACCAGGTTTTATTTAGATTTTTTTATTATTATTTTCTATTCCTTTCCACCCTAAAAGAAACTCAGGATCCCAAATTTGGTGGGGCGGCTGTAGGATTGGGAAGCTCTCTGCATCCAACACATTATTGGTGTGTTTGCATTGTCCATCAGAATTGAGTTTCTCTCTGCTTAATTTTTTTGGGGGGGTGGGAGGAGAAGGATGGACGGGGGTGTTTCCTGGACACCCCCACCCCCTCTTCCTTCTCTCCTGAAATAGGATCGCCTCTTTATTGCATCCAGCGGGATTTGAGGGGTTGCGGGAAAGAGGTGGATCTGTGTGCAAAATTGTGCGTGTCTTGATATTTTTATTTATTTCTCCTTTTTTAAAAAAAATAGCCTCTCCTCGTTTGTTGTTGTTATTATTATTATTGAATCTTCAATTCAATTCATAGTCTGGTAAAAACTTCTAACAGTTCAGCTCCTAACCAAGGATCTGTTAAGGTAAATAATATTATTATAACATTATTATATACTTTATTCATTAAACATGCAACTCAGTCAACTGAACATTCAAAAATGCATCACAAATTGCACAAACCCTCTTAGCGGAAAATTCCTCTCCAAACTTTAAAATTTCAGTCCTTCGCCTTTTGCACAAATCCTTCAGGTTTCCTTAATTTTCAGAACGGGGCAGGGTAAGACTTTTAGCTGCCGCAGCTTCTGTGATATTCTGCAAAACCAAGATTGTAAACCAGATTCTCACAACCAAGGTTTAACTTTAATCCAGAGTCTCTGTGCCCAACCCAACTGCAAGATTTTTTTTTTTTTTACAAAATGCACAAAAATGAATCCTCTTCGTGTTCATACATGAAATTGAAAATTAATCCTTGGTTGAGTTCTTAATATTAGGAATTAATTGATGGGAATGCATTCCATTAATTAATAGAATCAAATCATGTTTGCAAAGGCAGCGTCAAATCTCATGGTGCCACCCCTTGGCAGCTGTAATCAGTCCAGGGAATGAACAGAAATGTATGGGCTATGTAGTCCACAGACCTTAAGCTCCCTGCAACTTCAATTTCCTTGTGAGATTGTTTTCATTTAAAAACAAAAATAAACATCTTCGGCTATTTTGCTACCAACCTATTCGTGTTCTGCCACTGGCCAAAATTTGATTTTTGACTGAAGGGGTTGCTTTATTTTGTAGGAAGCAGAGAAAAATAGACGTTTGAGCACACTTGCATAATACTTACCCTTCCCAAAAAGATATTTTAGCCTCGCTTGTTCAGTGGCCCCAAAATGTAAAGAGATATTTCTTATCAATAGACCCCTACCCCAGTTGCAGGCTGCATTAAAAACAGGAAGGGGTTTGTGTTAAAAATTAATATTCATCCAGGTTTTATCTGGTCAAATTTAAGTAGTTAAGTGATAAGTACTTAAGGTATAGGATTAAAATGCAATTCATAAAGAGATATGGTCCTTAGCCGCCTGAAAGTTTAAGAAACTTTGAAGAAAATAACATTCAAGGTTTTTAATTCCCAAATCTAGACATTTGGGCAGCTGGAAACTGGATCCTCCTTTTAAAGCCATTTGGAGTGATCTCTAAAAGCCCTTAATTGGATAAATGGCCTAGCTATTAATATAAGGAACACTTATTTTCTCTTGCGAGCTAATGTATTTGAAAATGTAATTCAATACACAACAGTCATATAATTTAATGGTCATAAGTCACTTTTTTCCATGCCGTATTAACTTTGAACCGTCACTAAACAGGCTGTTGTAAGTCCAGGACTGGCTGCATCCTATCCTATGTGTTCTTTGCAAACATTTTTACTTTTTGCTATTCAGGCCGTACTTTAAATAAATAAATAGACTGATCTCTTATTTTTTTTAATTCCGCGTTCAGAATTGCAGTGAGGTCCATGTAGGTTATTCAAAACGATTTTTTTTTTCATGTTTTCACCCCGTTTTTCTCCTTTTTAGTGGATTTGGTTCTGCTTTTCTATCCTTTCTCCTTTTCTTGCAATTTTCTTTCTCGCAAGTGATGGATTGAATGCGCTAGGGCAGCGTCTGATGGATTTGAGAGAGTGGATTGAAGGGGCAAACTTTTTGAAACTTATTTGTCTTCTTTTGGATGGCTTGATTAAAATTAGCCAGTTGGTGGGATAATTTGGAATTCGGGACCCTTCGCATCCAAATAGCATCCCTTGGTGAAAAAGGTTGCAAGCTACCCCATTCTTTAAAAAAAAAAAAAAAACAGAGAGAGTCGCACAGAATTCTGGGAGTTCAAGTCCAGCCATCTTCCCAGGTGCTAAATTTGGAGGGGGAAAAAATGAGTTTAGAGAATGCTGAAACCTTGCAGGTAATCCTCGACTTACAACCACAATCGAGGCCAACATTTCCATTGCTATGTAAGACAGCTGTTCAGCCAGTTTTACAATCGTTTTACAATCTTTAACACCGTTGTTAAATGAATCGCTTGTCATTAAGTGAGTAACATGGTTGTTAAGCAAATCTGGCTTCCCCATTGACTGCTGGTCAGAAGGGCGCAAAAGGGAATCACGTGACACACACCCCCCCCAGGACACTTCAACTGTCATAAGTACATGCCAGTTCCTAAGCATTCAAATTTTGATTCCGTAATGGTCGTTAAGTGTGAAAAATGGCCCTAAGTCACTTTGTAACTTTGAACCGTCACTCAATCAACTGTCATAAAACAGTGCTTGCATACTTCGTCACCAACCGGGGATGTGTGCGAGACAGGTGGGATTGTGATGCGGCTCGCGCGATCCTAAGGCCAACCCCTTCTCCTTCGCGGATCCCGCGCAGATCCCCCAATCAGGGAGCATCATGCTGTCGATGACGTACAGCGGGAGTCTGCGGAGCGTGGCCAGCCGGTCCCACTCTGAGTGGGGCCTCCACCAGTTGCACCAAAACGACACCGTCGAGCTGCAAAAACTTAGGGAAGTCCGGGTGGCGGCCCAGACCCGAATCAGGGAAGAGTTCCTCCGGATGCACGGCCTGTCCCTGGACGAGTGCACGGCGCAGACGACCGGCATGAAATATAGGTAAGCAAAACGGCGTTTTCACACTGGCGTCTGTTTGGGTTTGCAGACCTTAACCTTCGATATGCGGATTGGGTCTGGTTTAACTTATTGGAGGAAGTTTGCTCATTTTAGCTGATTAACTTAGTTTCAGGTCAATTATCTAGTGGAGACGCTGATTCTGAGACATGGTGGATTCTGTTAATATTTTAAGAGAAGATGGAAACCGTATAAAGAATAAAATATATTTGGATATAAAACTTCACATGTTCATTTCTCCTCCGGTTCTAATTCTGCGTTTTTTGCAACTGAGCAAAAATTTTAGTTTTATTCCGGGCTTTTGATGTTGCTTTCGGAGGAGAGAAATTTGAGGGACATTCTCAAATCGTCTTGTTCTTGCACTTGGGGGCGGGGGGGGGGGGGTCGTGTGAGACGGCCGGGAAGCGAGTGTGCAAACTTCCTATAGAAACCGCCGTTCAATTTTCTGCGGCTTTTTCTGGCTGCGCGTCCTTCGAGGCAATCCTAAAACACAGCTTGTGTGGTAATGGACGTTGTGGTCAGCTGACAGCGTTGCCAGGCGTTGGAAAAAAAGAGAACTAAATGGAAGGAAGAAAGAGAGAGAAAAGAAAAAAGAGTAAGAGAATGAAAGAAAAAGAGAAAGAAAGAGAAAGAAAAAGAGAGACTGATAAAAGAAATTAAAATGGAATTCTCATGCATTCTAGGAATGGATCGTAAGATAGAGTCCTCTTTGACATTGGTGGAGAAATGGGGAAAAAAGACAGTTTTCAAACATTAGCTGGAAAAGTTACAAGTAGACCTTCTCAAGAGTTTGGACCAACCAATTGGATGGATGCATGGAGAGATAGAGATAATAGATAAAAAATGGATGGAGAGATGGAGAGAGAGAGAGATAATAGGACATGGCTGGACGAAGAGATAGAGACAGATACCGTAATAGATAGGAGATGGATGAATGGAGAGAGATTTATTTCTGAATTGTGTTTGTGTAGTTTGTTCACTTGCCACCAGGTGGCGCTGTCTGAAACGGAGAAAATACTTCACATTTTCAATAAATCATCCTTGGTACAGGAAGTCCTCCGCTTAACGACCAGAATTCCCCGGCGGTCCTTAAGCGAGTCATGGCGGATGTTGCAACCTTTTTCTTACGATGGTGGTTGTTGTAACAAAACTTCAGGAAAACGATGTGCTTTTTTTAAAAAAAAAGTAAATTGTTTTCTCAGGGAATTTATACCCCTCCAAAATTTGCACTTTTCCGCAGAAAAAAGAGCTTTTATGCAGGTCACCCCCCCCCCCACCCCATAGGGTGGGGTGCACTGAGTTTACACCCGAGTGCATTTTCCCTTCTTTTTCCTATCACCCTTTTCCTTTGTAAACTCCGCAAGCAGAAAAATAAAAAATCCAAGGGAGCAGATTACGGCTAAAAGGCTATTTATTCAACTCCGAAAGTCTCTCATCCCATCCGTGAGCTTTTCTGCTCTTTAAAATCCCCAGCATTTGATTCGTTTGCAATGGCAGCAAAAAAAAAACTTGCTAATTTTGTGCAAAATTAGAGCCTCAACTTTCTGTTCTGTGTTCTATATTCTATTTTATACTCTGTTCCAACATTCTGTTCTATATTCAGGATATTCTATATTCCGCATTCCATTCTCCGTTCCATTTTCTACTCTATTCTACTGTCTTCCTATTCCGGATTGTATCGTTTTATTTTATTTCCATCCGAGAAACTTGATTTTCTCCATTCCTACCCCTTCTGTTTCCCTTTTTCCCAAACTCCCAGCCCATAAATTGTCCATTTTTTTCCTTGGAGGTGGAGGAAAAAAAAAGGATTTCCAAAGCTTACAGTGCCATTTTCGGACACCACGACCAGATGGCCCAGCAGGAGACATCTCTAAGTTTCTCTCTCTCTCTCTCTCTCTCTCTCTCTCTCTCTCTCTCTCTCTCTCTCTCTCTCTCTCTCTCTCTCACACACACACACACACACACACACACACACACACACACAAAATCCCTATTTGCAAGAGGCATCATCCGGGAGCCAAAATCCCCCGTCGGGCGCCTGGCTTGACTCGGAGGGCAGAATTGGGCAGCGCGCCATAAATATTGCATTTCCTTCCCTCCGACCTGCCATGAATATTGCAAATGCCTCTGTTTATAACTCCGGGTGCATGGCAGGACGTTTAGAGAAGTGTTGGATTACAGCCTTTCTAATAAGGGTTGATATATTATTCATCTCTTGCAAATAAGATAAATAAATAAATAAAAGCAGAGAGGGCCTTAGCAGGGAGCGGAAGGAAGCCTCCGCCAGCCGCTGAGAAATTCAAAATAAAACGGGCAAAACTTCACGAAGAGAAGAGAAGGGAGGGTTTCCATTTTTTGGGTTTAGAGAGAATTGTTTTGGGGTGGGGGAAGAGGAGGAGGGATGCGTCCCATGCCTGTTGCAAATTATCGGAAGAAAAATTAAAGAATAAGAGAGTCGGAAGGGACCTCGGAGGTCTTCTAGTCCAACCCCCCCCCCCTCAAATAGCTATTCAGTCTTTTCTTGAAAACCTCCACTGATGGAGCACCCCAACTTCTGGAGGGAAGCTGATCTCTCCCTCTCTCTCTCCCTCCCTCCCTTCATTGATCACTCATTCATTCTTCTATCCATCCATCCATCCATCCATCCATCCATCCATTCCTCCTTCCATCTGTCATGTCTGTCTGTCCATCCATCCGTCCATTCATCCTATCATCTATTTATGTATCTTTATCTACCTATCCTATCCATCCATCCATCGTATCATCCATCTATCTGTCTATCCTATCCATCCATCCATCTATCCATCTCTATATCTATCTTATCTATCCTATCCATCCATCATATCATCTATCCATCCATCTATATCTATCTATCTATCTATCTATCTATCTTTATCTATCTATCCTATCCATCCATTGTATCATCCATCCATCTATCTATCCTATCCATCTATCTATATCTTTAAATTTAATAAGATTTCTGTCTATCTTATCTGTCTACCTATCTTATCTATCTCCCATTTATCCATCCATCCATCTTTAAATTTAATAAAATGCCTATCCTATCTATCTATCTACCTCTATCTCAGAATAAGAGAGTTGGAAGGGACCTCGGAGGTCATCTAGTCCAGCCCCCTGCTCAAGCAGGAGACCCTTGGCCATTTCAGAGACGTGGCTGTCCAGTCTATCCTTGAAAACCTCCAATGATGGAGCATTCACAACTTCTGGAGATGTTTGCTTATTAAGCCCTGATCTCATCTGGATTTTTCTTTTTGAGGCGAACTTCTCAAATGAGTTTTTCAAAGCTCTTTAAGGGGAGCAAAAGGGGAGGGGGGGGTTTTAAAATTTTGGGATCCTATTGGGGTCATAAGTCAAGGACTTCTTGTATTTCTCTTCCCCGCCCCCCCCCCCCCCCAAATTTCTCAAATCCTTTCATGGAGAGGAAATCCCCGCTTTCCAAAACCTCCTGCACAGCTGCAGCCCCCGGGGGGGGCGGGGGGGGGCAAAACAGATCAGCTCCCTTCCTTGGAAGCTGGCTAATTGTGTGCTGATTTGCGGGTGTGCATGTGTGTGGGGGGGAGTTGTGATGCACAGAACGTGGTGCACGCAGTTCTGCAACCATCTACCTTTTGTTGGCTCTCCAGTCTATTCTTCAAAGCCTCCAGTGATGCATCATTCACAACTTCTGGAGGGAAGGAAGAGGAGGGGAAGAGGAAGTAGAGGAGGAGAGGAAGAGGAAAGGAGGAGGAAGGCAAGAGGAGGAGGAGGAGACGAAGAGGAAAGGAGGAAGACGAGAAGGAAGAAGGAGGAAATGAAGAGGAAGTAGAATAGGGGAAAAAGGAGGAGAGGAGGGGAAGAAGAGGAGAAAGAGACGAGGAAAGGAAGACGAGAAGGAAGGGGAAGAAAGAGGAGGAGGTGAAGAGGAAGTAGAAGAGGGGAAAAAGGAGAGGGGAAGAAGAGGAGGAAAGGAGGAAGAAGAGATGAAGAGGAAGTAGAAGAGGGGAAGAAGGAGGGGAAGAGGAGGAAGAGATGAAAGGAAGGCGAGAAGAAAGAAGGAAGGGGAAGAGGGAGAAAAAGGAGGAGATGAAGACGAAGAGGGGAAAAAGGGGAAGAAGAGAAAGAGGTGGAGAAGGAGAAGAGGAGGAAAGGAGGAAGACAAGGAAGAAGAGGGGGAGAAAAGAGGAGACGAAGAGGAAGTAGAAGAGGGGGGAGAGGAGGGGAAGAAGAGAAGGAAAAAGGAGGAGGAGATGAAGAGGAAAGGAAGATGAAGGGAAAGAAGAGAAAGAAGAGTGAAGGAAGACAAAGAGGAGGAGAGAAACAAAAGGAGGAGAGAAGAAGGGAGAAGAGAAGAAGAAAACACGGGAGGGGGGGGAGCCCAGAGGCTGCTGCCCCCTCCTGCAGTTTTGCTTCCTCGGTGGGGGGGACGGGGGGGAGGAAGGAGCAGCGGGAAGAGGAAAGAGCCCAGGCTGGAGTGAAAAGGCAGCTTGTGTGTGTGTGTGCTTGTGTGCGCGCACGAGGCTTGCCGTCTCTCCGGGCGCCGCAAAGGAAGAGAAGGAGCAGCCGTGCGTGGCAGAGGGCTTCTGACTTGGACAAGCCTCCCTTTGCCAGCTGCCTCTCGAGCTGGACAGATCCAGCAAACCGCCATTCGCACCAGCATCCTGAAACTGGGGGGGGCCCTCTGTGCCACCCTGTGCCCCTTTTTCCGGAGTTGCCTCTACCCTAATAAAGGACTAGGGCCGATGGCTCCGGGAGGGTCCCCCTTTTGACCGGACGAACCTCCTGCTGTTCATTCCATCCGGGAAGGAATTTTCTGCCGTTCCGTATCCAAAAGGGAGCCTGCTCGGTGGCCGGCATGCAAGTCTCTTTCGCCTGCTCGGAACACAACGTCAAGAGCCGGACTACCGAGGAGCGACTCAGCCGGCAAAATGCGGGGAGCCCCGGAGCCCGGGGTCGCTTTCGGGCCGTGGCTATGGTGGCCCAAAGCCTCGGCCAGCTGTCCACGCAGAGCGTGTCCCCCACCAGCCACGCGGCCACGAAACAGACGGGCATGAAATACAGGTAGGAGGTGCTTTCCCCACGACCCTGGTCCTCGACTTACGACCAAAGGGAGCCCCAAATTTCTGAGACAGTTTTTAAAGGAGTTTTGCTCCATTTTGCGACCTTTCTTGCCACCGTTGTTAAGTGAATCGCCGCAGTTGTTAAGTGAGTAACACGGTTGTTAAGTGAATCTGGCTTCCCCCGTTGACTTTGCTTGAGGAGGAGATTGTATGACCTCGGGACGCTGCGACCGTCATAAATACGAGTTGCCAAGGGTCTGAATTTTGATCATGTGATCATTTGGTCATAAGTGTGAAAAAACGGCCATAAGTCACTTTCTTCAGTGCCCTTGTAACGTTGAACGGTCCCTAAACGAACTTGTGTCGAGGACGAATTTTGCTCTCACGGGGGTTTCGTGACGGCTGTCATTGCAAGGAACGGTCATAAGTGTGAGGAGTGGTGATAAGCCAGCGCTGCTGTAACTTGGAATGGTGCTTAAAGGAAGTGTGAATCAATCCTGGGTTGTGTTTTTCTCTAGATTTTATAACGTCGGTTTCAAGAAACAGCCGAGGGAGCTCTCCTAGCCAAGTGCATGCTTTGTGTAGTGTCTGTGTGTGTCTTTGTGTACTTTTTGTGCAGGTCGGAGTTGCAAAGATATCCGCTCCTCGCAAGCCAGCATCAGAGCACAACGAACAAACTTCCTTTTTCACGTGTTTTGTGTGTCTCTGTGTGTGTGTTTTTCAGAAACCTTGGGAAGTCGGGATTGCGGGTTTCCTGCCTCGGTTTAGGTGAGTGAACGTTCCCACGTCCGGCTTTGGGTGCGAGGGAGTTTTTGCGGGTCTGTGAGGAACACAACTTGGGCACAAAATTTGAATTCTCCACTACTCCTTTAAATACACACACACACACACACACACACACACCATTTTAAATCATACTAGGTCTCCGTCAGCGTTATCGACGCTGTTTATTTAACTCAGGCTGAATGGCTGCAGGGGGTTGGACTGCATGATCTCCGGGGTCCCTTCCATTCTGATAATACGTGTGAATTTAGATTCCAGACCAGGATTACATGAGATTCCTTCCTAGCCTTGCATTTTATGATTCCAGCTACGAATTTAAGAATTCCCCTACGAAGGGATGCGGGGTTGGACTAGATGACCTCCCGGGTCCCATGCAGATTTTCTAGTCTGCAATGTGATGAATTGTAATATTTGGACTTAACCGGTGGATTTTCTGACCACAAGGCTGGAGACTACACTTTCCTGCCATGTAACGATCGGACGAAAAGTTATTTTGTTATCTCCTAAAATAAATTTATTTATTAATAAAACATATTTACAATACATAATACTATATATATTATATATATATAAATAATATTAAATCTTTATAAATAAAAATCAACTGGATGCTCACGAAATCTTGTTTCACAGCTCCCAAAATTGATAAATAAAACATATTTACAATAGAGCATATACATATACAATATATTAAATCTTGATAAATAAAAATAAATTGGATGCTCGTGTAAAACCTGTTTTACAGCTCCTAAAATAAATGCACTTATCAATAAAATATATTTATAATACCCAATATATATATATAGTGCATATATAAAAATAATTTTCATTTATAGATATATCACAAAAACGTGTTTTATAGCTCCTAAAATAAATATATCAGAATAATAAAAAAATAAACCATAATCCATCCCAATTCTGTGCTTTCCCCTTTGCTGCTGATATTTGACCCCCCCCCAAAAAATGTTTCTCTCCCCGTCGTAACTTTGATCCATCACTAAATGAACTGTTGTAAATCAAGGATTATCCATATTAAGGCAAGGTTTTTTGCTGTGTTTTCTGCTTATCCCCTTTAATCCAATCCCACCCTCTTTCTGGGATATTAAAATAATTAAATGATATTGTTATTAAATAAAACAATATTAATTTTAATTATTTCTGCCTGTTTGCAGGAACATGGGTGACGTTTGGAGGACAGATAACTGATGAGGTAAATATTTTTTTTTTTTCCCCTGGTTTCAATTTTAGGAATTCTTTTCCAGGCATAAAAAGCCAAAGTTGGACCAAAATAGATTTTTTTTTAATCTCTTCTGACACACACAGACCCATTCTCGCCTGCCAAATATCAGAACTGACAGTTCTGCAGAGGGTTGTAAAACTTGAGTGTGACACGAATTAGTGTGTGTGAGTTGGACGGACAGCTAAATCTGTTTAATAAATATATAAGTACGGAATGGTTCCACATTTAGAGAAGAGAAAAATCTTGTAACACCAGCCCTGCAGAGCAGGCCAGGCGGAGACAAAATAGGCACACTTGGGTTCAACAACGTCCAGAGCCAGGAAAATGTTTAATTTTTTGTAATTTATTTTTCGTAATATCTTTTTTTTAATTGCATATGTCTCATAAGTCTTATTTTGCAATGTGTTTTACTCTATTTTTATAGTTTCTTTTTTAATATTTTATTTGTACATGTCTTCTAATGTACTGCATTTTTTTAATCGTTTATTTGTGTAGCTTAATTTATTTTTGCATGTTCTTTTCAGTTTTATTTCATGTGTTATCGTTAATAAAAATATTAAAAAGCTAAACTATAAAGATACAATAACCTTTATAGTTTAGCTTTTTAATATTTTTGTATGTTTTCTAGTTTTATTTTATTTTTTTATGGCTTATTATTTTAACGGATAATCTTTATAGTTTATTTTAATTTTGCATATTTTATGGGTTATTTGATATTCTACAACTTGTTTTATTCTATTTTTATAGTTTAGGTTTTTAGTATTTTATTTTTGTATATTTTGTAGTTTATTTTTCACGGCTTAGTTTTTTACAGATTATTTTTATAGCTTTTTTTATTTTTGCATGTTTTATGAGTTATTTGATATTCTATAATTTGTTTTATTTTTATAGTTTTTAAATACTTTTTGTGTATTTTGTAGTTTATTTTATATGGTTTATTTCTTACAGCTTGTTTTTTTTATAGTTTGTTTTATTTAGGGGTATTTTTTTTACCGTTTGTATTTTACAGTTCGTTTTTATTTTATTTTTACAGCTTGTCTTTTTACATGTTTTATAGCTTGTTTTATTTTTTAATAGTTTTGTGGGTTTCGTAGCTTTGCATTTTATCTTATTATTAAATATTTTGTTTTGGATTTAATGAGGGATCTGGCCCCTTCAAACCTCACATCCCAAGTGATGGGACCAGCAATCGTGGTTTGTTCAACTCAGCTCCCGGGATCACATCCGTGTCTGTCTTGCAGGTGGCCGAGCAGCTGATGACCCTCGCTTACGACAATGGCATCAACCTCTTCGACACGGCCGAGGTCTACGCCGCAGGGAAGTAAGTCTGACTCGTGCTTCTCACAACACCCCTGCACTGTAGGCCAGTGGGAAAGGAGTAGAAGAAAAGCATTGAACACACCGGTCGTTCTCGACTTACAACATCGCTAAACGAATGGCTGTAAGTCGAGGATTACCTCTTACGTCCGGCGTTTCTCTTTCACTCTTTCCCACTGGCCTACTGTGAAGGGGTGTTGTAAGAAAACGCAACCTCGGTCGAATGGGCGGCTTATAAAACTAAAAATAAAACCGACACAAAAATATTTTGTGGTTCTTTTTCGCCCATCCAGCTTTTTGCAATTGATAATCCTGCAGGGAGTCTGTTTGCTCAAACGGTGCATCTCTGCACGAGTCTGCGTTCTCTTCCTTAAATTTGGGGCGGTTTCCAATGCAAATATGGATCTTAAATCCATAATATTTTAATCCTTCGATCCCTCTTTTCTTTTTTAGAAAAGAATGTGAGCCAAAAAATATGAACCTGCTTTTTGGAGAGTTTCCCCGCAGTGCCTTTTATGAGTTCCTGTTCATGTTGTGTGTGTGTTTTTTTTTCCTCTCTCTCTCTATTTCGCAGGGCTGAAGTCGTCCTAGGCAACATTATCAAAAAGAAAGGATGGAGGTAACCATTATTCCTACGACCAAATTCCACTTTTATGCCCCCAGAAGGGGCGTGAACGTTTTTGAGTCTTTCACGACCTCATGCGGACTAGAATCTTGATAAAGGAGACTATAAATCCAGGCTACAGTAGCTACTTAGAATTTTAGATGAGCTTTTCACAATGGGTGGACTTCAGTTCCCAGAATTCCTCAACCGGCAGGCATTCTGGGAGTTGAAGTCCACTTAGGCTGACTGGGAACTGAAGGCGGTTACAGAGGGAGGGGTGGAAAAATCAGCCCTGCAGGGTAGGCCTGTCTCCAATCAAAACAAAGCGAAATTAGAGCACTGAGTGGTGTTTATTCCCTGTCCCTCTCTTCTTCTTTTTTTTCCTTTCAGACGGTCCAGTTTAGTGATCACAACGAAGATCTTTTGGGGAGGGAAGTACGTATATTTTTTTTATTTATTTATGATTTTATTTCATTTATTGAAATGTATTTTAGCCGTCGCTCACTCCGGTAGACGCTTCCTTGCAAACGGGCCCCATCATAAAAAAAGAGAAGGAAAAAAATATTGAAATATTTTCAGAAATTACTGTCTGATCTCCGGTGTCGTTTTTACGACAACGAGAAGTGAGCCTCTGAGCATGTGAAGAGTGCCACATCCTCCTGGCCCTGCCGGTTTCCCTCCTTCCAAAATAAAAAACGAGGATTTGGCATGCAGGTAGTCAGTCCTCCAGTTACGACCGTAATAAAGGCTGCCTAGGATGGTCGTAAGTCATAGTGGTCCTGTTTTTATGATGCTTTTGCAGTGGTCATTAAGCGCACACAGTTGTTATAAGCGCAAACCTATTGTTCGCGATGAGTAGAATTTTAACTAAAAACGGAAGGGAGTGAATTTTTTCCGTTTTATGACGTGTCTGTCATAAAACGTGTCCCTTCCAACAATTGTAAGTTGTGGTTGTGTTGACCAGCACCCCAAGGGCAATCATTTGACAACAGGTGGGACATATTGTCAGGACTTCAGATCCAGGTCGTAACTCTCCTTTTCCAGGCAGGTGGTAACTTCGAACCGTCGCTAAGCAAGGCGGTCATAACTCGAGGACTCCCTGTTTAATGACTTCATCCTTGTCTTGCTTTCTTTTTTTTTTCTAGGGCCGAGACAGAACGAGGCCTTTCCAGAAAGCACATTATAGAAGGTAAATAAATGTTGCTTCCTTCCATTCCCCATCCCTAAAATATAATTCCTGATCCAGAATTGTGTCCGAACGTGCATCATGTGACTAAGGGATACAGCAACGGTCGTAAGTGTGAAAAACGGCCATTGGTCCTTCAAAAGCAACCTCGTTTAGTTTTGGGGTGCACAGGGTCCGTCCCCCCTACCCACCGTTCTTTGTACAGGTAGTCCTCGACTTACGACCAAAATAATTGAGCCCATAATGTCTGCTGCTAAGTGAGGCAGCTGTCCCGTTTCACCATCCCGCCGTTGTTAAGTGAATCCCTGCAGTTAAGTTAGGAACATGGTCGTTAAGGGAAACTGCTTTCCCCGTCTCCTCAGAAAGTAAATCAAAGGGGATTGCAGTGACCCCCAGGGTTATGCGACCCCGCCATAAATACGAGGCGGTGTCCAAGCGTCCGAATTTGGATCCCGCTGCATGTTGCAGCAGTCATAAGTATGAAAAACGGTCCTAAGTCGCTTTTTCGGGTGCTGTGGTCGCTTCAGACTGAATGGTTATAAGTCGAGGACTTAACCACGGCAGTGATTCACTGGACAACGGCTGCAAGGAAGGTCGTAAAATGAGGCCCAACCCCGATTCAAAACTGTCTTGCTGAGCATCAGAAAATTTGGACTCCACTATGGTCGTAAGTCGAGGACTACCTGCATTTCCTGGTCAGACAAGGAACGGTTAGAAACGAAGCCTTGTTCATGTGTTGTGTTGTGTTGTGTTGTGTTGTGTTGTGTTGTGTTGTGTTGTGTTGTGGTACTCGCTTTCCCTACCGGTTCACAAATGGGAGTGCGCCCCCTTTTTATTTTATTTTATTTTATTTTTAGTAGGCTTCTTCTCTCCCCCTCCCCAGGTTTAAAGGGGTCCCTAGAACGGCTGCAACTGAATTACGTGGACGTGGTATTTGCCAATCGGCCGGATCCGAACACACCTATGGAAGGTAAGCTACCATTTTGGGTTTTTTGCTCGAATTGCTAGAGAACAGAAACCTCTTAGTTATCCCAGTTAACCTTGGCGAGGCCCTTAAAAAATTGCTATGCCTACGGCCATTCGATTCTTGCCTTTTCAAAGGTTCGTTGGCTCATTGGCCCTTAGGACAATTCATTTAGCGACCGTTTGAACTGGGCCCTGATAAAAGGGATTTGCAACTGGTCCTTGCACCTAGCAACGACAATCACGGCTTCCCATGGTCACAGGATCGTGGTTAGGCGCTCGGCAATTGTCACGCATTTAGGATGGCTGCAGTGTTGGGAGGTCACGAAGCATTGGGGAAGCCAGCGGGAAGTCGAAAGTCGCATAATTTATTTTTTTAGTTATGATTGAATTTATTCGCTGGAGTGGGTGCGGTGGCCCAGAGGTGGAGCTCTCGCCTCACAATCAGAAGGCTGTGAGTTCGATCCTAGGTAGAGGCAGATATTTCTCTTCCTCTGGGCACACTGAAAATATATCTGCTGAACAAAACTTCTCATTGGTGACAAGAAAGGCATCCGGCCAGTAAACACTCAACTCCTAACCCTAACCCCACCCCCTCAGGGTGTGTCATCAATCACATTCGCCAATGGAACAATTTCGTGGATTGTAGAGATCACTCCCCTCCCGCTGCTGTGGGTAACCCTGGGAGACAGCCTTGAGAAAGATATGTCTGGAATGTGCTCCTGTCTTAGGCTGCCGTACCGCTTCGTTGGTTTCCCATCCCCCTTGCCTATGGCAACTCGAGAGCAGGCCAGGGATGCTTTGGGAGTTGATAGCGGCCTTATTAAAATTCTTGGCGAAAGAAATTGGGAATCGCTGGACACTTAAGTAGACTCGTTACTAGCTCTTGAACGAGAACCATCCGTGAGGAACAGGGCCCGAATTAGGGGAGGGGGCTGCTTCTCTCCCACTCCCTGGATGAAAAGCAGGGTTACAGCTCTAAACTCTTGCCTCTCTCAAATCTGTTTTCTATCACCAGGGAACCCATTTAGTTCCAAGTCGCGAACATTCATCATAGAAGGTACCCCTCCTTGATTAACTGCATCCGAGCGGCATTTTACGGGACAGAAATCCTTAGCTTTTACTTCCTTCCTTCCTTCCTTCTTTTCTTTTTTTTCTTTCTTTTCTTTTTTTAAATTCTTTCCCCCTTTTTCGCTTTGGAGACTTTTCATTCTGATTGGCCGAAGCTCCCTTTCCTCGGAGGACGAGGTTCGCCATAAAATGCCAAAGGACGCAAAGAATGAAAAAGGATGATCAAAAATATTATAATAATAATAAAAACAACAACAACCTTTCTGTCCCCTTAGTTAACATCTTGCAAGTAACACGGAAAGCACAAAATGCTTTATTTAAAAACGGGGGATTGGGGCTCCTTCCTTTCCTCCTCTTTTCCTAATGGTCTCATTTCACCACCTTCTCAACCACGACATTTAATGAAGCAACCTTTCATGGCTTAATGTTGTGGCTCCTACAAGCTCTCCTCCCTGATTCTAGCCTAGCCAGTTTCTCCAGAAAGTGACGGGTAGGATTCAGCCAGTTCAGACCGGTTTGGGTGAATCGGATGCTAATTTTGCATCTGGTTCGCTGAACCGGTAGTAGCAAGGACTGGCTGCCCCCGCGGCCCCCCCCCCCAGGAGTCTCCACGCGGCCCATTTTGGATGCCAGGTAAATGCAGCCCCCGCGTGGAGGCTCTGGGAGGGCGAAAAACGGGCCTCCCAGAAGTTCCGGAAGTCTGGAAACAGGTCCGTTTCTGGCCTCCGGAGCCCAGGGATTCATGGTTCAGGACCTTGGGCCAGTCCTGCAGTCTGGGGAAGGTCCCGACGAGGGCTCTACGTCGGAGGCAGAGATGGGGCCAGGGCTATCTGGGAGTGATGCGCGGACTCCGGAGCCTCTAGAGTTGGACAGCAGAGGCACAAAGAAACAGGAGGAGCCTGTTCCTAACGCACACATGCGCACAGCTGCCAGAAGGCAAGAGCAGCTAAAGCAAAAGGGACGACTCGGGAGTAAGGCCAGAAGATGATTGGCCCCTCCCTTAAGGCTTAAAAGAGAAACAGAGGCACTTGGGCTTTTTGTAGGAAAGCAACATTGCTAACTCTGTTTCCGGTCGGCATCTCTCGTTTGTTTCTAAACTTGGTGGGGCTTTGCCAAGTAAGGCCTTTGGCAGGGTGTCAAAGAAGATAAAGGTTGGTGATTATCCCGGAGGACTTCTTCCGAAGGACTTGTTTTGCAACTAATTGAGACTCAGCTGGGAATGAACATAATTCTCAGCTGTAACAATAAAATAGGTTTGTTTGGGACTAATTGTGCATTGTAATTACTCAGTAAGCCTAGGTTACAACAAACACTTCAGAAGATCACCTATCAAAGCCCTCCATCTACGTCCCCCCGTTTTGTTGTGTTCTTATCCTCCCACATCTGTCGGGTCAGAAAAAGACATCTCAACAAAACCAGCCATTTCCCACCTAGATTTTCTCGTGGGAAAGTTCTCCCGTTTTCTTCTGATTTTTCGAGGTCTCGATTTGCTTGCAAGATGTCGCCCAATCTCCTGCCCTCTCCTCCTTTCCTTTCTCCTGTTTGGTGTTGTGCCCTTAATTTCGGTTGGACAGCCTTGTTTATTTTGCCGCTCTTCGGATTAACCCTTTTTCTTTTCCTGTCGTCTCGTTCCTTTTTTTTTCTTCCAGAGACCGTACGAGCCATGACGCACGTCATTAACCAAGGCATGGCGATGTACTGGGGGACTTCACGGTGGAGTTCCATGGAGATTATGGTACTGTACCTGCTAACAACCACGCGCCCATCATTAAAGGCTTGAGAATCCAATCGATTTAAGAAAAATAAAAGGAGGATTTTCTCGCTGAATTCGGTTTTGTCCAGATGGAGAACAAGCCGGTTTAAAGAGATTGAAAGTAGCAAAACGGATCATGGAGTCTTAGACAAAACCAGAACTCTGTTGTCTTCCCCAGTGATTTTTCTTCATCCACTTTTCACAGCAGAGTAGAATAGAATAATAAGAGTTGGAAAGGGATCTTGTAGGTCATCTAGTCCAACCTCTCCTCCCAAGCAGGAGACCCTACACCATTTCTGACAAATGACAATCCAGTCTCTTCTTGAAAGCTTCCAGGAATGAAGCTCCCACAACTTCTGGAGCCTTCTTGGGGGAACTCGCCCCAAATTCACACCCGTTTCTCCTCCGATAGGCATTTTTTCACTCGCTTTTATCTCATGTCCTGCCCACCGTATTTCCACAACATGTGAAGGTTTTTGTGCAAAGACCCCCGTTTAAAATCCAGTTTACTAGCTTAACTTCAGTGATTCACTTAAAAACTGCAGCAATTGTAAAACAAAAAAAAGATGTGGCAAAATCCACTCCACAGGTGTTTCGCTTAGCAACAGAAATTTTGGGCTCAATTGTGGTCGTAAGTCGGGGACTGCCTGAATTTGTAGTCCGAAGTAAGTGGGATGTTTTGATAATAAAGGTAGAAACAGGTTTGTCCTCCCTAGAGATTCTCCCTAGGGATGGATCCCTTCTCCTTGGTCATTTGCATATTCTAAGTTGATCTCTCCCCGTAGGAAGCCTATTCTGTAGCTCGGCAGTTCAACCTGATCCCTCCGATTTGTGAGCAAGCCGAATATCACATGTTCCAACGGGAGAAGGTCGAAGTTCAACTTCCAGAGCTTTTCCACAAGATCGGTGAGCCTCTCTCCTCCCCCATCCGTCGCTGGGTGCTATCCTGCCACCCAAATAACACTGTCCCGAAGCGAAAAAAACAGAGTTGGAAGGGCCCTTAGAGGTCTTCTAGTCCAGCCCCCTGCTCAAGCAGGAAATGCCATTCTTTAGCTTCCCTTTATTCGGGTTGTAGGAACATAGCCTCATAAAATTTAGTCAGCTTAGCTGCCTCTGGTGTTCAGGGACACGAGAACGCTTAAAAATTTGCTTTCTTAGTCCTGGGTTTTTTAAAAAAAATGAGTTTAAAATAGAAAAAAAAATCAGAAAGCACCACTAGAAGTTTCTTTCCTAAAGTACAAGCAGTCCTCAAGTTATAACGGTTCATTTAGTGACCATTTGAGGTTACTTCGGCACCGAAAAAAGTGACTTGGGATTGTTTTTCCCATTTATGACTCTTGTGGCATCACCGTGATCACGTGATCAAAATTCAGAGGCTTGGCAACTGGCATGTACTTATGACGGTTGAGTGTCCCGGGGTCAGATGATCCCCTTTTGTGACCTTCCACGGTGGGAAGCCAGACTCACTCAACAGCCATGGGACTAACTGAATAATCGCAGTGATTCACTTAACAATAATAGCAAGAAAGGTCATAAGAAGGGAGAAAACTCACTTCACAACTGTCTCCCTTAACAATGGAAATATTTGGCTCAAATGTGGTCGCAAGTCGAGGACCACTGATTCCTTACAATGTGGCTTAGCATCCTCCGGCGTTGAAGAAAACGAGACAGCTTAGGAAATTGGTTTGGTTTCTGATTCCTTGCAATCTGGGTTTGCCGTGCGACCTCACCATCTCTTTCCTTCCCAGGCGTGGGAGCCATGACGTGGTCCCCGTTGGCATGCGGAATCGTGTCGGGGAAGTACGACGGCGGCATCCCCCCTTACTCGCGAGCGTCGCTCAAAGTAAGCACCCGTCTGCTTCCTCCTCCTCGTCGCCCTGCTCAACTCCCGTCCATCATGGTCTCTTCCGTCTTCTTCCGTCTAGGGTTACCAGTGGCTGAAGGACAAAATTTTAAGCGAGGAAGGGAGGCGGCAGCAGGCGAAGCTGAAGGAGTTGCAAGCGATTGCCGAGCGGCTGGGCTGCACCCTGCCACAGCTCGCCATCGGTGAGTGGGAACGGGGAGCTCGCATCCTTGTCCAACTTCAGATATTGTGGCAGGGAGTTACGCAGGCATCGAGCGATAGCGGAGGGGCATTACGTGTCTCAAGCCTGCAGATTGGTGGAACCTCATGTTTGTAGTATGTTAAAAGTCTCACTTTGTTTCTTCTTCCCTTCGGGAAGTCCTTGATTTACAACCAATTTAGGGACCATTCTGAGTGGTGGGGTGGCCTAGAGGTGGAGCTCTCACCTCACAATCAGGAGGCTGTGAGTTCGATCCTAGGTAGAGGCAGATATTTCTCTCTCTGGGCACGATGAGAATATATCTGCTAAACAAAACTCCGTATTGGCGACAGGAAAGGCATCCGGCCAGAAAAAACTCGGCTCCATTCAGTTGCCCAGACTCCACCCCACAAGGGATTAAGGGGTCGTTAAAAGAAGATGATTTAGTGACCATTCTAACTTAACAACTGCACTGGAGAAAGTGACTTATGTCCAGTGTTCACACTTACGACCATTGCAGCATGTGATCAAAATTCAGACGCTTGGCCCCTGAGTCGTATTTACGATGGTTGCAGTGACCTGGAGGGGGAGGGGGAGGGGTCACGTGATCCCCCTTTGCGACCATCTGACAAGCAAAGCCAAGGAGAAAGCCAGATTCATTTAACAACCGTGTGGCTAACTCAGCAACTGCCATGATTCACTTAACAGTGGCAAGGAAGGTCGTAAAACGGGGCAAAACTCACTTAACCGTTGTTTGGTTTAGCAACCGAAATGTAGGGCTCCAATATGGTCATAACTCAAGGACTCTAATTGTTACCTCCCTTGAGTTTCTCCCTCTCTGTCACCCCTAAGCAAAACAGATTAAATCAGATTTTTGCCCCTGGAATCCTGTCAACTCTTCTAATAATTGTGCATTTTTCACCAGCGTGGTGTCTACGCAACGAGAGTGTCAGTTCCGTCCTATTAGGAGCTTCTAACGCCGATCAGTTGATGGAGAATATTGGAGCAATACAGGTGAGGGAAAGGGGGGAGAGTCTTTTAAGGCAGGGTGGTGGTGGAAATTATAAGCACCAATTTCCAGACACTGACCCCAAAAGTCACTCTGTGTTCCTTGTCATTATTTTTTCCGAACTAAACCACTGGAAAGCAACGTTTTATACCACTCTCCCTAAGACCTATTTAAATAAGCCTTTATTTAAATATAAATAAAACTTATTTGTGTTTACTTCTAAATTTTTCCCGTGGGCCTCTTTTTTTTTTTTTTTTTTTTTTTCTTCCTTTTAGATGTTGGACTTGATAGATCGTCAGTCCCCTTAATATTGCTTATTAAAAATTTAATCTGAAACAGATGGTTGATCCACAGGCTGGGGACTTTCAGCTTGGCACTGATGTGAGCTGAGCCAAAAAATTCCGACAAGACAAATAGATGGATAGATAGAATATGGATAGAGGATGGATGGATGGATGGATGGATGGATGGATGGATGGATGGATGGATAGATAGATAGATAAATAGATAGATAGATGATAGATAGATGATAGAGGATGGATGGATGGATGGATGGATGGATGGATGGATGGATGGATGGATGGATAGATAGATAGATAGATAGATAGATAGATAGATAGATAGATAGATAGATGATAGAGGATGGATAGATAGAGGATAGATGATAGAGAGATGGATGGATGGATGGATGGATATATAGAGATAGAGATATATAGATATTAATTTAAGAAAGGCTAAAATGCATGCCCATTTTACAGATCACCGTTTTCCTGAAAAATCTCTTTATAAATCCAATCTCTAAATTAGCTCAATTTCAGGGTATTTTGTTTTTCCCCCAGGTGGATGCCGGATAGGAAAAATAGGCAATATTGCAAAAATTTTAGCTATAGCTTTCTTTAATTTTATCCTTGTTTCCCAACAGGTTCTTCCCAAACTCTCCTCTTCAATTATCCATGAAATCGATAGCATCCTAGGCAATAAACCTTACAGCAAAAAGGACTACCGTTCTTAATAACGGGGGGGCGCATTTGTGGTGGGGGCCCCCCAGTTAATCTGGGACTAATCCTCACGTCCGCCTCTCTGCTCTTCGCTTGCTTAAAGCTTATTTCGAAGAAGCCGAGGAAACAAAAAGGTTTTGCATCTGAGAATTTAAAAAAAAACAAACCACCGTATCCGGAGACTTCAGAGGACACCCCCGTTTTCCCAACGTGGCCAGATCACGTTTAAGCTTTTATTTTATTTTTTGCTTTTAAATTTTTTCCTCTTTTCCCCACCCCTCTGTGAATGCAGGAAACAACATTCCAGAGAAAAAAATCATGTCGTTTCCTTTTTTGTTTGTTTGTTTGCAAAGGGAAAAGCAAATTTTTGGCCCCGTGTTGACGTTATGGCAATGGGTTGGTATTTGGTATTTGTTTTTTTTCCCTGTTCCAAAAAAAAAAAACCACCCCAAAATAACTCGTAGGCACAAGTGTCAGTGTTTTTAAACGTTAATCTGGACCTCACCTCGCTTCCCTCCCTCCCTCCCTCCCACCCCCCTTCCCTCTAATAAGAGCTGGCACTATTTTTATATAAAATGCAGGCATGGACCGAGCTGTGATTATTATTAGAAACTGCTTATGGGGAAACTAATGCATGCATCCTTCCCAAACCATCACTCCCTCCTTAACGTGGTTTATTTATTTCTTTTAAGTTTGAAAAAAGAACACAGATTTTTATTTTTTTTAAGATGGAGGGGGAAAAAAAGAGAGTTAAGAATCTTCTGGATTGTTTCTGGATAGAGGGAGCCAGGAAATTTTGGGATAACGGTGCACCGTTTATGGCGGTTTACCATAGAAATGGCTCCGTCTCCTCCCCCAAAGTTTTCGGTTCTAGGTTATTTTCCCCAGAAATATTATCTTTCTTTCAGATATTTCAAGGTGGCATTCAGGCGAGGTTGGGCCACATTCCCAGGCACCCCAAAATCGATGGGGTTCTGTGTGCCCCCCCCCCCAGCTCTTGTCTTTTTTGAGCATCGGTTCGACAAAATTATCCTTGCATTTTGAGAATCGGATCGCTGCTTTGCTGGAATTTGCACGGCTAGCGGCGTGTGACATGGCCCTTGCACTGGAGGGTTGGGGGTGGCATTCTGGGGAGGGGGCTTGCTGTGGGTGCACCCCACATTGTCCGCACACACCCCAGAAAGAGTTTCATGGAAGGATGCAAGTCTCCCAGCGTTAGCAGTTGATGTACTCGTTTGTGCCTTAGCGAAATGCAGAATTTTAAATCTTAAATTTTGGGCAAAAGAGTCGTATCCTGTTAAAAAGGCCTGAGTGAAAACACCCATGTCTTCTCTCTCCCCCCCTTTGCCCCCCCAAAAATATTCCTCCTCCTTAAATGAGCTTGGATCAAACTACATCATATCTAACCTTAAATGTAAGATTTGGGGTTAAAACGGCTTTTAAAATATGACTTTTTTTTTTCCAATAAAGCTTCCTTAAATATATATATATATCCATGTTTGCTATCTGGGTTCTCCTAAATACAGGTAGTCCTCATCTTACAACCACAATTGGGCCCAAAATTTCTGCTGCTGAGGGAGATGGTCGCTGAGCGAGTTTTGCCCTGTTTCACGACCTTTCTTGCCACGGTCGTTAAGGGAATCACTGCGGTTGTGAAGTTGTTTAAGTGAATCCGGCTTTTCCGTTGACTTTTGTCAGGTGGTCGCAAAAGGGGAACATGGCGAGCATCGTAAACACGAATCAGTTGCCAAGCGTCTGAATTTTGATCATCAGATCTGGGCATGTTGTCATGGCCATTAAGTGTGAAAAATGATCATGTCCAGTGCCATTTTAACATCGAAAGGTCACTTCACAAGAGAGTTGTAAGTTGAGGACTGCCTGTCATTCCAACTCCAGACCCCTTTTTCCCATCTTAAGACACCCCCCCCCCCATTCAAAAAGGACCACTCTGCAAAATGGAAAGGGCGGCTTTGACCCCCAAGGCGGGAACTTGTCCGTCAATCAAAAGGCCATTCTGACATCTCTCGTAGTTCATTTTCCGTCCGTCCGTCCATCTCCAATCCTGGAAGACCCAGATCATTTCTTAAAAGGGGGGACAAGGTTGTTGTGAGGTCTCCATGCATTCCCTCCCTCCCTCCCTCGGTTGCGTTGGCCAACAAGAACTTCAATTTTGAGTTGGCCATGAAGGCTTCCAGGTTTCGCCCGTCGCCGTTGTGTAAATAAAAATCCCGTGTTTTTTTTCTCGCATTCTTTCCCCCCAAATCTGTTGTGTCCCGTCCCCCAAACGACAAACCACGGGTCTCTCTAATAAACACGGCATATATGATTGTAATTATTCCCAAGCTTAATTGCGTAACCTTCTGGGTGTCTCCATCCTGCTTAACAAAAGATCTGGATTGTTTAAAAAAAAAAAGACAAAAACTACCACTGTATTTACGGAATGAACAAACAACTAGCTAAATAAAATCAGGCCTTATTTCTGCAATGGAATTGTCTTTTTGGCGTGTTTTTTTTGGGGGGGGGTTTAAAAAACAGCTTGGCTACCGCTTGGATGGGGCACCACTAGGAAAATCCTATGGTGGGGGAAACAAATGGGAAATAAATTGCGTATTGTGGTGTAGTGGGAGGGAGGGGGCGTGTTTGGGACCTGTGCAGCCCATAAAGGGCAATATATGCTGCCCTCTAGTGGCTAATTTGGGGTATTTCAGTGCTAAAAAATGGTGAATGTTGCCCTCTGGTGGACATGTTTAGTTACTACAGCGAATAAATAGAAGTGAAGGCTTTGGGATGTTACCTGTTCTCAATATTGTACAATTAGTCAAGGTCATCGGTCTCGTGCTACCCCTGGTGGCCGGTATGGGTACTGCAACCTATAGGAACGTACACATAAAGCTTTCTTGGGGAGAAAACGAAATTTTGGGGCTGGGCAGGTGATTAAAAATGCTCTTAAAGTCCTTTTCTAGTATTCATTAGGCGGGTGGAGGGTTTTTCCCAAGGATTTTCCCAGGAGGGCAGGCTCCAGCATCTTGAGAGAGCCTCCCAAGTCAGAGGCAGTCTACCTTAGCCGGCAGGGAAGAAAGTGCACTCAAACAAGATCCCAGTCTCCCTCTGCAAAATGGGGAAACCCAGCTTTTCCCCGCCACCCTTTGGGAAGGGGCCTCCCCTCTTGAGAGAGGAGCGAGCCCCCTGCCTCAATGGAGCCTCTCCGTGTAGAGGTAATCTACCTCTGGACAGAGAGCATCTTTGCACGGGACTTCGGTCTCCCTTTTGGGCAGCTCTGCAAAATAGAGAGACCCCCAGCCCGGCTTTGGAGGGGCCTTGAGAGGAGCCATCCCCTTGCCGCCATGGAACCTCCAGCTATGGAAGTGCGCTACCTGCGTCCATGGGGACCCATCCGCATCCTAATTGTACCAGTTGCAAGCAGAGTTGCAAGGAAGGAGGAAAACACCTTGCGTGGAAACGGTGCGTACTCAGACACGCAACTTGTGTCCCAAACACCAAACAAAAAGAACAATCAGAACAATTTCTACTACAATTTTATTCCGGGAAAAACGGATATACAAAACGGCTCCAGATCGCTTGGCAATTAATCTTCCTCTTCCTCCTCTTCCTCGTCCTGGTTGATCTGGAAATACCGCAACTCGTAGCTCTCCTTGCTGTTGGCCACCACGCGCAGCCAGTCGCGCAGATTGTTCTTCTTCAGGTATTTCTTGGTCAGGTACTTGAGATACCTGGGAAGGAAAAAAAAGAAAAAAGAGACATTAAAAAACATGTGAAAACTCAAAGCTAGAAAAAGACGATGGAATTTTCTTTGGAATTTATTTCTTTTAGCTTTTTGTTTATCATTTCTGAGTTTATTTTCTTTCGAATTTGAGTATTTTAAGTTTTTTGTATATTGAGGGATTTGTTCTCCTTTGAATTTATTTTTTAATTATTTTTTCTTTTGAATTTATGTATTTCTTAAGTGTTTTGCTTTCTTTCGAATTTGAGGGATTTGTTCTCTTTTGAATTTGTTCCTTCATTATGTTTCCTTTCAAATTTATGTATTTCTTTTTAAGTTCTTTGTTTTCTTTTCACACTTAACCTTTCCAGCATCCCCGTGGTCAAGTGATCAAAACTCAGAGGCTTGACAACCGACTCGTATTTATGACAATCGCAGGGTCCCTTTTGCAACCTTCTGACAAGCAAGGGGGAAAACCAGACTCACTTAACAACCGTGTGGCTAACTTAACAAGTGCAGCGATTCGCTTAACAACGGCGGCAAGGAAGGTCGTAAAAGGGGAGGCCAAACTCACCAATGATTGTTACCTGTTATCCCAAACCCCGAAACACAAAACACCCAGTTGTAAAATGTATACCCAGCTTCATTTATTCAGTCCCCAACAAAGAAGGCCCGAGGGGGCCAGGCGCCCCCCCCCCCATCGGCAGGAGACCCCGGGGTCAACAGCCGCCCGCTTACCTCTTG
Source organism: Pantherophis guttatus (assembly GCF_059756535.1). Classification (NCBI taxonomy): domain Eukaryota; kingdom Metazoa; phylum Chordata; class Lepidosauria; order Squamata; family Colubridae; genus Pantherophis; species Pantherophis guttatus. Next base: position 910,335 of record NC_142077.1, read on the forward strand.
GAAAACGGGACCTCGGAGGTCACCGTGATTTTACTTTTACTCCTCTCAATTGTCACCGCTCCTCCGCCGAGGTTCCCTGCTTTACCGTTGACTTTGATCCGTTCTTGCAAGAATTGTTCCTGGGAAGAAATTCAGAAGGGGGGGGGGGGGGGTGTTACCGGACGCAGCCCACGGATTATTTTTTGACATTTTTTCTTCTGGTTTCCCAGAATCTCCAACTGGCGGAGTCCTAGCCGGGAATCTGAGGTTGGTCGGACCTCAATGAGATCTCTCAACTTGATTAACCCAAACCCCACTGGAGTAAACAGTGAGAGGAGCTGAAAACAGTTGCTTGTAAGTTCTAACCACACCTCGGCACCTCCCTCTCAATTACTTTTAATTTAACAACTGTTTTGTGTCTGTGCCTTCAAGTTATCCCAGGAAGTTCTCGAATTACAACAGCTCGTTTAGTGACCGAAGTTACAAAGGCACTGAAGTGACTTAAGACCGTTTCACACTTAAAACCGTTGCAGCGTTCCTTGGCAACTGACACGTATTTATGACGGTCGCAGAGTCCTGGGGCCACACGATCCCCTTTTGCGACCTTCTCACCATCAAAGCCAATGGGGAAGCCAGACTCACTTAACGACCATGTTACTAGCTTAGCAGCTGCAGTGTTTTACTTAACAACGGTGGCCAGAAAGGCTCACTTCTCAGCAACAGAAAATTGGTCGCAAGTTGAAAACTGCCTGTATTCTATTCCCAACTAGGAGCCAACGTTTAAATCGTGGCCCAGGGACAAAAGCGGCGTTCATAGCGCTTGTGTGATAAAACGTCCCACGCGGGTGTTCGCGACTTACAAAGTTGGCAGCGTCCATAATTCCATCTTCTACCGGATGGGTGCAATCCAAAGTGAACTTCAAAACTTGTTTCTTTTTTTTGCTGCCTTTCGTCGCGAGCTTCTTCTGCAGGAGGGGTGGGAGATGACAAGGAATTAAAGAGAAAAATGTCTTGATTCAGATGTTGAGGAAGAGTAAAAAGAAAGAATCAAGCTTTCTCTGCCCAGCCTTCAATACCGAGACCCTTCAGAGGTAGAGGTGGATTAAATTAACTCATGAAATGACAACAAATATGTTCAAAAATATAGCCAAAGGCTGAGCTTTATACAGGCTGGTACATTTTTCACCTATTATCAGTATGTTTTAAACCTTCATTCATTGCTCTCCCAGACAGGGAGTGCAGACGTTGCTATCGTGTGAAATAAAAGGTTACAAAAGAAGGACAGAGTGGGAAGGGACCTTGGAGGTCTTCTAGTCCAACCCCCTGCTCAAGCAGGAGACCCTATAGACCAGTGGTGGCTAACCTCCAGTGATGGAGGGAGCCCGGTGGGGTCACACGCACACGTGCCCACATCCATAATTCCATGTGCCCCAACCCCCTGTGCTCCCCCCGATTTTGGCATGTGATGGCACAGTGGGCCCGGTAGGCCTGTTTTTTGCTCTCCCCAGGCTCCAAAGCCTTTCTAGGAGCCTGGGGAGGGCAAAAACGGTCTCCCCCATCACCAAGGCCCTCTGGAGGCCAGAAACTGTGTTTCCTGACTTCTGGTGAGCCCAGGAGGCCTGAAAATCAGCTGGCCAGTGCATGCATGCGTGCCAGAGCTGAACTCGCGTGTCCACCAATATGGCTCCATGTGCCACCTGTGGCACCCATGCCATAGGTTCGCCATCCCCGCTACATTTCAGACACAGAACTGCCCAGTCTCTTCTTGGAGACCTCCAGTGATGGAGCACCCACAACTTCTGGAGGGAAGCCCTTCCATGGGTGAATTGTTCTAACTGCCAGGAAATTTCTCCTTAATTCCAGGTTGGTTCTCTGATTAGATAGATTAGAGAGATATGATAGCTAAATGATAGCTAGATGAAAGCTAAAAGATAAATAGTTAGATATAGATAGATAGATGATAGCTAGATAGACGGATGGAGAGATAGATAATGATAACTGGATGGATGGATAGCTAGATATAAATAGATGATAGCTGGATATAGATAGATGATAGATAGATAGATAGATAGATAGATAGATAGATAGATAGATAGATGATATAGATGATGGATGGATTGACAGATGGATGGATAGCTAGAGATAGATGATAGCTAGATATAGATATAGATGATATAGATAGATATAGATGATAGGTAGATGGATGGATGGATTGACGGATGGATAGAGATAGATGATAGCTGGATAGATGATAGCTGGATGGATAGACAGATAGATAGATATAGATATAGCTAGCTAGATGGATGGATGGAGAGATAGATAGTTTGATGGATGGATGAAGATAACTAGATGATAGCTGGATGAATGGAGAGAGATAGATAGATGATAGATAGATAGATAGATAGATAGATAGATAGATGATATAGATGATGGATGGATTGACAGATGGATGGATAGCTAGAGATAGATGATAGCTAGATATAGATATAGATGATATAGATAGATATAGATGATAGGTAGATGGATGGATGGATTGACGGATGGATAGAGATAGATGATAGCTGGATAGATGATAGCTGGATGGATAGACAGATAGATAGATATAGATATAGCTAGCTAGATGGATGGATGGAGAGATAGATAGTTTGATGGATGGATGAAGATAACTAGATGATAGCTGGATGAATGGAGAGAGATAGATAGATGATAGATAGATAGATAGATAGATAGATAGATAGATAGATAGATGATATAGATGATGGATGGATTGACAGATGGATGGATAGCTAGAGATAGATGATAGCTAGATATAGATATAGATGATATAGATAGATATAGATGATAGGTAGATGGATGGATGGATTGACGGATGGATAGAGATAGATGATAGCTGGATAGATGATAGCTGGATGGATAGACAGATAGATAGATATAGATATAGCTAGCTAGATGGATGGATGGAGAGATAGATAGTTTGATGGATGGATGAAGATAACTAGATGATAGCTGGATGAATGGAGAGAGATAGATAGATGATAGATAGATAGATAGATAGATAGATAGAGGTAGATGATAGCTAGATTGACAGGTGATGGAGGGAGGGATAGGTATTAGATAGATGGGAGAGAGAGATGGAGGGGGGATGGATGGATCCATTAGATTGACAAATGATGACATAGATACACAGAAGAAGAGAGGGTGGGTGCATAGATTAGATTGACAGATGATGGAGGGAGGGATAGGTAGGATCAGAAAGAGAGAGAGAGAGAGAGGAAGGAAGGAAAGAAGGGGAGGGAGGGAGGGAGATTCGGGGGGGGGCTCCTTCCCTTAAAGGGACAGAGACCGAGCATCCCTTGACCCCCCCCATAAGAGGAGCCCCCCCCCTCCACACACCCAGGGAAGAGGCCTCGCCTGGCTGCCTCCCCACCTTCCTTCCTCCCCCCCCACGTGCTCAGCAGGCCTCCCCTCCCCCACCTCCCGGGGGGGGCAAACGAGGTGTGGGCGGGGCGTGGGCGGGGCCTGAGGCGGGAGGGGGCGCTGAGGCCTCTTCGGGGGAGGAGGGAGACCCAAAATATCCCCCCCTGCCGAGCTTGATCGGCTCCCCCTCCGGCCCCCACGAGGCCTCCCCGGGTACCCCCTCCCCTTCCCCGGCCCATCCTCGCCGCTTTCCCGGCCGGGCCCGCTCGGAGACTCACCGCGGGCGCCATGGCGGCAGCGACGACAGGGGGAAGAAAGGCAGGGAGGCTAGAGCGCATGCGCCGCCCGGGCCCCGCCCACCGCGCTTCCGCCCGGCGCGCTCGCTTCCGGCCAAGGCGGCCCCGCCCACCCAGCCGCACGTGCGCCGGGAGGAAGCCCGAGGAGGAGGTTGGGCTTGGACTCTTCGAGCCTGCCGAGCGCCGAGCGCATCGATCGGTCGCGCTTCGGCCTCTAAAGATCAGATCGATTGAAGAAGAGGAGGCGAAGAGCACGCCGGGAGTTGTAGTTTTTTTTAAATTAGGTTTTTTTTTTAAGTGGCCACCCAGAAAGCTCTTTTAAAAAGTGGAATAAGAGACTTTATCTGGGAAGGAGGCTTTCTCCTCTCTTGGCCTCCTTCTTCGCTCTTTTTTCTTTTTTATTCTCTCTTTGGAATGATGTGGAAATGTGGTTTCTCTTTCTGTCCAGCTTCCTTATCTTAAATACCACCCCATTAAATTATTCCTATTCCTCACTCCCTGACAGTCAGAACATTTCCCCAGTGGAACGGCTTGGACAGCCAATCGTCTCAAATTGTATGGGGTCTCTTGCTTGAGCAGGGGGCTGGACTAGAGGACCTCCCAGGTCCCTTCCAATGCTTATTCTCTAATTCTACCATTCCAAAGCCCCCCCACCCACCCAAAATACTGGCAACCACCTGTATTTTTGCAGAGCCTTGGGACTCCTGTTCCCATCACCCACAGCCAGAGGGGAACCCTTCGTCCCAGTTGCACAAGCAAGCATGCCTAGGCGAGGAGGGGGCTGATAATGGAGAGGGAGGGGGGAAATTTCATTCTTTGGAAAGCACAAATCGACGTTTGATGCATTTCACCCCCTCTGCAAAAAAAAAACAGAAAAAAAAAGTGTCCCAGGGACTGGCTGGGACGCTCTAGCCCGCTCTAGCTCTCCTCTCGGTGGCGACCACCGCCGGGGTCGCTCTGCCCCTCTCCGCTCGGTGTCGGATGCTCCGACGCAAGAAGGACCCACGCCGCCGAGAGTGACGTAGCGGCGGAGCTGTTGGGGTCACGTGGCCAGAGGAGGGGAAAAAAAAGGCTCCAGGCCGACCAATGGGGAGGGGGCGGCCGCGGAGGGCGGGGCTTAGAAGAGAAGCCCCGCCCCGTCCCCTCAACCCGCCCTCCTGTCAGGTCGCCGGCCGGCCGGTCGATCTCTCTCCGGTTGGACTGCCGCCGCCTCCTCCATCCTCCTCCATCCTCATGCAGCCTTCCCGGGCCCCCGAGGCCGGAGAAACCGCCCCTCCGCCCGCCGCCATCCAGATCAGCAGGTACCCGCCTCCATCGCTCCCAGAGCCTCTGGGCATGTGCAGAGTGCTCTGTGTGGTTATTAATAATAATTACTTGGTTATATGTACATATAACATGCACACAAATGTGTATGTTGGTTATTATAAATAATAACAGTTGGTTATTATCAATTCCAGGCTCTGGGGGGCATAAAATGTCTTTTTAGTTTTTTATTTTTTGGTTATATGTATGTATGTATATAAAACATGTTATATTTGTATGTATGTTATATGTATATAACATGGGTATGTATGTATGTTATATGTATATAAACATTGTATGTTACATGTTATGTATGTATGTATGTTACATATATAATGTTTTATATATATATGTATATATATGTAATGTATGTATGTATGACGTATGTATGTGTGTATATATAATATTTATATATATATAAACTTTGTGTGTGCGCGCATATGTGTATATATATACACACACACATATAAACTAAAGGATATATATCATTTATACTGAGATGGATAGATAGATAGATAGATAGATAGATAGATAGATAGATAGATGTAAATTAAGATTTATTTGGTTATCTGTGATATATGTTACTTTGTGTGGTTGTATGTATGTGCGCTGTATTGGATCCATAGATCTGCAAAGTGGGCGGCAGAAAGCAGGCTGAATGACACCCAGGGCCCTTGGATTGTATTTCATCTCATCTCATTATTATCTTTTTAAACTTAATTTCATTTCATCATTTCATTTTATATCACTCCATTTCCTTGTTTTATTATTTCCTTTTGTTATTTCATTTCATTGTTTTATTCTCTCCCTCCCTCCCTTTATTCTCATTTGCTTTTATAAAACTGGGATTTTATCAGATGAACAGACTCCTCAAACCTTCTCCTGGCCTGCCAAATCCATCCAATAAGGTTTCCTACCTTGGCCAAGGGGCTGGACTAGAAGACCTCTGAGGTCCCATCTAGCCCTTCGATTCTATTTTTCTTTTCAAAAAAATTGATCCTCTGCTCAGTTCCTTCCTTCCTTCTTTCTTCCTTCCTTCCTTCCTTTGTCCTTCCTTTCCACTCTTCCTTCCTTCCTCCCATCTTTCTTTCTTATTCCTTCCTCCCTCCCTCTCTCTCTCCTTTCTCCTTCCCTCCTTCCTTCCTTCTTTCCTTTGTCCTTCCTTTCCGTTCTCTCTTCCTTCCCTCCCTCCCTCCCTCCACTACCAATTCTTCTCTTTTTTCCTTCCTTCCTGTCTTCCGTCCTTCCTTTCCTTTCCTTTTCTTTCTTTCCATTTTACGTTTCCTAGGCAACTGGGCAAGGCTGGTTGTTGTTTTTTAAACACGTGGCGACATGCACTCGCTTTTCACCCTGATTCGTGCACTTTGATCCTCGAGGGGCGAGTCCATCAAACAACATTCAGTTCCTGCGAAGGGCTTGGCAGGATTCGAACGGGAAATTCAACGGCCTTTGTGATGTTTTACGACACCGGCGGCTGGTGAATTGTGTGCCACAAAAAACTCTTACCCTAAAGAGCTTGGCAGCCTTGGGGCAGTGCCCAACCCTTCGTTCCCAGGCCTCGCCCTTCTCCACTCCTTCCTCCAACAAAGGGATGGCTTGTAACCATGATTTAATAACGGTTTAAGGCTGAGCTTCGGCTCATGGCTGCGGGATTTAAAAGCCTCCCTCGGTGCCCAGTTTGCAGGCGGCACGTGAGAATAATTACAGCATCCGCCGGCTGGCTTTTTCCCTGCGGGAATTTTAATCGCCTTAAGTTCTCCAGGCTGAGATTGATCCCCAAAGAACCAACTGCTCTTTTATTATTATTTTTTTCCCCCGACAATAATTCTGCTTTTCTTGTGCTGACTCACCTGCTGGCGGACAGTGCATCAAAAAAAAAAAAAAAAAAACCCTGCTTTTTTTCAGAATTGCAAGCCTCTCCTTTTTGGGGGGGGGGCGCTTTTGGTCCTCGCAAATAGACTGAATCTGTGATTCATGGATGCTCCAGCCCAGAGGTGAAGTCTTTTGTGGGCCAGCAAGTTGCACAAATGTTTGGCGGTCAAGCTTTTGAAGTTGCTGCTTTGTTGCGTGGTGTGGCTTTGTCTCGGGTTTTCCTCGTGGCTCTCTTCAGCTGCTGCGCACCAGAAATCGGCGGTGGGAAATGGGTTGCGTGAATGGAGTGGGTCGACCTGTGTACCCAACTTCCTATTTAGATAGAAAGATAGACAGACAGACAGACGGGCAGGCAGAAGATAGATAGACAGTAGATAGATAGACAGACAGACAGACAGATAGATAAGAGATAGAAAGACAAATAGATAGAAAGACAGAGAGATAGATAGATAGATCATGAGATAAGATAGATAGATAGATAGACAGACAGACAGATAGATAAGAGATAGAAAGACAAATAGATAGAAAGACAGAGAGATAGATAGATAGATCACGAGATAAGATAGATAGATAGATAGATAGATAGACAGACAGACAGATAAGAGATAGAAAGACAAATAGATAGAAAGACAGACAGAGAGATAGATAGATAGATAGATCACTAGATAAGATAGATAAATAGATAGACAGACAGACAGATAGATAAGAGATAGAAAGACAAATAGAAAGACAGACAGAGATAGATAGATAGATCACTAGATAAGATAGATAGATAGATAGACAGACAGACAGATAGATAAGAGATAGAAAGACAAATAGATAGAAAGACAGACAGAGAGATAGATAGATAGATCACTAGATAAGATAGATAGATAGACAGACAGACAGATAAGAGATAGAAAGACAAATAGATAGAAAGACAGACAGAGAGATAGATAGATAGATCACTAGATAAGATAGATAGACAGATAGATAGACAGACAGATAGATAAGAGATAGAAAGACAAATAGAAAGACAGACAGAGATAGATAGATCACTAGATAAGATAGATAGACAGATAGATAGACAGACAGATAGATAAGAGATAGAAAGACAAATAGAAAGACAGACAGAGATAGATAGATCACTAGATAAGATAGATAGACAGATAGATAGACAGACAGATAGATAAGAGATAGAAAGACAAATAGAAAGACAGACAGAGATAGATAGATCACTAGATAAGATAGATAGACAGATAGATAGACAGACAGATAAGAGATAGAAAGACAAATAGAAAGACAGACAGACAGACAGATAGATACATACATACATACATACATACATACATACATACATACACAGACAGACAGACAGACAGACAGACAGACGGACAGATAAATAAATAAACAGAGTTGGAAGGGACTTTGTAGATCTTCTAGTCCAATTCCTTCAACCCCACCCCACCCCCCACCCCCAGGCAGGAGACCTTACACCATTTCTGACAGGTGTCTTCTTGAAGGCCTCCAGTGATGAAGCTCCCACCACTTCTGAAGTTGTGCAATTCTGGGCGTCCAACCCTCCCTGTAAACCGTATCCTCACCTATGGGCCGATGTGTGTCACCGGCTGAGCTGATGCCGGAATAACCCATTTCCTGGTGATTCATAAGCTAGCCAGCTGCGTGGGGTGAGCATTTTAGTCTCCCTTCCTTCCTCCCTTCCTTCCTTCCTCTCTCCCTCTGCACCCTTGTGGGGACCTTCCCTTCCCCACACGCAACCCTGATAGGCTGCCTTGCGAGAGAGGAAGTTGTGAAGGGTGCCGGTTATCGCACAGAAAAAGTGGAAAGGCGAGTTTGGGACGTCTCGCCGGCAGAATCCCCGACGCCCGTTTCTCTCCGTTTCCGAGGATGGCCGTTCACCTGATCCAGTAGGACCCTCCTCCCATCCCCCACCCTTTCTGTGGATTGGAAAGGTAGTCCTCGACTTATGACTGTGAGGGAGCCTGCCCCTTATGGTCGTAGAGCGTGTCACCCACACGACCGACCTAATTTTATCCACCTGTTTTTTTTTTTACGGCAGTCGTTAAGCGATCACCCCGGTTGTTAAAAACAAACACCGTGGTCGTAAAGCGAATCCATTGTCCACCTTGGCCTAATTTATGCCGGAAACTAGAAGAAAATTCTGGTTTTTCAACAAACAATGGGTAAATGTGGGCCAGTTGCCAAGTGCGGGAGGGGATCATAAGAATCCCTGGGAAGGTAGCTTGAAACAGCCACTAAACCAGTTGTAAGTCGAGGACTATCTATCTGGATTTTCGATAAGGAGAAAAATGGGTTTGGGGGGCAACCAGGCTCGCATTTAGCAGTGGGGGCTCCCCAAAAACAGCCTCTGAACACGAAATGAATGGATCCTAAAAGATATTTTTGCTTTCAGGATATATGTTGGGGGTTCCAACAAGGAAATCCATCAATCGAAATAGATATTGTTGGAATTAATATCCATCTGGGTTCAGTAGTTCCAAGCAGGGAGAAAGACACTGGACACATGGAGGCTGATTGGAAAGATGGTTGATTGATAACAGTAACAGAGTCGGAAGGGACCTTGGAGGTCATCTAATCCAACCCCCTGCTCACACAGGAGACCGGTATTAGGGATTCGAACCGCCGAACTGCCGACCTTTCCTATCGACAAGCTCAGTGTCTTAGCCACTGAGCCACCTAGTCAGGCTAATGGACAGGACCACATGGGTTTGAGGTCCTGGGCAACTGACCACATGGGTCTGAGAGTGAAGGGTATTTTAGACCCTCTCTGGGCCTTTGCACTTGAGCTTCCTGTTCCTGTGGCAAGAGCCTGTAGTCTATGAGTTGCTGTAGGGATCCTAGCTAGCTTTGTAGGTTGTCTGAGTTAAGTTTGATTGAAGCCTGGACTGATACGTAGTGAGGAGGCCTGAATGTGTCCTGAAAGGGTGTTGGGCCATTCCGATTGCGTCTTCATGGCTTGCCTGGTTTGGATCTTGAGTGAGGCCTGATCCTACCATTCTGCCTTTGTTCAAAAGATCCTGCCTTGAATGGATTACCAAGTCTGCATTTCTAAAAGCTTAGTATCCGCTTGGGGGGCAGGGAACTGTGGCTCTGGAGTTTCTACCTCCCTTTTAAGATTTGTATTTCTCTTTTGGGGGAAATACAATATTCTGCCTTTTTAAAATATTTCTCAAAGTATTTCATTCTTCTAGGAGAAGGACGGGTGCTAACTTCCTACAATATTTGCAATCCAGAATAAAAGGCAAAGCAGTGCTGGGGAAACGTTTCGATTTCCAACTTCTTTTTTTTCCTCCTTTCAAAAACCTTTCAACTTTTAAAACAAAATTTGCTCGATTTGATTCATTCCATACAAATTTGCAATGGCTGCCGAGCGCTCAAACGACCAGCAGGGAACAGGAACTGCCGCGGTAGTAAGTGCGAGGAAGAGACGGGAACCCCTTCTTTCCGCGACTTTGCACACGGTCGTAAGTCAAGGACTACCGCTTCTGTCTTTTTCTCTCTCTCTCTCTCCCTAGGATTATGCGCCCCGATGATGCGAACATCGCCGGCAACGTGCACGGAGGCACCATATTAAAAATGATCGAAGAGGCCGGAGCCATCATCAGCACCCGACATTGCAACTCCCAATCCGGGGTACGTGCTGCTCTCTATTCCCACAACCGCTCTGGGCAACCCCAGTGTCACAAGTATCGGGTCTCCAAGGCCACAAGGGAGACCCTCTTTGCCCACGAAGCAGCCGCCAATAAAGCCTAAGGTGCTACAGAACGCTTTATGCGAAATTTGGCTACTTCCAGGCTTGGACTACAACTCCCAGAATTCTCCTCGACAGCCTGGCCGTTTGTGGGATGCTGGGAGTTGTAGTTCACACGGTCTGGAAACGGCCCACCTTCGGAAAGACAGCTGTAGAGGAATTTAGCCCCGGCGGGAGGAGGAGGAAGAGGGAGAGAGAGGTCGGTCAGTGCTGGGAAAGCAGACAGGGTGAGAAAAAGCTCAGAAGCATCCTGCTTTTGTTTTTGATATCCTAAAAATTTCAAACTTAACTCCATTTCAATTTTTTATTTGCCTTTCGATTTTTAATTTCCCATTTCGGTTTCAATTCAGTTTTATTTCCAGCCGAAAGCTCGGGAATAAATAAAATAAACAATGGCCCAGTAGGTGGCGATACAGGATAATTGGAAGAGAGAGAGAGAAAATATATATAGCGGCAGCTGCATTTCCTTTTAAAACCGCTGGATGGATGGGTGACTTCCTGCCTGCATTGGCTCTGTGGGTTTTCCCGTTGTTGATGGGAGTTTTGCATTTCACCCCCCCTTCCCTGGCAGGAGCCCTGCGTGGCTGCCCTGGCTCGTGTGGAGCGCACGGACTTCCTTTCCCCCATGTGCATCGGCGAAGTGGCCCACGTCAGTGCCGAGATCACTTACACCTCCAAGCATTCCGTGGAAGTCCAGGTACAGGTGGAAGCCGAAAACATCCTCACAGGTAAGCATCCCTGGAGGCTCTTGGGGAACGTGACCAGCTCCGTAGATTCCATGATTTTATTGTATTGTAAATGAGATTGTATCTGCCGAACAAAACTCCGCACTGGCGACAGGAAAGGCATCCAGCCAGTAAACACTCAGCTCCATTCAGTTTGCCCTGACTCCACCCCACAAGGGATTATGGGGTTATTAAAAGAAGATGATGAGTGTAGTGTAGTGTAGTTTAGTTTGTTAGTTTTATTTCATTTCATTTCATTTTATTATTGTATTGTATTCTATTTTAGTTTAGTTTACTTTTTATTCAAATTTCCTGACAGTTAGAACAATTAACCAGTGGAACGACTTGCCTCCAGAAGTTGTGAATTCTCCAACATGAAGTTTTCAAGAAGAGAATGGACAATCCTTTGTCTGAAATGGAATAGGGTTTCCTGCCTGGGCAGGGGGTTGGACTAGAAGACCTCCAGGGTCCCTTCCAACTCTGCTGTTCTATTCTATTCTATTCTATTCTATTCTATTCTATTCTATTCTATTCTATTCTATTCTATTCTATATTTTCTATTCTATTCTATTTTACTATTATATTATGTTAAATTATATTATATTATATTATATTATATTATATTATATTATATTATATTATATTATATTATATTATATTATAATATTATTTGTCAGAATATGGAAACCATCAAGCGGGGCGATGCTTGGGGCTCAGGACCTCGGACAGCACCTCAAAATTCAGGGGAGCTGCTTTAGTTAGAAAGGAGATTCGGGTTATGTTATAATAATAATAATATCATATTGTTATATATTTTTTTATTTTTTTCAACCACAATACGCCTCTGCCCAGTTTGCAATAAATTATTTTATTACATTTCACTTTACTTTTTACTTGATTTTATTGAGCAACCTTAGACCTCTGTCCAGTTTGTAATCACCTCACTCTCTCTATTTATTTTAATTTATTTGCACCCTGCCTTTCTTATTTTTACGAATCGCTCAAGGCGGCGAACATTCCCTCACATTCCTTCCTATTTTTTCCCCAAAACAACAACCCTGTGAGGTTGGGTTGGGCTGAGAAAGAAAGCGGCTCAAATTCACCCAGCCAGTTTATATGCCCAAGGCAGGACTAGAACTCACCGTCTCCTGGTGATTGGCCCAAACTCACTCAGCTGCCTTCATGCCTAAAGCAGGACCAGAACTCATTCCTTGTCCTGCCTTCTGGTGCTTTGGAAAATAAGTTGACCCTTTCTTCTTTGGGGCAGCCCCTCAAATATTTGGAATATGGCTATTATATCCACCCTGGTCCTTCCTTTCTCTAGACTGGCCTTTCTTCGTATGTTTTAGTCTGCAGGCCTTTCATCATTGCATCCTATTTACGCAAGAGACCAGCTCCCTCACAAGGCAGGAATCTTTCTGTTTGTGAGCTTGTGTGGGGGTGGGTGGGGGTGGTCTCCTGCCAGACTTTAAACCCTCAAATTGACTCCGTTGTTCCTTTTGTGGGATGCACAAGCCTCTCCGCCGTGTTTACATCCCGGCCTCCTTCGATCAGCAGTCTGTCTCTTCTCCTCCTCCAGCTGCAACCCCGCCAGATGTGTACACAACCCTCCCCTCCGAACGCACAACTTCGCTTCTCTTTTCTTCCCCTTTTGACACCCCAGGCAAACATCTGCTCTCTCTTTTTCTCACGCAGGGATTATTGACTGGCATGGCCACACGCCAGCTCCCTGCTTGCGTTTTTTTAAAAATAGCATTGTTATTATTATTATTAACTTTACTCATTAAACATGAAACTCAGTCAACTGAACATTCGTAAATGCATCACACATACCATTGACTGGCACTGATGGTTGATAGGGGTTGCTGCCAGCGTCCTAGGCATCAACCAAGTACCTTCTTAAGATGTACGATGTTCCGAGTAGCGCAGTTTTTTTGCAGTGTTATTGCAAGGAGCTGCAATTTCTTGATGCATGTTATAAAATTCTTGGACATGGTACCAAGTGCCCCGATGACGATGGGTATCACTGTGACGTGTTTCATCCAGAGCCGTGTAGTTTCGATGGCCAGGTCGCGATATTTCGTGATTTTTTTCCAGTTCTTTTTCTTCAACTCTGGCGTCTCCTGGTACCGCGATGTCAATCAATTGTACATTTCGGTTTTCGACAACTGTGATATCTGGCATGTTGTGTTCCAAGTGACGATCCATCTGTGTTCGAAAGTCCCACAAGATCTTTACCTTCTCATTTTCAATAACTTTTTCCACTTTATGTTCCCATGACTTCCTCCTCCTCCTCCTCCTCCTCCTCCTCCTCCTCCTCCTCTTCTTCTTCTTCTTCTTCCTCCTCTCCTCCTCCTCCTCTTCCTCTTCTTCCTCTTCCTCTTCTTCCTCTTCCTCCTCCTCCTCTTCTTCTTCTTCTTCTTCTTCTTCCTCTTCCTCCTCCTCCTCCTCCTCCTCCTCCTCCTCCTCCTCTTCTTCTTCTTCTTCTTCTTCTTCTTCTTCTTCTTCTTCCTCCTCCTCCTCTTCTGATTATTGTTCTTGTTGTTATTATTAATAATAATAATAATAATCACATAGTCAGCCAGATGTTCAGACTGGGTTTGTCTACCTATCGAGTCTTTACCAAGGACCTGGGATAGGCAAATGTAAAAAAAAAAATGTGGAGAGTGCAGAGAAGAGCAACAAAGATGATTATAGGGGACGGGAGGCTAATACATATGAAGAACGGTTGCAAAAATTGGGTATGTCTAGTTTAATGAAAAGAAGGACTAAGGAGACATGATAGCCGGTCTCTCTTGATTTTATGATTTTATGGTTGGTTTTAAATTTTGATATGGATTTTAAATTGATAAATTTTAAACTATGGGCCAAATTTAATTATTTTAAATCTATTTTTAATCGTACTTTATGTATAAATGTTTTTATTTTGGCTGTTCACCGCCCTGAGTCCGAAAGGAGAAGGGCGGTATAGAAATTCGAATAATAAATAAAATAAATAAATAAATAAATAGCAGTCTTCCAATATCTCAGGGGCTGCCCCAAAGAAGAGGGAGTCAAGCTCTTCTCCAAAGCACCAGAGGGCAGGACAAGAAGCAACGGATGGAGACTCATCAAGGAGAGAAGCAACCTAGAACTAAGGAGAAATTCCCTGACAGTTAGAACAATTAACCAGTGGAACAACTTGCCTGCAGAAGTTGTGAATGTCTCCCTTACCAATGTCTCACTTAGTGACATACATTTTGGGCTCCACGTTGCGGTCGTGTGTTGAGGACTGCCTGTGAAACGATCGCTGGCTTGACAATTTAAAAAAACACGACACCTTGTCAAAATTCAGACTTGTACGCCTCTCAGCATTGCGTACCCCCACCCACCCCCCCGCCCAGATGTCTGCACCCTCAGGATGATGGGCTGCGTAGTCTTTCCTTTCTCCCACTTTAATCCTCCCCCTCCCGTAAACGCCTGGCCTTCCACCCTCTGCCAAGAGAAACATGGCATTGCATTTCGTGTTGCAAAGACAAGCAGATTCCCCGCCCTGTCCCCCCCCCCCAGATGTTTCAAACGGAGCAGGAATTTGCAGGATTATTCTGCCTTTGAAGGGGAATCAACCGTTCTTTTCAAGGGGCTACAGAGGAGCTGGGGCGGGCGAGGGAGCATCAGGAAGGGAGGGGAGGTCAGCTCAACTGTGTCTTTTGCTTTCTTCTTCCGAGCTCGCCCTCCCTCTCCTGGCAGGCCCCCTCCCCTCCCCTGTTCCTTGAGGCTGCTTTGAAAACATGGTCTGTGTTTTGCTAGCTGGAAAAACGTGGTTTTGTCCCTTGCAAATGTCCTTCAGCGGGGTAGAACAACACGAATGGAAAATTAACTGCGTAGCTTTGATGTCCAGGAATTCGGTCAAATTTTTTAAAGGAGACCCTTGGGACATCTCAACTCCCCTCTCTTCCTCTCCCCCTCGCCTCCCCTCCCCCCAATCTACAGGCAGTCCTCGACTTAAGACCACAACTGAGCTCTTTCTTCAGGCTTCGATCCCAAGCGGATGTGACAGCTTGCCAGGGTGTGGGGGGAAGTGGAGTAGGATTTACGGCTGATACCCCCTCACCTGCCGAAGCCCTCTTGGGGAAGGGGTTGCCATAGCAACCGACACAGAGGAGGATCAGGGAGGGAGCAAAGGTTTTGCGGATAAGATTGCCCTGCAAAGCTCAGATATCTCCGTGAAGACCCTTCGGGATGGGGGTGGGGTGACGTTGTATGAGAACCCCAAATGAGAAGTGTCCTGCTATCGCTTAGAAATCAGGAGTAAGACTGGTGGGAACTTCCAACTTTAGAGATTGCAAGATCTTCAAAAAAAAAAAAAAAAAGTCTTCCAATATTTAAGGGGCTGCCCCAAAGAGGAGAGGGTCCACTTATTTTCCAAAACACCAGAAGGCAGGACAGGAAGCAAAGGATGGAAACTCATCCAGGAGAGAAGCAACCTGGAACTAAGGAGAAATTTCCTAACAGTGAAGACAATTAACCAGTGGAACAAGTTGCCTCCAGAAATTGTGGGTGCTCCATCACAAGAGACTGGACAACCATTTTTCTGACATGGTTATTGGGTCTCCCGCTTGAGCAGGGGGTTGGGCAAGAAAACCTCCAAGGTTCCTTACAACTGTGTTATTTTGTATGTTGTATTCCCTGCAGGCTGAGTTGAATTGACACAGTAGCTTGGGTTGAATTGGGTTGGGTTGGGTTGAGTTAACTTAATAGCCAGGGATGGATTGAATTGGGTTGGTTTGACTTGAATTGAGTTGATTTGATTTAGCCTTGACTGTGGTTGGGTTGGGTTGACTTGACTTGACTTGACGTAGTAACCTGGACTGTGCTTGGGTTGGGTTGGGTTAGGTTGTTGAGTTGAGTTGACTTAGTAGCCTGGACTGTGATTGGGTTGGGTTAGGTTGGGTTCAGTTGTTGAGTTGAGTTGAGTTGACTTAGTAACCTGGGCTGTGATTGGGTTGGGTTGGGTTGTTGAGTTGATGACTTAGTAGCTTGGTTTGGGTTGTTGAGTTGAGTGGGGTTGACTTAGTAACCTGGGCTGTGATTGGGTTGGGTTGGATTGTTGAGTTGAGTTGACTTAGTAACCTGGGCTGTGATTGGATTGAGTTGAGTGAAACTAAAATGAATTGGTGAACCTACCAGTCCATATATTGGTGAAGTAGAGCCACTCCTTGTCTCTGAGAGCACCTGCCAATCACTTTGGAAAAGGACGTGGCCCTGAGAATGATTCATTGGCTAGTTTGTTTACAATCCCTAATCTGTTGATTAATACAAATTAATATGAATGAATGTATCCATTTCTTACAACGGAGCCAAAGGACCGAGTCTCGCGTGACTGTCCCCTGGCTTAATTTCTCAGCATCTGCTCATTGACAGCCTCTTCCTTTCTCCTTAGGTGCGAAGAGAGTAACCAACAAGGCCACTTTGTGGTACGTTCCTCTTTCTCTCCACAACGTGAACAAGGTTTTGGAAGTGCCTCCAATCCAGGTGAGGATTGAAGGAAGAAAATATGTGATACTCGTTTGTAGCTGGGAAAAAATGAGTTTCATGGTTTTGTTTAGTTCTTTGGATCACTGTTGGCGTTTTTGTTTTTGTTTTTAAATACAATTTTGGACTATTCATTCATTTCTGATTCGTGATGGTTGTAATGTCTTGGGGGCCACGGGATCCCCTTTTGCGGCCTTCTGACAAGCAAAGTCAATGGGGAAGCCAGATTCACTTAACAACCGTGTAACTAACATAACAGCTGCAGCAATTCACTTAACAGCCACAGCAAAAAAAGGTCGTACAGTGGGGCAAAATTCATTTAACAACGGTCTAACTTTCCTGCTAGTTTGCACGGAAGGACCAGGAGGAAGAAGGGAGACGACGTTACGAGGAACAGAAGCTGGCACGTCAGGAGACCAAAGAGAGGAACGGTGATGTCATTGTGCCCGTGATCAATCCAGGTACGAGGGGCACCTGTCTGGCATGGAGAGACCTGCCTGCATATTTATTTATATCTTGCATTTCCAGCATGTGTGTTTTTGGGAGGGGGGGTTTCCCATTGTGCAACACATTGGTGAATTTAGTTGAGTTGACTTAGTAGCTTGGGTTGGGTTGGGTTGGATCGGGTTGATTTGAGTTGAGTTGATTGACTAGCTTGGGCTGTGATTGGGTTGAATTGAGTTGAGTTGGGTTGGGTTGATTTAGTAGCTTGGACTGTAATAGAGTTGGGTGTGTTGAGTTGATTTAGTAGCTTAGGCTGTGATTGAGTTGGGTTGAGTTGAATTGAGTTGACTTAAGTTGAGTTGATTTAGTAGCTTGGGCTGTGATTGGTTTGGTTTGGGTTTCGGTTCAGTTGGGTTGGGTTGATTTAGTAGATTAGACTGTGACTGGATTGCATTGAGTTCAGTTGGGTTGGGTTGAGTTCAGTTGGATTGGGTCAGGTTAAGTTAGTTGCTTAGACTGTGACTGGGTTGCATTGAGTTCAGTTGGGTTGGGTTCTGGGTCAGGTTGATTTAGTAGCTTGGATGTGAGTGGGTTGAGTTGCGTTGAGTTGAATTTAGTTGATTTAGTAGCTTGGGCTGTGATTCAGTTGGTTTGGGTTGAGTTCAGTTGGGTTGGGTTGAGTTGAGTTAGTTGCTTAGACTGTGACTGGGTTGCATTGAGTTCAGTTGGGTTGGGTCAGGTTGATTTAGTAGCTTGGGCTGTGGTTGGGTTGAGTTGGGTTGAGTTGAGTTAGTAGCTTGGGCTGTGATTGGGTTGGGTTGGGTTGAGTTCATATGGGTTGGGTTGGGTTGATTTAGTAGCTTAGGCTGGGGTTGGGTTGGGTTGAGTTGAGTTAGTAGCTTGGGCTGTGATTGGGTTGGGTTGAGTTCAGTTGGGTTGGGTTGGGTTGATTTAGTAGCTTAGGCTGTGGTTGGGTTGAGTTGGGTTGAGTTGAGTTAGTAGCTTGGGCTGTGATTGGGTTGGGTTGGGTTGAGTTCAGTTGGGTTGGGTTGGGTTGGGTTGATTTAATAGCTTAGGCTGTGGTTGGGTTGGGTTGGGCTGAGTTGGATTGGATAGGGCTGGGTTCATTAACAAAGTTGTTAATGAATCACCGCCTTTGTTAACATAGGAACAGGGTTATTAAGTGAATCTGGCTTCCCCATTGGCTTTGCTAGTCAGAAGATCACAAAAGGAGATCACCAGATCCTGGAACACTACAACCATCATAGATATGTGTCAGTTGCCAAGCATCTGAATTTTGGTCACTTGACCATGGGGATGCTGCAATGGTCATTAGTTTGAAAAAACTTTTCAAACCAGTGCCATTAGACTTTCAAGCAGACATTAAACAAATGGCCATAAGTCAAGGACTACCTGCCTTTTTTTTTTTTAAAAAAAAAAATGAAATTTAAAATCAGTATCCCAATCCTCAGATTGCTTTGCTCCATTGCCTGGCGCCTAGACAAACACAGAAATAAGAATAACAGAGTCGGAAGGGACCTTAGAGGTCTTCTAGTCCGACCCGCTACTCAAGGTAACTGCTGGAAAACAGGGTTCAAACGGGGCTCCCCTATCTGCTCTGGATCTCCTTTGGTAACTAATTGTTTCTGCATTAAATTACGCTTCGCTTACCTGCCTCTCTCTCTTTCTTTTCACTGCTTTCCAGACAGGCAAAGTAAAGGTAAGGCTGTTCAGCTGAATTAACTGAGTTAACCCAAGATCTGTGAATGCCGGCTTGTAAGAGCTCACAATTCTGCCTCTGGCTTAATACCAGGGGAGCAGCTTAATTGGCCTTACACTCTGAAGCATCTCGCTTGCTTTAACGCTTTAAATATCTTAATAACAGAAGTGGATTCCTATAAATTTTGTCCTTTGAGGAAAATGTCAATATATTTTATTTATTGATCAAGCCATCCTTGTTAATATTTGAAAAGAATATAAACAACAGGGGAACAGTGATCGACTTTCAATAATCTTGGTCTGGAGGGCTTTCTTACACTTACTTTACACCTAGTTGTAGTCCTCGATTCCTCCTATACCCCTACCTGTGGATCTGTGCTGCTAGATCCTGGATCCAGTTGGACAGGCAATCTTTGGTGGGGCCCCATGATTGATGTGTCTGAAGCAATTAAATGAGGGAGGCCAGATGCAGAAGTTGGCATGGACACCACCTCAATCCTCAATGTCCCCCACCCCATTCCTTCTTCCTCCCTCAATGTCCCTCGTTCCTTCTTCCTGAAGAAGGGAGTCAACCGGGGTTGAAAGTAGGCCGAGGGCCACTTTTGATGGACGTCCGTCCTTTGATGGAATTGAGCCCAGCTTGGTTCTCCTTCCGTTCTTCCACTTCTAGGAACCTCTTGTAGTCCTCCACAAAGGGTAGGGTTGGGTCCTTGGCTTCCATCCTCGCTTGTCCTTCAACTGCTCGTTTCTCTTTCCAGAGCCCTACACCGTTGGATACAGCCAGTCAAGTCTCATCCACCTGGTGGGACCATCTGACTGCACCATGCATGGATTTGTGCATGGAGGTAAGTCCTAGGAGAACCTGTACTGGGCCACACCGGTGTTCCCCTGGAGTTACCCTCCCCTCCACCCTTACCAAGGCCCAAATGACTCCTCCCCACCTGGTGTTACTTCTTCAACGAATAGATGTCCACCTTCAAAATATTTATCATCGTCTCAAACGCTTCTTGAGGGCTTCCTCAGTCTTGAAGTGTGGACCTCCTGCACAATCAAACCTTCCACATTGTGCAGATCATAAAACCCCCAGAATTTATAATAAATACTATGCCAGCCCCCCTGGCAACGGAGGTAGCACCAATCCCCTATCATGGTTTCCTTTCTATTTTTACAAGTGTGCGGAAGTCACAAGATTCGGGATAGAGGTGTAGAAATTAAAAAAATTGCTAGCTCCACCAGGTGAGAATCTTGCTCTAAATTCCAACCTGACCTTCACTCCCACCCAGAAACATGATTCAGACGGGCTCGTTTGCGACTTGGAATCACAGGATTGGAAGGGAACTTTTGAGGTCCTCTAGTCCAACCCTCTGCTCAAGACACGGGACCTGGTCAGACAGTTGTCAAACTATCTTTCCTTGAAAATAAACCAGATTTACTTGGTTAACCGGCGAGCTGAGTGAGAGACCGCCCATCTAGAATCATAGGCTGGAAGGGACCTCGGAGGTCATCTAATCCGATCCCCTAATCAAGGTTGGGTAAACTGAGGACAAGCCCTTTAATTGGAGAAAGAAAAAAGGGGGGGGGAAATTACTTTCCCCGAGACTGGATGAGCTTCAAACGTAGGCGTGGTTGCTATAGGAACTTTTCACGGTCGAGAAAGCTGGGGGAATTGAGACCCCTGTAATTAAAATATTCTTTAGGGAGGCCGTGGTGGAGGTTTTGAAAGGGGGGGGGAGGGAGGGGGCATTTTGAACTTAAGAGCCAGTCGGGAAAATTAAATAGATTTATTTATTCTTTTTCCTTACCGCAAAGATAGGAGACGGAATTCTTTTTGCCAGCCAGGCTGCTGCGCCAGTTGGTTTGCAAGGCATCGGGATGGGCGGGAAGTAAGGGGTCCCCCTAACAATTTGGGGGCACCTGGCGTTGAGGTTTGTTAGGCCTCCCTCCCGTGTTCGGGAGTCGAGAGGGGCGCCTGGTAGGATGTTTATGTGGACTTCTGTTTTTCAACTCAAATGTTTTCCTTTTTTTAAAAAAAACAAATTGTTTATTCAGCCACCTGTCTTGCTATTGGAGCCAGTTTGGTCTAATGGGGAAGGCACCAGGTTAGAAAGTAGGAGACTGGGAGTTCTAGTCCCGCTTTAGGCACGAAAGCCAGCTGGGTGACTTTAGTCGAGTTACCAGGAGACGGTGAGTTCTAGTCACAACTTTGGCAAGAAAGCCAGCTGGGTGACTTTTGGTTAATCACCAGGACACAGTGAGTTCTAGTCCCGCTTTAGGCATGAAAGCCAACTGGGTGACTTTAGGCCAATCACCAGGAGACTGGGAGTTCTAGTACCACCTTAGGTACTAAAGTCAGTTGGGTGATTTTGGGCCAATCACCAGGGGACGGTGAGTTCTAGTTTCCCCTTAGGCATGAAAGCCAGCTGGGTGTCTTTTGGCTAATCACCAGGAGACGGTGAGTTCTAATCCTGCCTTAGGCCTGAAAGCCAGCTGGGTGATTTTAGGCCAGTCACTAGGAGACTGGGAGTTCTAGTTCCATCTTAACCAAGAAAGCCAGCGGGGTAAATCTTGGGCCAGTCACTCTCCCTCTCCCTCCCTCCCTTTCTTTCTCCCTCTCTCTCTCTTTCTCTCCCTCCCTCCCTTCCTCCCTCCCTCTGTCAAGGTTATCTTGATTACATATCTTCTGGAAGGCCATTCAACCCAGGGTCCTTCCGAGAATTTGCAAAACGAACCGCCTCGCTTAGAAGCCTTTGTCCCTTGCGCACAAGTCTGGATTGACCCCACCCCAACGCTCGCACGGACGGACGGGGAGACCCCCCTGTTGAAATCTCTGCTTTGCATGCCTTCTCCGTCCCACCCACCTGACAACTGACCCCCTCTCCCCCCCCCCCACCCCCGGCTGTCACTCATAAACCTCACTTAACCCACATGTCTCTCTCGGGTCCCTGGGCGACTCGGCTCCCAGCTTCCTTGTCCAAAGACCCACGTCTTTGGAAACGCCGCGGGGAGCATCGTCCAAGTGGAATTAATCCTGAATTTATCGCGTCAGGAAAAACGGGGTTGGCACGACCCGCTGTGGAGCACAGGACCCACAAACGCACACACACACACACACACACAAAGACCCCTCTGGGATCCCATTTGTTGTGTTAGGAAGATGTTCAGAGTGGGTTTTTTTTTTTTTTCCGTTGTGGTTGTTATCCTTGTTGTCGTTCTTTGTTTAGATCCTGCTGCTTTATTAAGACGAGGCCCCAGCGACAACAACAAAAGCCTTGCCGGCTGGTTGTGTGTGTGTGTGTGTGTGTGTGTGTGTGTGTGTGTCGGCTGTGCTATTTTTAGCCGGCGTTTCTCTTCTTATTAGTAGCCTCGCTCGGAGCTGGGTGGAGGGGATTAGCTCTGCAATTCGTTGCAGGAAGCAACGAGGTTTAATTAATTGTCTTCTGCAGGGTCTCCAGCTCTTCGGCAAGCTTGCAATTTTTTTTCCTCCCCCTCCGCCTCCCTCAAAGCTCGGGTTGTAGCAACAACACCCACACACCCACAAAGAGGCACGTTGGGGGTATTTTTGCAACCCCGTTTCAGAAAACCGAGCCGGCGTTGACTCAGTTTCCTTGCAGGAAGGCTCTCTCCGTCCTCCGTCTGGACTGACGGACAGGGAATTGTAAGCGTAAACTGGCCCAAAATCACACAGACAGATTTCATCCCTAATAGGAGACTAGACTAGAACTCACCATCTCCCGGTGATTGACCCCAAAGTCACCCAGCCAAATTTCATGCCTAAAGTGGGACTAGAACTCCCAGTCTCCTGGTGGTTGATCCCAAATCACACAGACAGATTTCATGCCTAATGGGAGACTAGAACTCAACATCTCCCGGTGATTGACCCCAATTTCATGCCTAAAGTGGGACTAGAACTCCCAGTCTCCTGGCAACCGGCCCAAAATCACACAGATGGATTCCATATCTCATGTGGGACTAGAACTCGCTGTCTCCTGGT
Organism: Pantherophis guttatus; assembly: GCF_059756535.1. Lineage (NCBI taxonomy): Eukaryota > Metazoa > Chordata > Lepidosauria > Squamata > Colubridae > Pantherophis > Pantherophis guttatus. The sequence goes on from NC_142077.1 coordinate 933,366, forward strand.
TGATTGGCCCAAAGTCACCCAGCCGACTTCCGTGCCTAAGGCAGGACTAGAACTCCCAGGCTCCTAATAATGAGCAAGAAAGACTGGAAGCGGTTGATAGAAGGGCTGTGAGAATGACCCAAATTCCTGCAAGGAGAGGTGGGAAGGAACAGGGTGGACATACCTGCCCCTGAAGGACTTCCTTGAGGCCACGTAGAAGATTCCCTGACTACCTCCACTCTCAGAAAGCAAAGAGCAAAAGTCCAAAAGTCCACTCTGCCAATGGTCAGGGAGACGTTGAAACCCTGTCAAGTTTTGCCTCTAGAAGTTGTGGGTGCTCCCATCACTCGAGGTCTTCAAGAAGAGACCGGACAACTGCTGGTCCTGAATGGAATAGGATCTCCTG